>NC_064639.1:575262952-575566378 GCF_023864345.2 Schistocerca serialis cubense
AACTGACAACGATTAAAAATTTCACTGTTTTACCAATGTGTGCAGTTGTTTATAATCTGTCCTGTTCCGACAAATCAGGAAGTGGAAGTGTGTTATTTTTGCTCTATCCAGTGAGAAACAACGTTGCGGTAACTGTTGTAACTCCAGTAGTAGCAACACGTTGTTCTTGTTGTTGTTGTTGTTGTTGTTGTTGAAGTATAAGGTTCCTTTAGCATGAGCTGAGACGGACGACTGACTGACAGTAGGATGTCTGCTGTAACGAAACATGCTGATTGTCACCATGTAAAAGGAATAAGACAGTAACACATGCAGAAATAGCAAAAAGATTGGATGGAAGCGCTGAAAAGTCGGGTGTGAGGAAAGTTTGCAGACGACATGAAGAATCTGCGTCAAACAAAACCGCTGCACGAACCGGCAGAAACTCAGTATTGACTAATGAAGAATGTCGCAGAATCCGCCGTCTTTCTCTGCACGTTCGCCGGCATACCGCAAAAGACAAATGACATCTGAACTTTTGTAGTCCTGTCTTCCTTGGTTGCGTGTAATTATTACGGTATATTGATACTTTTTTTTTACTTTTTGGACCGTCTGGCTACAACTGAATGAAGCAATTTTTGTGCCATGTGAGTTTCGCCTTTATTCTCTGCAAGGCTTCTTCAGTGTCCTGGAATATGTACATATTTTTACTATTTAGTTTACATTTTGAGGCAATGTACCTATAGGTCAAACAGTTCTGGTGCTTGGTTTTTTCTGTGATGTAATATTTTAATTCTACTTACAGGTTGTGTGGACGATTTGCTACATATTACGTTACTCTTCCATTTTTGGTGCCGTTCTTGTAATTTTCACTTGGGTTTTTTCCACATTTCATAGCAACAGGAACTGAACACTTGTTTTAATGCAGTGTTTTGGTTTGTGTTGCCGACTATCGGATGTGATTGCCGGAGATAGAAGTGAGTCCAAGTGAATTATGTCTTTCGGACATGAACATTGGAAGCAAATGGTGTCCAGACAAGTCGTGTGTCAGCATAAGGAGACCAAGAGATTTGTGGAAAATCGCGCAAGTAGGCAAAATGAGCTGATAGTCAACTTTTGGAAGACATTTCAGTCACTGTAAAAAGTAAAAACTATCGCCATGAGGTGTCATTCACGGAGATGGCGAAAATTTTTTTTAGTAGTGTCGCATTAATAGAAACAACTTCAAACCAAACAGGAGGCATTGTTCCTAGTAGCTGTAGTAAGCTGTCGAAGCGGGAACTGGAAGTAGGTGACCAGACGCACTGTCAGGCTTCAGCAGCGATAGAAGAACGATGACGAATGTTAGACGGCTAAGTGTGCCAGCTCTAGTGGTGCGAGATGAAGCAGTGAAATTGATCTATGAAGACTGGAGGTTTTTGGAAGGAACTAATAGGCTTCGTTCAGATGGGTTTTTCTTGACAGCGTGCTATCGAGTATATGGCACAGCCATTTAGTCTCAGGTACGGGAAGGTGTAGACGGCAAGGTAAGTTATTTCTAATAGTTTGGTAGCATCTTATCCAACGACGAAATTGTGAAGAATTTGGCGAATCTGATGAGATATAATGAACGACCATGGGATGTCCGATGTGTCACGTTGTCCTACACATCATATGAGACAGGAGAACCTAACGTATACAAAGAATGTTGTTATCTGCTACCTTTCTTTTTAAGTCATATTAGCTTAGAAGTATATTTCTCGCGAAGTATTTATTCCTTGAAACATTTTATTAGTGCTTAATGAATAAAAAAGTTCGGCGCAGGGGCGTGACATTATCTGGACTGCAACACAGCCTCGACCAACAGTCGCTCCCATTCGTCTCCAAGAAGGGATAATACACTTATTTTCAGGTTTGTAGTCCATATTTACCACACAGTCCAAACCACGTAACAGAGCGGGCTATGTGAGCAGCCAGCAAGAAGATTCCCAACACTCACCCGTAACAGAAGGGACGGGTATAAGAACTTTACTAATTTTTGGCTTCATTTCACAGTAAGGTCTGTGTTAAGAACTACGTAAAAAGTAAAAAATCTTATTCGTTAAATATCGACCAAACTCATACCATTAAGCGTTTCACCATTTAATGTTATCTTATGTGCGTAATTTTAGTTTACAAATTAACAATACTAAAATTTTTTTTAACTATTGCGCCATTTTCCCAACTTAGAAATAAGCGTGCAGTTTGTCACAGTGAATTTGGAGGTTGAGTCCATGTCATTTCGTACCTCATCTCAGGAATTTCATTTTTCCATACATGTCAGTTTTCATACGAAATGTTATCTCTGAAGGTCTTGGTACTATCTGACTAGAATACCTCCACAGAAACATCATGATGGCAACCCCACTGAGGTAACTGCAGATGTGAAGCTGCTTCCCACGTTCCATGATGCACAGGAGCCCACATCATCTTAAAAAAATGTCACTGCTTGAAGTCATAATACCATGCTCTCAATTGTTCAAATGTTATACTGGAAAGGCAAATGCTGTAACCCGACCACTGATTTCTCCACAACAGGGTCGGTCGGCACTTCGTACTGTTCCAGCATGTAGTGTGGTACTAACACGGAAGCTACCTGACAGATTAAAATACCGTGGCGACTCGAAACTGGAACCGTGACTCTTGTCGTTCACAGGTACTTACAGAAGTACTGGCAGAATGGAGGCGGTGAAGGCGAGTTGGCAGTCTTTCTTGGAGAGCTCAGCCGGTAAGACCAGCCTGCAGGATGCAAGGTTCAAATGGCTCTGAGCACTATGGGACTTAACATATGAGGTAATCAGTCCCCTAGACTTAAAACTACTTAAACACATCCATGCCCGAGCCAGGATTCGAACCTGCGACCGTAGCGGTAGCTCGGTTCCAGACTGAAGCGCCTAGAACCGCTTGGCCACACCAGACGGCGTTATTTGTATGATTGTACGCTTTTGTTTTTCGTAGTTTCTCTTGTTGAGTGGGATGCTGTTTAATCTATGTAACACACACACACACACACACACACACACACACACACACACACACACACATGAAACAGCACAGATACTCCAAAAAATTACACTAGAAAGTTGGTAATAACATTCGATCTTGGGCAATAACATCCGAAACATTGCATCAAAACAAGTGTTCAGTTCCTAGTGCTGTGAAATGTTTAAAGAAACCGGGTGGCAACCGTAAGAAGAGGAACAGCACAAGAAGTGGAAAAAACGTTATATGTGGAAAATCGTCCACGCAACCTTTAAGTAGAATTGAAATATTACTACATCATAGCAAAAACCAACGACCAAAATTGTTTGTGGCCTATAGGTACATTGCCCCAGAATGTAAACCAAATAGTTAAAAGTATGTACATATTCCAGGCCATTAAAGATGCCTCGCAGAGAATAAAGGCGAAACGCGTACGGCACGAAAATTGTGTTTCGATTAGTTGTAGTCAGGCGGTCCAAAAAGTAAATTCATCAATATACCGTAATATGACAAATGTCATCTCTAAGATTTCGATGGGTTGGATTTCCTGATCGAAATGTGAGAGAAAAACTCTGCAAAAATGGATTGCGAGCGAAGACTCCAAGGAACAAGCCTTATCTGAACAAAATGCAGAGGTATACACGTGTGCAATGGCCGTTAGCACGTAGGGAATGGACACAAGCAGACTGGGCTGAAGTCATTTGGAGTGACGAGCCTAAGATCAATATCTTTGGAAGTGATGAAGTTAGTTCGTCGTCGGCCGGGCAAAGATTTGTTGCCTCAGTGCACCACTAGCACTACGAAGCATCCCATCAGGTGTGGGGCTGCATTGCGTAACATTACCGCAAAAAACGTACTAACACGAAGTCTTAGTGTCGAAATTCCTGTTCTTCATCAGTGTGTTGTGTGTTGTTTGGGGAAGTAGACCAGACAGCGAGGTCATCGGTCTCACCGGATTAGGGAAGGATGGGGAAGGAAGTCGGCCGCGCCCATTCAAAGGAACCATCCCGGCATTTGCCTGGAACGATTTAAGGAAATCACAGAAAACCTAAATCAGGATGGCCGGACGCGGGACTGAACCGTCGTCCTCCCGAATGCGAGTCCAGTGTCTAACCACTGCGCCACCTCGCTCGGTTCTTCATCAGTGATTTGTTTGAAGGTAACAACGTTCAGTGCATCTTTCAGCAAGACAGTGCGCTATGTCATACTGCGAAAATCGATAATAAATGCTGCGACGACCAAATTAGAGTGCTGCCGCTACCCAACTGAAAATTTGTTGTCATGGCTTAAAATCATAGTTTGAAGATGTAATTCCAGTAACAAGAGGGAGCTCCTAGAGGCCATCGTTAATTGGTGGTTCAGAGCGATGAAATCAGAAGGTCTTCACATTTGGGGGACTTTATGCTGTCGGTGGAGTGATTAAATCAAACCGATATACCACAAAATACCAAGAAATATTGCAGTAACGTTTGTGCCACGTAATTTGTAATTTTCTGGAATTGTTGATGTATGAGTATTTTATTCGATTTTTTAAAATGTTTAATTAAATTTCTATATTTAAACTTCAGTTTGCTAATAGTTTATATTAAATCATGTTTCCTGGAATTTTATTGTATATTTCAACGGAAATAAACTCCCTGAATTCAATTTTCAACGGATCTCTACAAGTTGTCCAGAATTAATGCCACTACTATACTCATGGAATGAAAATGTTAGTTTCACTGTGTTATTGAAGGAATAGTTGAGCTTAGAACGCGCGGGATAAAGAAATCCTAAACGCTGCTTTTTTTGTCATCTGTATTCTGACTGATGCATCCCTACGCGAACGTCCTTCCTGTGCCAACCACTTCACCTGTGAGCACCATTTGCGTCCTACTTCCTTCTTCCTTTCCCCTAGTGTTAGTCCTCTGCAGTACGGGATACGTTTTTTCACGTTTTGACAAATTTTGTTTTACTAGTCAGCTTTGTGGACGGATGCTCTTCCCGACGTAACAGTGGTCAAGATTACCTAAGGCAGAGAAGTTCGATGCGCCATCTGTCTGAGGATCGTGGGGACTGTGTGTTATCGTATTTTAACTGTTCGGGCATCACATTCTCTGAGGTTAAAGTTGGGGACTACCCCAGCATTTGTGTAAACGAGCGTGAGAAACCGCCTAAAAACCTAACTCAGGATGGCTAATGTACCAGGCCGCTTTTGTTAATCCACCACACACCGACTCCCTCTCTCGCAAGCATGCGTGCTGCGCGTTACACTAATAGGAGCAGGTAGTACTTGCACCCAACGTCCTTACTTATTTGTTGAGTATGTTCTAATCTCTGGCTCCCCCTACAGTTTCTTTTTCCTACACTCAACTACAATGGAAGTTATTCTTCGATGTCTTAGGACATGTCCTATCATCCTGTCTCTTCTTGTAATCTGTATTTTCCGTATGTGCCTTTCCTCGCCGAATTTGTGGAAGGCCCGCTTATTTCTTTTAAGTCTCCTTCGTTTTCACTTGTGGAACAGCAACGAAATTAATTTAGGTTAGGTCTTAGCGTTCCGTCGACGCTAAGGTCATTAGAGATTGAGCCTAAGTTCGGACAGGGGAACAATTGGAAGGAAAAAGGCTGTATCCATTCCAAAGAAACAATCCTTACATTTGCGCCTACGCAATTTAAGGGGAGCGAGAATCTGAACGGCCGTTCTTCCGAACTCCTGTGAATGGTTCAAATGGCTCTGAGCACTATGGGACTTAACATCTATGATCATCAGTCCCCTAGAACTTAGAACTACTTAAACCTAACTACCCTAAGGACAGCACACAACACCCAGCCATCACGAGGCAGAGAAAATCCCTGACCCCGCCGGGAATCGAACCCGGGAACCCGGGCGTGGGAAGCGAGAACGGTACCGCACGACCACGAGATGCGGGCTGCCGAACTCCTGTGGCATACCTCTGCGACCCCTCGCTCTGGTAAAGTTCTACAGGAAAGAAAGAAAGAAATAAGAGTCACTCTGTGTAAACACAGAACGTGAGGATGGATGGATGGACGGACGGATGGATGGATGGATGGATGGATGGATGGATGGATTAGACTCTTTGAATACTTTGTCCGACCGATTCGGATGTGAAGAAAAAGCAATTGTATTTTACGTGCATTTGTCATGG
The DNA here is from genome assembly GCF_023864345.2 of Schistocerca serialis cubense. Classification (NCBI taxonomy): domain Eukaryota; kingdom Metazoa; phylum Arthropoda; class Insecta; order Orthoptera; family Acrididae; genus Schistocerca; species Schistocerca serialis. The sequence goes on from NC_064639.1 coordinate 575,269,078, forward strand.
AGTCGCTCCTAAAAAGAATTTCTGCCTTCCGTACCTGTGTGTATGGCGGAGCGCGCACACCAGTGCTTGCCCACATGGCCTCTTCTTGGCGACTTAACGGTTTCTAGAGCCTCCCACAACCGTTGGACCTAGAGCATCCTTACAAATCCACCCGCATAACACATGCCTGGCCCACCCCCACACACACAGGCGACCGGCGGTAGCGGTCGGATGACGTGATTTCCGAAACGAAGGCCTTAACGAAGACGAATGGTAGCCGCTACAAGCTACCTCTCCGGGAACGAAAAATGGTTTCTTAATGATGAAATATAATCTCCCGTACAGCGACTGCAGAGGCGGCGAGGGCGGCTGCTGCTGCTGGCTAGCTAGCCGGCCCGGCGGAAGTTGCTCTGCCGGCGCATTGCTATGCATTGCATAGCGCCGACACACACACACACACACACACACACACACACACACACACACACACACAGCCGCGGCGGGGGCCCGCTGACTCCGCCATCACGACACCTCACGCAGACACACGCTCTCACGCACGGCACGCTACGTGTGACAAATGAACGCTACGTGATGACCGCAGGCACACTTGTCAAGTGAGCGATCATTGCGATATATGCTGGCAGCTAAGTCCTCTTCGCCAAATAAATTAATAGCATTACTTGAAACGCAGTAACCAGCCGGTTTTATACCGCTTTATTTGCACCAAGGTAAACACGTAACTTAGCTGTGTGTAATGTCTTCTTTGTCTGATCGGATCTGCTTTACATCTCATTCTACTGAAATAATCTCTCTCGTTTCCGACATCAATCAAACATTAACAAATGTCATCTTTGGAAAACCAACTGAGACACACTGTAGAAGCAACAAGTTTAAAATCTTTGATCCTACAATAATTTCAAGTCACACATACTTACACTGACCAGTCAAAACATTATGACCACCGACCTACTATCGATATAAACCCGTCCAGACGATAGCAGCGGCACCTGCCGAGGAATCTCTGCTAGACACACGCAAGGCGTGTATGTATCAGTGAGCGTGCTGTCCGTGTATGGAATGGGGAAGGCGTACGATTTATCTGAGTTTGATAGAGGGCAGTTTGTGATTGTCCGGAGGCTCGGCACGAGTATTACGGAAACTGAACGAGTTGTCGGGTGTCCGACGAGTGTTCTGGTGAGTATCTTCAACGCGTGGCGAAACCAAGGTGAAACCATGTCCACACGTCGTCCGGTTGGACGGCCACCCTTTATTATAGACGTCGGACGTCGTAGGCTGGGCAGACTCCTGAAACAGGACAGGCGGTGAACCGTGTCGGAACTATTGCCAGACTTTAATGCAGGGCAAAGTACAAGTGTGTGTGAACACACAGTGACCGAACACTCCTAACGATGGGCATCTGCAGCTGGCGACTGATGCATGTGCCGAAGTTAACACCACGACATCGGCAACTACGACAAAAATGAGCGCGTGACCATCGGCACTGGCTGCAGTGGCAGAGCGATGCATGGTCTGATGAATCCCGATGTCTTCATCATGTTGATGGGAGGGCGCGAATCTGTCGTCTTCCAGGGGAACAGCTCACTAACACCTGTACTGCGGGGCGGGAACAAGCTGGCGGTGGCTCCATTACGCTCTGAGGAAAATTCGCGTGGACATCCATGGGTGGAGTAGAGGTCATGCAAGGCACCGTAACGGCCAAAGCGTATCGTACGCTGATTGCAGATCATGTACACCCCTTCATGACGATCATGGTTCCCGATGGCAGCGGAACTTTTCCAACAAGATAATGCGCCCTGTCACAAGGCCAGGAGTCTGATGGAGTGTCTCGAGGAACACTGACGAGTTCCATTTGGTAACTGGCCTCCCAACTCGTCAGATCTGAACCCGATCGAACATATCTGGTTGTGATTGAACGTGGTGTCAGAGCTCATCGCCTCGTGGCTGGAATTTACGAAAGTTACTTGATGTGGTACTAATTCCCTGCAGCGAACTACCAAGGCCCCATTACTTGCATGCACGACGAGTCGCCGCTGTCAACTGTGCCACAGGTTGACGTACCAACTATGAGGAAGGTAGTTGTAATGCTATTGCTGATCAGTGTATCTTTTTTACCTGACGATGGTGTAACAGCCGAAAAACGCTTTTCAAAACAATAAATGTTATCGAATATTAGACCAATATCGTGCATTTTTTATTCATAATATGTAAAATATTCAAAAAATCCGGAGGGACAGTTTATGCAATTGTTAAGTCACTTAGGAACGATATTGGTAGGCTGTGCAGGGAAGCTGAAGCTAAATTTCTGCAACAGTAAGTAAAGAAATCCTAACGGAAATGGTTGTCACAAGCACATATTCAGTACAAATAAGTATTACTACCGACGAAATTAACTAATCAACATCAATAAGAGATCAAGTGGAATTCTACTGTTGAATGCAGAGGAGAGGGCAGTTAAGTGGGAACAGTATGCGAAGAATCTACGAAGGGGAGGAACTGTATGGTGACGTGAAGGAAGGGATAGATATTGATTTGGAAGACGTAAGTGCTGTAGTATTAGAGTAAGAGTTTGGCAGAATTCTAAAATGCTTGCCATCAACAAGATGGTTGGAGTAGAAAACATTTCTTTGATATTTCTAAAATTAGCCAGATGTTTGAGTACAGAATATGTGAGACTGGAGACGTAACTTTCAGAACGATTTATCCACAAAATTTCCAAGTTAGCGAGAGTAAATATTTGAGAATGATCTGATTCAGCACGACAGCTCTTACGTACAATATATTGACCACAATAATTTACGAAACAAAGGAAAAGAAAATTAAGGATCGATTAAATGACTATCAGTTTGACTTCAGGTTAAGTTGAAGGCACCAGATGCAGATCTGTCGGTACGAGCGATACTGGCAGCAAGACTTACGAAACATACTTTCATAGGATTGTAGACAAAGAAAAGCTTACGACAATGTAAAATGGTCCATGATATTTGAAATTCTCAGAAAAATATGTATGCTCAATTGAGAACAACGGATATTATACAATATATAGGGTGGTCAGAAACAGTCTGACAAGTTTTTAATGGTCTTCCAGAGTATAATGTTCGGAGAAATGATTATTACGTGAGAAATTCTATCCGTTGCGCCGTTTCCGAATTATTTAGCAGTGAAATTAACCAATCAAGCCGCTGCTCACGCAAATTCAAGCAACCCACGAGAGACTGTCGCTAAACCAAAAACAATAGAGAGTGATACAAAAATTGAAGATGGGACAGTTATGAAGACCGAACCCGAGGCAAAAGTTGAGCAATCTGGTGCGCTATCGCCTATGTTATGAAAACAACTGACATTAATTGTATCTGGCGGGTCTCTTGAATCAGCCCGCGCAACGACCTGATTCGCTAACTTCAATGCTAATTAATTCAGAAAACGCGCAACGCATCGATTTTTTTTTCTCTTGGAAGTTATTTCACAGCACAGCCTACCCTGCAACATTCTTACAAGCCTTTCGAACTGTTTCTGGCTGCCCTGAATACAAGAATCAAGACGTAGCTATGAGAAGTGCACACAGCAGAAATTGAGTCTTTCTACAATTCAGTGTTTCTCTAGAACTAAAATTACAGATGACGGCTAACAGGAACAAATCCGGGTAACAAGCAGAAATAACGTAAAAAGGAAACCATTTATTTTGCAGACACGAGTGACAAACAGAAATTTAAAAATTATGTAAGCTGCAGATGTAAAAGTCGGCGCTTGGTAATTGTCGAAAGCACAGTAATTAGTTCGGCTTTGGATTTTCCTGCTTAGAAGGTGTTCTCAGAATCCTTCGAATGACATTGTCATATAAGTCATCTGTGTTTGAGCATGAAAGAGTAGCTTAGTAGTTAGTAGTGAAGATAGGCTGAGGAACCCTATATCACAAACATACCTGGTCCAACATCTGTGTCATTTCAAACTCAACTGCACTACTTCAGTACTTACACTTCATACATCATGGCAGCAGAGTGAGTGGTTTGTAGTTTGCCATAAAGTTGAAAACGAACAGCACGTGCGTACATCAGCCATTGATTGCAGGTGACTGTTGCACTCACCAGTATTTTTCTTAGCACGGTGTTCTTCCGAGTAGCCGATCCGGATCCGAGAGTGTCAAGTCCTGAATTATCAGGCAAATATTTGTAGAAGTAGTAAAAGTAGATACATAGTAAATAAACAAAATATCAGGCTGCCACAGTCGCAGATTCATGAGAACACGATTTGCACCGTACGGCGTACATCTTGTCCGTTAATTGGTTCAAATGGCTCTGAGCACTATGGGACTTAACATCTGTGGTCATCAGTCCCCTAGAACTTAGAACTACTCAAACCTAACTAACCTAAGGACATCACACATATCCACGCCCGAGGCAGGATTCGAACCTGCGACCGTAGCAGTCACGCGGTTCCGCACTGAGCGCCTAGAACCGCTAGACCACCGCGGCCGGCGACCGTTAATTCGTAATATTTAAAGTTCAAGTTGAATTTATAAACTACTTACAAGGTGGAAGACGTCAACACTCCAGAAAAAATAATTGCAAGAAACTTATTCCGATGAGTAGTATCTTGTCATGTAAAGTACAAACGTTGTTTACTTTAAGAGACAGCAAATCAGAGCGACAGAAGATACGACTGTTGGAAAGGACCTGATGGCTACATCGTAGCAGAGATTTTTGAGTATAAATTTTCAGAAAAGATGTGATTTCATCCTTCGTTGGTTATCGGGCAACGATGAAGTTTTTCGTCTGACTGTATCGTGATATTAGATTCGGCGTAGTCTGCGGTTTGTTGTGAAACCATCTGATCTGAACTGACTGATTTACCAGTGGTTTCCTGTAGTCTCCATATTAAGACTCCATTCATAACTGATCGACCGCAGTCTAACACGTAATACTCCGCACGAGTATCTAACATTTGGCAGTAACAGACGACAGTGACAGAGATTATGGTTAGATAGTACGTAACTGAAGCGATCTTCAATTCAAAGTTTAGTTTAAGTCGGATATTGGTTTATTTCCACGGTTCTGCTGAATTTGCTGCGTCCCTGATTTCCTCTTGGCTAAGAACCGATTCGCCCAAACTGCTATAGCGGGACATCTAGTCTATTGTTCGTCCACAGAATCGTGTAACAGTTGCTTCACTGGTATAGCATCGCCACATGAAGTCAAGTTACGTGAAAGAGAAATTACTTCGAAAGATTTCTATCTACTATAAATATCTGGCATTTTCGTCTAGAGAGCGATCAGTTAATTCAATGTAAAGAACGCGTCTGATACAGTTTTTTACTGTTTTGTCGAGGGTGTACACTGGATTACAAGTTGCGACAGGACTAAGCTGCCATCTTCAGATCCACAGTGCAGAGGATATGAAACCATGCTATGCGATAAACCTCACGTTTGTTTTAGTATAATCGAAAAGGACTTTCTTTCTATTACGCGTCCGTTTCGATTGTTCGACAACAAACGCGCAGTATGTTGTACAACTGAGTTTATAAACTGCACCCTGTGGATCTGAAGATGACAGGTTAGTCCTGTCGAAACTAGTAACCTACTGTAAGTATACACGACCAAGGCACTAAACTTCCCATCAGATCCTTTCTTTGCATTTCCATCATCGCTTTCGAATTGTTGTAATGTAAAACATTGGCATTTTCGTTTTTATAACCTCTGTTTTTCTACGGTTGACGCAACGTTTCGCCTTACAAGGGTCGCATTCGCAACTTTTTCACACATCATATTGAGTGGTGTTCCGTCGGAGGCAGCAAAAGGAATTTTGATAATCAACGCTGCTGCCTAGCCAGGCGCAGCATCGCGCTTGTATTTAGCCCTTCACATAGTTACACAGCAGACGGCTCGGCAAACAAATACAAAGAAAATCCCCTGAACCAATTTGTGCACTGATCGCTCGCGCAGAATTAATATTTAAGCTGTAAAAGCCGTTTTATGTGCTGCACACAGTCGATTAATTTGCCCGCCGCAACACGGGATCCGCTTTAATCCAGTTATGACGCTAACACAAAATAACAATTTCCGCCTTTAAAAATTTCACGTTATCTTCCAAATGATCAAACAAAACGCACTGAAAATTTCTGCTTTCCTCTACTGAGTGGAATATTAACTGTACATTTAGTACCATAAACGCTACGCAGCGCGTTTTTCCTTTTTTTCTTTTTTCCACCGTCACATATGGGAAATACGTAACGAAGTGCACTGAATTTCGGCGTGTGAAGAAATAATATTTCCGTGTTTTAGGTCTATTCCCAAAAAGGATTTTTTTCTTGCATTGTATTTCCACCAGCGGGCAGCACCTTCAGAAGTTGCTAACTTCAGATGAACCTAAGTGAACGGAGTTTCACGCAGCAGTGACAAAAAATAACAAGGCAATTCAGTCTTCAGTATTGCTCCCTTCAGGACGTATACACAGACTGCGAACTGACTCACGTCAGGCCATTTAAAAAAATCGTGTAAATGATCTAGGAAATATGGAATTAAGTCACTATCCGCAACGACTTAAATGACACCTACTCTATTAAGATGGTGACGTTGAAATATTGATGCAAGCATTGATGTTGATTACAAAATAAACTTTATGGACGGATGTGCTGCTTGACATTGTGGTGACGAAATTCATGCGATACCTCCCAATATCGTGTCGGACCTTCTTTTGGGCAGAGTAGTGCAGCAGCTCTACGTGGCATCGACTAGAGTCGCTAGAAGTCGCCTGCAGGAGTGTTGAGCTATGCTGCCTGTATAGCGGTCCACAACGGAGAAAGTGTTGCCGGTGCAGGACTTTGTGCACGAACTGAAGTCTCGGTTATGTCCCATAAATGTTAGCTGGAATTCATGTTGTGCGATCTTGATGGCAAAATCATTCGCTCGAATGTCCAGAACGTTCTTACACGGCGCACTGTTGTCCTTATAAATTCTATCGTTGTTTAGGAAGATGAAGTCCATGAATGATTGAAAATGGTTTGAAAGTAGCCGAATATAGCCATTTCTAGTCAATAGTTCACAACAGCCCACAACTTTATGGAGCCACCATTCGCTTGCATAGTGCCTTGTTGAGAAATAGGGCCCATGGCTTCGTGAAGTTGCGCCTCACTCGAATCCTACTATCAGCTATTACAATCTGAAAGTGGGACTCATCATGCCACGGTTTCCCAGTTGTCTAGTGTGTCCAGCCGATATGGCTACGAGCACAATAGAGGCGCTGCAGCCGATTTCGTGGTGTTAGTGAAGGCACCCGCGTCGGTCGTCTGCTCCCACAGCTCATTAACGCCAAATTTCGCCGCACTGTCCGAACGGATACGGCCGTCGAACGTCCCACATACGTTTCTGCGATTATTTCAAGCAGTGTTGCTTGTCTGCTAGCACTGACTACGCTAACGGCGCTGCTCTCGGTCGTTAAGTGAAGGCCGTCAGCCACTGCTTTGTCTGTGGTAAGAGGTAATGCCTGAAATTTGTTTCTCGGTATACTCTTGATTCTGTGGATCTCAGAATATTTAATTCCCTAACGATTTCCAAAATGGAATGTCCCCTGCGTCTAGCTCCAACTACCATTCTGTGTTCAAAGTCTGTTCACCTGAGTACAAACGAGAGCACCACCAATGCGCTCCCCTTACATACCTTGTGTACGCGATAGTACTGCCATCTGCATACGAGGATATCGCTATCCCATGACTTTTGCCACCTCAGTGAAAACATGATATTTTCAAAATTTCTTCAACCATTACCTACAGAACATACAATCTTTCAATGCCGCACCGAGCGAGGTGGCGCAGTGGTTGGCACACTGGACTCGCATTCGGGAGGACGACGGTTCAATCCCGTCTCCGGCCATCCTGATTTAGGTTTTCCGTGATTTCCCTAGATCACTTCAGGCAAATGCCGGGATGGTTCCTTTGAAAGGGCACGGCCGATTTCCTTCCCCATCCTCCCCTTACCCGAGCTTGCGCTCCGTCTCTAATGACCTCGTTGTCGACGGGACGTTAAACACTAATCTCCTCCTCCTTCTCCTCAATGCCGCTTCTTTTACTCCTTGGGGAAAGAAACTAAAATGTATCAAGACAATAGTTCTTTCGTGTTTTTTCCCTACTCATACAACAGCTACGTCAAGACACTTTTAGTTCAAACCGTGCACAGCTATCCAGATTTACATTTTTCATAGTTTCCCTACATCAGCCGATACAAATGCCAAGGGAAGGTTCCTTTGAGAAAGACAGAGCTGACTTTCTTTTCAGTTCCTTCCTCACTCTGTGCTCTCTTTCTGATGACCTAATTGTAGATCCTAATATTCCTTTTACACAAATATGATAAAATCTGACGGACGACTATACTGAAATATCCATTATTATGATGCCTGGTGATCGTGTTGTTGAAGTGTCTATGAGGTACTGTAATGAAAAGCATTCTTCTCAGAGCATAACGAGTAGAATCTGTCAGTTTACTACTCATTTGTTATTGTTGCTTATAAACTATGACGTGCTATAGAGATAATCATTGTGAAACCAAGCGCAAACCATTGAGGAAGTCAGTGCTTTGATATTAGAAACCATGTGTCTCTTTAGTGGCTCTTCACAAATTTATGTTGTGGTACGATTCCACAATTTTTTGTGAAAACCTGAAGAGTATTGCAGATGTGTCTGAGAAAGTTATGTAACGAGGTTCTTATGTATAGAAGTGGTGAACAAAACCACTTCTCGTGTGTTCATGTGGCGATGGTGACGTGATAACGTACACCAGATTTTCTTCTTATTTCGTGTCTTCTTTGTTGTGTAGCAGCCTCTCTAGAAATTACAGGAAGAAGCGAATCAGACCGGAATATCTGTGGCTGTACACCTTTGGAAGCTGTCAGTGTGGTAGTGAGTTGCATCAGTAAACGGTAGCTGGGACCCACGTGATGTGCTGGAAGGGGTAACAACGGTCGCTTTGTCCTCTGGCCTCGTGTGTTCCTTTTGCTCCCAGCGCCTTATCGCAGTACTTCGCTCCCCTTCCGCCGGTACGTTTAGCGTAACCGAAGGCTAATAGACCAACATTCCGTCCCTGGGGCCGTATGTTTGTGATAGCGTCACGCAACGGCCAGCTTATCGAATGCTCGTAGCGGTCCACAGACGTATCCTGTTCCACCTCACGGCCTAACACGAGCCACATGGCCGCCACCATCTGGTGACCTCTGTTCGACACGAGAGCCCCCTGTCCCTTAGGCAACAGTGCCATGTGTTACACTTCTATTCCGTAAGCTACTTTATGGTGAGTGACGAAGCGTACTCTGTGTGTCTCTATCACCCCCCCCCCTTTCCCGTCCCCATCCCCCCACACCTTCTTTCCTGTTGGAGTAACGAATGCTCCGGGGGCAGAAATGTTAATGACGGGCTTCAATCTTGCTAATTTCATCTTCATAGCCCCTTTAGGGGGAAAAAAGTATTGGTTGATTCTTCTAGGAAAGTACGCTCTCAAAATTTTAACACTAAACCACACCGTGATGCACGCCGCCTCTCTTGTAGCCTCTGCCACTATAGTTACATGAGCATCTCTGTGACGCTTTTACGCTTACTTATTCGACCTGTCGAATGGTTCAAATGGCTCTGAGCACTATGGGACTTAACATCTGAGGTCATCAGTCCCCTAGAACTTCGAACTACTTAAATCTAACTAACCTAAGGACATCACACACATCCATGCCCGAGGCAGGATTCGAATCTGCGACCGAAGCGGGCGCGCGGTTCCAGACTGAAGCGCCTAGAGCCGCTCGGCCACACCAGCCGGCTCCGTCGAAAGGAATTTCAGATATTTGCTGCATTGGAGCACTGAAGTAAATCAATAACAAAAAGATTTGTGCCGCATCGGAATTCGAACTCGGATTTTCCGATTTACGCCAGCGGGCGACTTAACCGCTTTGGCTATCCAAGAACGTGTCCCGTCCGACCAAAATCTCCAAATGGCGCACACTGCAGAGTAATGTCCCTGTCTATTATTATTTGCAGCAGACGGTAGATGTGCTCGGATAAGCGATATCGTTAAGGCGACCGTTTGACTAAAGCGAGAAAGACGGGTTCGAATCTACATCTACATAATCCGCAAGCCACCGTACGGCGCGTGGCGGAGGATACCTTGTACCTACTAGTCATTTCCTTTCCTGTACCACTCGCAAATTCCGCGAGGGAAAAAACGACTATCTATATGCCTCCGTATGAGTCCTAATTTCTCGTGGCTTATCTTCGTGGTCCTTACGTGCATTGTATGTTGACGGCAGCACTGTCGTTCGGCAATCAGCTTCAAATGCTGGTTCTCTAAATTTTTCTCAATGTACCTTCCCTCCAAGGATCCCCATTTGAGTTCCCGAAGAATGTCTGTAACACTTACGTGTAGTTCGAACCTACCGATAAATCTAGCAGCCCGCCTCTGAATTGCTTCGATGCCTTGCTTCCGTCCGACGCGGTACGGATCCCGAACAGTCGAGCAGTATTCAAGAATAGGTCGCACCAGCGTCCTATATGTGCTCTCCTTTGCAGGTGAACCACGCTTTCCTAAAATTCTCCCAATAAACTGAAGTCGACATTCGCCTTCCTTACCACAGTTCTCACATACTGGTTCCATCTCATACCGCTTTGCACGGTTGCGCCCAGATATTTAAAGAAAGTAACTGTCTCAAACAGGACACTAGTAAAATTGTATCTGAACATGATAGGTTTCATCTTCCTACTCATACGCATTAAGTTAAAATTCTCTACATTTAGAGCTAGCTGCCATTCATCATACCACCTGGAAATTTTGTCTCAGTCGTCTTTTATCTTTCTACAGTCACTTAACTTCGACACTTTACCGTACACCACGGCATCATCAGCAAACAATCGCAGATTGCTGCCCGCCCTGACTGTCAATCATTTATGTATATAGAGAACAACAGCGGTTCTATCGCACTTCCCTGGGGCATGTCCGAAAGAACAGACATCATACCTATATAAAATTGAACCTGTGACGAAACGCGTCGCTCTTCTTTGTATGTCCTTTATTTCCTCTTTCCATTCAAGATTGTGTACTTTCCAGACTGACGAGCAATATTCCCTTGGCTCCAGAATGAATTTTCAGTATTCAGCGAAGTGTGAGCGGTGTGAAACTTCCTGGCAGATTAAAACTGTGATGCGGACCGCGACTCTAAACTGGGACCTTCCTTTCCTCCAGGAGTGTTAATTCCGCAAGGTAAGCAGGAGAACTGAAATGTGTGGAAGGTAGGAGATGAAGTACTGGGAGCAGTAAATATGTGAGGACGAGTCGTGAGCCCTGACCGCGGAAGGTAAAGATATCACATTTGACTGCCTGTCCGGCACACAGTTTTAATGTACCAGAAAGTGTCATAAACCGTTGGCATTCGTGTCGGGCGTCTACATTGTTGCACCAAGACATCATGTAGGGTGTACGGAGATCGACGGAGTTTCGTCTGCTGTTGTTCAGCTGACCATTCCGTGCAGCGTAAATAACTCTGTGCTCGCTTGAAGTTATTTCTACATCTATCGATGACTCAATTCGACCTAACACACTGCGTCCTACCTACTAAGAAATCCTAACCACTATGTAGTCCTACCTACTGAGAAAGCTCGTTTAATATCCCCTTTGTTACTAGTTTTGATAATAAACCTTGCTGTGGAACCGAGTCAAATGCTTTTTGGAAGTCAAGAGGTGATTCATCTACCTGATTCCCTTGATCTAGGATATCGATGAGAAGAAAGCGAGTTGGAATTTGGGTAATCGATGTTTTTCGGAATCCATGGTGTTTGGCACAGAGGAAGTCGTTCTACATTATGTCTGACACTACGGCTACCTTTCTTGAAAATTCTATAAACATTGACAAGAATTCAGTCGGGTCTTGGAACCTTCTTTAATTTGGGCATTATCAGCTGATTATCAACACCACTGAGACTAGTGAATTATTATGGGTGGAGGTTACACTCAACAACCGAGCTAGGTTAATAGTAGGCTCCTTTTACCGACCTCCCGACTCAGCAGCACTAGTGGCAGAACAACTGAGAGAAAATTTGGAATACATTTCACACAAATTTTCTCAGCATGTTACAGTCTTAGGTGGAGATTTCAATTAACCAGATATAGACTGGGACACTCCGATGTTTAGGACGGGTGGTAGGGACAGAGCATCGAGTGACATTATACTGAGTGCACTATCCGAAAATTACCTCGAGCAATTAAACAGAGAAACGACTCGTGGAGATAACATCTTGGACCTACTGATAACAAACAGACCCGACCTTTTTGACTCTGTAAGTGCAGAACACGGAATCAGTGATCATAAGGCCGTTGCAGCATCCTTGAATATGAAAGTAAATAGGAATATAAAAAAAAAAAGGAGGAAGGTTTATCTGTTTAGCAAGAGTAATAGGAGGCAGATTTCAGAGTACCTAACAGATCAAAAAGAAAATTTCTGTTCAGACACTGACAATGTTGAGTGCTTATGGAAAAAATTCAAGGCAATCGTAAAATGCGTTTTAGACAGGTACGTGCCGAGTAAAACTGTGAGGAACGGGAAAAACCCACCGTGGTTCAACAACAAAGTTAGGAAACTACTGCGAAAGCAAAGAGAGCTTCACTCCAAGTTTAAACGCAGCCAAAACCTCTCAGACAAACAGAAGCTAAACGATGTCAAAGTTAGCGTAAGGAGGGCTATGCGTGAAGCGTTCAGTGAATTCGAAAGTAAAATTCTGTGTACCGACTTGACAGAAAATCCTAGGAGGTTCTGGTCTTACGTTAAATCAGTAAGTTGCTCGAAACAGCATATCCAGACACTCCGGGATGATGATGGCATTGAAACAGAGGATGACACGCGTAAAGCTGAAATACTAAACACATTTTTCCAAAGCTGTTTCACAGAGGAAGACCGCACTGCAGTTCCTTCTCTAAATCCTCGCACAAACGAAAAAATGGCTGACATCGATAAGTGTCCAAGGAATAGAAAAGCAACTGGAATCATTCAACAGAGGAAAGACCACTGGACCTGACGGGATACCAATTCGATTCTACACAGAGAATGCGAAAGAACTTGCCCCCCTTCTAACAGCCGTGTACCGCAACTCTCTAGAGGAACAGAAGGTTCCAAATGATTGGAAAAAGAGCACAGGTAGTCCCAGTCTTCAAGAAGGGTCGTCGAGCAGATGCGCAAAACTACAGACCTATATCTCTGACGTCGATCTGTTGTAGAATTTTAGAACAGGTTGTTTGCTCGAGTATCATGTCGTTTTTGGAAACCCATAATCTACTCAGTAGGAATCAACATGGATTCCGGAAACAGCGATCGTGTGAGACCCAACTCGCTTTATTTGTTCACGAGACCCAGAAAATATTAGATACAGGCTCCCAGGTAGATGCCATTTTCCTTGACTTCCGGAAGGCGTTAGATACAGTTCCGTACTGTCGCCTGATAAACAAAGTAAGAGCCTACGGAAATTCAGACCAGCTGTGTGGCTGGATTGAAGAGTTTTTAGCAAACAGAACACAGCATGTTGTTCTCAATGGAGAGACGTCTACAGACGTTAAAGTAACCTCTGGCGTGCCACAGGGGAGTGTTATGGGACCATTGCTTTTCACAATATACATAAATGACCTAGTAGATAGGGTCGGAAGTTACATGCGGCTTTTCGCGGGTGATGCTGTAGTATACAGAGAAGTTGCAGCATTAGAAAATTGTAGCGAAATGCAGGAAGATCTGCAGCGGATAGGCACTTGGTGCAGGGAGTGGCAACTGACCCTTAACATCGATAAATGTAATGTATTGCGATTACATAGAAAGAAGGATCCTTTATTGTATGATTATATGATAGCGGAACAAGCACTGGTAGCAGTTACTTCTGTAAAATATCTGGGAGTATGCGAGCGGAACGATTTGAAGTGGAATGATCACATAAAATTAATTGTTGGTAAGGCGGGTACCAGGTTGAGATTCATTGGGAGAGTGCTTAGAAAATGTAGTCCATCGACAACGTAGGTGGCTTACAAAACACTCGTTCGACCTATACTTGAGTATTGCTCATCAGTGTGGGATCCGTACCAGATCGGGTTGAGGGAGGAGATAGAGAAGATCCAAAGAAGAGCGGCGCGTTTCGTCACAGGGTTATTTGGTAACCGTGATAGCGTTACGGAGATGTTTAGCAAACTCAAGTGGCAGACTGCAAGAGAGGCGCTCTGCGGTGTAGCTTGCTCGCCAGGTTTCGAGAGGGTGCGTTTCTGGATGAGGTATCGAATATATTGCTTCCCCCTACTTATACCTCCCGAGGAGATCACGAATGTAAAATTAGAGAGATTCGAGCGCGCACGGAGGCTTTCAGACAGTCGTTCTTCCCGCGAACCATACGCGACTGGAACAGAAAAGGGAGGTAATGACAGTGGCACGTAAAGTGCCCTCCGCCACACACCATTGGGTGGCTTGCGGAGTATAAATGTAGATGTAGATGTAGTGTCTATGTCAGTCATGTTTGGAGTATTACGAAAATTAAACCGCAGTCGTACTCCTGTATCCTCCCTTGCAAATGAACATTTGAAAACTGGTTTCAGCACTTCTAATTTTGCAGACATCCACTTCGGACATTTCTGGTTTCTTGCTGTTTCTGTGAATCAGTTAAGGAGAATGCTGGGATAGTTCCTCCAATAAAGCTTGTTTGTTTTATCTTTGACAAGCTGAAAAAGTGCTCACTGTCCAATAACCTCGACGTCGTACGTGGTATGTGCGTGATGGTAGTGCGTTTATTGCATGTTTCTGCGTGTAATGCTAAATACCCGTAGATGGGACCAATTATGTCGTTGTCTATGCGCAATCGCAGAATTATCCTGGATTACTGTAGCGAATTACAGTACTCTGTTTTACGGCCGGTGTTCCGTTACGCTGCATTTCCGACCTGGAAAGTTCTACTGAGTTTGATGCCATCCATCCTGCTCTGACCTAATTACGAGGTTGATTTTCTTAACCTTGGATCAGAAATTTAAGTGGCAACACACAGTTCCTAGCTCGGCGTAGCTCTGCGTAAATAGTAACTTTCTCGGTAACCTCGACCTGCAGTTGTAACGGACCTTTCGTCATGGACTTACTAGATTTCTGCAAATCAGTTGCGACAAGATTCAATTCACCCACACAGGAAACTGAACTCATACAGCGGCGACGAACATCATGTGCACGATAGATGCCAATTTCAAACACTCGTGACTGAGTTTTATCCTTCTCCTGCAGGTCACAGGCTGCTTCATTCAATAAATCGTAGGTCAACTTGCGCAATTTATTTTCATTGCTGTGTGTTATTTTTCGCTTAGACGTGTGCGCAGCGGACTCTTACTTGACGGGTTTAAGCCGCTTAACACCTCTGAAGTGAGATTTATTTTCGCGTCCGCCGTTCCGCCAATCACGGCGACGGAAAATAAAAACAGCTCGTGGCGCAGCTTCCGCGGCGCGCCGGTTTCGCAAGTAATCGCCGCTAACGAGTAATCGCGTTATGGAACTGAGGGACCGGGTGCGGCGAACCGTGAATTCCGAAAGAATCACCCGAGCGTTCAACGCAAAAGCTGGCGAGCGTTTGGCAAGTGATTAAAGTTCTTCCTTTCTCTCTTCCGCCGAGAAATTTCTACCGCCTAATGCGACCCCGTATTTTTCTCGGGAGGGAGGCGGGTTTCTTCCACAGACACGTCAGACACAAGAATCGGCCGGGGACACCGCGAACGCAGCGCTTCGTCTTCTAGAAGAGGGCGAAGCGGGTGGCGTTTTTGTCGGGCAGACGAGGCGCATTCGGATTGGCTGCCCGCGGGCGCATCCCCAGCCACTTTCCCACTTAGCATCTTCGGAGCTTCCTGTCTGATCCAATACTTCCTACTGCCGTAATATCCGGCACGACTCTGCGAAAATATTGCTCGCGGCAGAGGCGCTGCCTCACTTTTCTTCCGTCGCGAGCTCCTCGATTACAGTTTTGTTTTCCCGAAGTTGAAGCGCCATTATTAATCTACTCGGATTTTTTTCCGGGCTGTTGCTTTGCTTTTACGCAGACATCGAGTAAGGCTGATGTATGCTGCGTGGAATCATCGGCTAACACCGTCATTCGAACCTTTCAGTTAAGGATTTCTGTATATAAAGCAATCACAGCTAGTAATCTTACTGCAGGTGTTTAGGCAAAGTAACAAAGATATAGGTGAACAAAGCCAAGAGCGATGAAGAGTTGTAGGAGTGAGTTTCGCAACGTCGTTACTATTCGAGTGTGTAAATAATGCCTCTGAATTTATATGTGAAACCTCAAAAATTTTCAAATAAAACAAACTTTATTAACAATCTACAGCTTCATTCTTTACATATTTACTTGTCAACGTAGTCATCCTAGCGCCGAACATAGTTCTCCTAACGAGAAACCAGTTTGTTGATATCGTCACTGTAGAACTTTTGATTCTGTTGACTGAGCAACAACTTCACCTCTGCTTGCATCGCGTGATCACTATCAAGTCGTATGGAAGATGATCGATGACAGTGAATCAAAGGCGCCGCAGTGCTGCAGCGCTCGTGTGTGGTCTGCCATTGTGAAGCTAAAGAAGAGGGTATTACATGGTAGTGGCAGGGGCGGGGAGGGGAGGGGAGGAGAGGGGCGGGGCGGGGGACTGAGTTCGAAAGTCGATTACAACACACGGTTTCTCACGCACCGACATAATTACGTTACACACAGCTATGTTACACTCTACAATTCGGAGCCCTCTGGCGGCAAAGGGCAGTACATACGTGGATATGAAGAATGTAGGTTTAGAATATTAAGAGCGTTTGTTTTATTTAAAAAAAAAAACTTAGAGTTTCCAGATAAAAATACGGATGCATTACTTTTTTGCAAGCCCTCGCAGAATCCAGTTAATTTACAAAATAGCAAGCGGAACGATAGTAGTTCCTAAGGAACAAAATTACAAAAAATGAACCGAAACAGACAGAAATCACAACTACACTCCTGGAAATTGAAATAAGAACACCGTGAATTCATTGTCCCAGGAAGGGGAAACTTTATTGACACATTCCTGGGGTCAGATACATCACATGATCACATTGACAGAACCACAGGCACATAGACACAGGCAACAGAGCATGCACAATGTCGGCACTAGTACAGTGTATATCCACCTTTCGCAGCAATGCAGGCTGCTATTCTCCCATGGAGACGATCGTAGAGATGCTGGATGTAGTCCTATGGAACGGCTTGCCATGCCATTTCCACCTGGCGCCTCAGTTGGACCAGCGTTCGTGCTGGACGTGCAGACCGCGTGAGACGACGCTTCATCCAGTCCCAAACATGCTCAATGGGGGACAGATCCGGAGATCTTGCTGGCCAGGGTAGTTGACTTACACCTTCTAGAGCACGTTGGGTGGCACGGGATACATGCGGACGTGCATTGTCCTGTTGGAACAGCAAGTTCCCTTGCCGGTCTAGGAATGGTAGAACGATGGGTTCGATGACGGTTTGGATGTACCGTGCACTATTCAGTGTCCCCTCGACGATCACCAGTGGTGTACGGCCAGTGTAGGAGATCGCTCCCCACACCATGATGCCGGGTGTTGGCCCTGTGTGCCTCGGTCGTATGCAGTCCTGATTGTTGCGCTCACCTGCACGGCGCCAAACACGCATACGACCATCATTGGCACGAAGGCAGAAGCGACTCTCATCGCGGAAGACGACACGTCTCCATTCGTCCCTCCATTCACGCCTGTCGCGACACCACTGGAGGCGGGCTGCACGATGTTGGGGCGTGAGCGGAAGACGGCCTAACGGTGTGCGGGACCGTAGCCCAGCTTCATGGAGACGGTTGCGAATGGTCCTCGCCGATACCCCAGGAGCAACAGTGTCCCTAATTTGCTGGGAAGTGGCGGTGCGGTCCCCTACGGCACTGCGTAGGATCCTACGGTCTTGGCTTGCATCCGTGCGTCGCTGCGGTCCGGTCCCAGGTCGACGGGCACGTGCACCTTCCGCCGACCACTGGCGACAACATCGATGCACTGTGGAGACCTCACGCCCCACGTGTTGAGCAATTCGGCGGTACGTCCACCCTGCCTCCCGCAGGCCCACTATACGTCCTCGCTCAAAGTCCGTCAACTGCACATACGGTTCACGTCCACGCTGTCGCGGCATGCTACCAGTGTTAAAGACTGCGATGGAGCTCCGTATGCCACGGCAAACTGGCTGACACTGATGGCGGCGGTGCACAAATGCTGCGCAGCTAGCGCCATTCGACGGCCAACACCGCGGTTCCTGGTGTGTCCGCTGTGCCGTGCGTGTGATCATTGCTTGTACAGCCCTCTCGCAGTGACCGGAGCAAGTATGGTGGGTCTGACACACCGGTGTCAATGTGTTCTTTTTTCCATTTCCAGGAGCGTAAATTTGCGATGAAATATTTTTTTGACAACCACCTGTACTGCTATCAAACAGTAACTTATAAATGACGTGTAAAAATTCTACGACCGCGGAAAACCACTGAATGGAAGGGAATTATTCCTTATTTGTTGTGTATTATTTCTTTTTTTTTTAAAAAAAAAAAACGGGTTTCAAGTGGAGGCTCCCCATCGTGTCCTGTTCTGAGTGTCTTCCTTCATCTATTCGTATGTTTGTCCATTTCTAATGTCGTGCATCACTTCATTGCTCTGTCTAGCTCTGCCTATCACTCCTCCCACTTTTCTGTCTGTAACTTTGTTACAGTCAATTTATACGTAATTTATGTCCCAGCCTAGATTTCTTCCTCTTTCTGATCGCTTCCAGTAATCTTTCTTCCCTTATTTTCTTCATTACTTCATTCTGAAGTGTGTCAGTCCACTTCACCTTAAGCATTTTTCTACCTTGCCACTAATCCACATTATCTACAATTCTTCTTCCTTTTTTAACTGTCCATTAACACTGCCCTCCAGACGAAACGTTTGGCAAATCTTTTCCTCAACCTCACTGGATTTCTTGCAGTTGTTAGTAGCTGCTTCACCCTTTCAAATGTTGTCTTTCCCATATCCCCCTCATTTTTTCTGTGCAGCTTCCATTCCATGACAGTGTACGTCTCAGCTATAGACAGAGTATTACTTGTTCTATCTTTCTTTCGTCTCTGAAGGAGGAATATACGTTGTGGGAAAGTAAGAGAACAGAAAATTGTAAACATCGTGATAAGCGGCATGATGATGATCTTCCCCAAATGACAACTCATTTCGTCTTCCTTGGAGGGAAGATCAGGTGGATTTTCCGCAGTGTTCTGCTCAAAGTACGTCTGTAAGAACCATCGCGTCTTTGGGATGAAGTGCTGCCTCGGCTGTACGCCAGGGAGACCCGTTTGAAAAGCCGATGACAGTTATTCAGCATGCTTGAAGAAAAATGGAAGCCAATCCAGTCTTTGGTGAATCAGAAGATAGCGAAAAGCCTTACTCGAAGGCTGGAATAATAGCAAAATTGAGCCCTTCATTTTTGTATGAGAGATCCATCTGTCTGATTGATCTCGTGGACGTTGTGCTTTATTTACCACTAATTTATGTTTCAAATAGTCCACTGAGCTTTCTACGGTTGAGGCGTAGGTTTTCCCAGGCCGTTGTTGTCTTCAATGAAATGTTTCCGGTTACCAGGTGTAGAAGTATGAAACCGGAATTTCCCTATAGATGGTGGTAGACGTCGGTGTAGGGCCCGTGAGACGGCGTCTGCAGCGCCATCTGCTTCCTGTAACGGCTGACGACGAATGCCAACACTTAATAACCCAAGTTCCATACATCGGTATCTGTTTCAAACCAGTAAACATGTCGAGTTTTGTGCCTACGACCTACGATTCGGACAGCATTAGTTTTCTGTTATCTTTTGAAGAAGATGCTGCAGAATCGCATCGAATGCTTGTCGAAGCTTTCGGCGAACATGCTCTTGGGAAAACACAGCGTTTTGAGTGTGATTTTGGCGTGATTTTGACATCAGAAACGACGAGCGCTGGAAACCACTGAAAAAGTTCGAGACAACGAATTGCAAGCCTTAGTAGATGAGGAAGATACTCAGACTCAACAGTAACTCGCGGAACAATCGAAGGTGACGTAGAAAGTCGTTTCCCTTCGATTGAAAGCTATGGGGAAGGTGCAGAAAGTGGGAAAATGGGTTCCGCATGAACTGAATGAAAGACAGCAAGCAAATCGAAGAATCACTTGTGAAATGCTGCTCACCAGATACAAAAGAAAGTCTTTCTCCATCGAATAGTGAAAGGTGGTGAAAAATGGATATATTTTGAAACATGGATATATTTTAATAACCCTAAGCGTCTTAAATCACGAGTGAATCCAGGCAAATCATCGACATTCAATGCAAGACCAAATCCCTTTGGAAAGAAGACAATGCTTTGTGTTACGTGGGAGCAGAAGGGTGTCGTCTGCTATGGCGTGCTAAAACCTGGTGAAAACGTTAACGCTGATCGCTACCAACAGCAAATGATCGATTTAAATCGAATATTATGTGAAAAACGACCAGAATATGGAAAAAGGCAACACAAAGTCACAGTGCTCCATGATAACGCCTCACCATACACACCAAAACGGGTCAGGGAAACGATCGAGACGCTCAGTTGGGAAATACTAGGTCATGTGGCTTATTCTTCAGACTTGGCTCCATCCGATTATCATCTGTTTGCATCATTGGGCCACGCTCTCGCTCAACAACGATTCAGTTCGTATGAAAATGTACGAAAATGGCTCGCTGACCGGTTCGCTTCGAAAGAATTTTTTTTTTTTTTTAAGGTGGCATTCATAGCCTGCCGGACAGGTGGGAGAAATATATAAATAGCAATGGAGATTATTTTGAATAAAATATTGTTTATCAGTTGCAAACAACAGACGTGTAATTATTGCAGTCAAATTCTGGTTTCACATTTCTACATCTGGTAAGAGACGGCACCGTCACGTTTTTTATGAATGTTTCGGCTAGTTGGAAGGGGGCTTCACCAGAGTTTTGTATTTATTACTGAAGTAATCACCCCGATGAAAGGTACTTGCCATTTGTTCATAAACAACACGGGGACGCGGTCATCCGGAAATGTTTCACTGAAAATTTATTTATAGAGTTTATATTAACATTATGTTATTCTAGTTCAGAGTTAGTAACTACACCCTGTGACGAAATCAGTTGATGGTGGAGTGTATTTCAACTCAAACAGCGTACTAGACAGCTTCAGAAGCGGGCAATTCTAGAAGACTCTAGCAACAAGTATAATTACGTCAAACGACACAAACCTCTCTCTAATCCACTCAAGCTTCTCGATATGAACAGTGACACTGGTAAGTCAACACATAATGAACACCTGCTTAATACACGTGTAAGTAAAAATCCTACGTCAGGATCGCAAATTTGGTTTACTGGTAACCAGTTTCAGCCCATTACCGAGCCATCTTCAGATCAATCTGAAATGTTGTTCCGTGTGTGGCATTCATTATACATTATCGAGTTTATTATAGCTAAGTCGCCTTAGCAATGAAAATTGCTATGTATTTTTTGTACATGTGTGGGGTACAACGGACACTGTAACAACATCTGGTTTGTGATTAACGTTGTCAATTTATATAACCAACTAAGATTTTCACTTTGAGACTAGGGCGACGTAGCTCTAAAAAAATAAGACGATGTGTAATGAGTGTCATACACTGAACATCAGTTCAGGTTGATATGAAGATGGTTCGGTAATAAGCCGAAACCGGTGAGCAGTAAAGAAAATTTGCATCTTGACTCGGGATTTTTTCCACACGTGTTTTCAAACAACAGAGCGCACGTCTCCCTCCAACGACAGATTCAGAGATTAACCTGCTTCATAGCTTCTTGGTCCACCTTTGAAACGCAGTACACCAGCGATTCTGGGTGACATGAATTCAATAGGCCCTTGGCAGGTTTCCGGGGGTGAGCGGTACCCGATGTCTACGCAGAGGTCCGCAGCTCGCGGTCTCGCGGTCGCGTTCTCGCTTCCCGAGCACGGGGTCCCGAGCGGGGTCAGGGATTTTCACCTGCCTCGAGATGACAGTGTGTTGTCCTCATCATATCATCATCATTCATGGGCGTGGCAAGATTGGCCTGAGCAAAGGTTGGAAATTTGTAAGGGCGCTGATAATCGCGCAATTGAGCGCCCCACAAACCAAACACCACCACCACCACCACCACCACCACCACCACCATCATCATCTACGCAGAGGTCGCGCAATGCCCGTAAATTACGAGCCGGTGGTTTTCGGACGCAGAACTAATGGTCGATAGCATCCCAGGTGTGTTCCAGCAGGTTCAGATTAGGCAAATTTGGCAGCCCAGATGTGAGATTACTATTTTGTTCCTGAAACCACTGTACTACGATTTTGGCCCTGCGAAGCGGATAGTTATCATTCTACAATTTACCATAGCGGCTTCAGGCGTGAAGGAACGCAAGAGGTCCGTAACAATGTTCACGTACTCCACAGCTTTCATAGTACTTTCGATTATTACCACATGTCCCGTGGAAGTCCAGGTGAATGTCTCCTCTCGTCTCCCCTCCTGCCCCCCCCCCCCCCAGACCTAAGCCCTTCCCCCTCCCACAGTATAATACTGCCGCCACCAGCCCAGCCATTTTGCGATGCGTTTGTCGAGCAGCCGTTCGCTTGAATGACAGCGTATCCAGAAACGATGGTCAAGCTGGTTTAGTGAGAAACGTGATCATGCGACCAAGCGAGAAGTTTCCATTGATTCACTGTACAGTCCTTATGATACTGTTCTCACTGCTATGTTGACTGATGTGGGGAGAATATGGGAACCCCGGCCTAAAGGTCGTCTGCTGCGGGGCTCCACTATCCAACGACGTGCCCCTTATGGTGTGGTCGGAAACACCTGTACCGGAGTTTTACTCTATTGTAGGTAGATTAGAGGTTAACTTAGCGTCGATAAGGAGGTCTCTACAGACATAGCACAAGCTCAGGTTAAAAGAAAATGGGGAACGAGATTGGCTGCGCTCTTTTCAAAAGGACCATCCCGGCATTTGCCATCGTCGGACGGGAACTTTAAATGCTTTCCATAGATACTACGACACAGCAGGCAAACAGCCGACACGCTATGCTGTTTCCGAGAAGCAATCATGCGTCGTGCCATAATCTGTCGACGTCGCTATGTCAGTGAATTTCCGAATTTGAGGCGCTTATCTTCGCTAGAATGAGTGACTCCTCGTCCTTTTCTGTTCCTCTTATACAGGTTGTTTTAAACTGTAACAACTGAACATCTAGAAGAACACGCACAGTACGAAAATATGTTCCACATGAAAAGTTAACATTTTCCAGGGGGACATGTATGTGATAAAACTAGTTACCGTTTGAAGCTCCGCCCACAACCCCCAATGATGGGGGTCAAATTTTTTTTTGCAAATGGCAACTCCAGATTTTTATTGTAGATATGTATTCTACACAAAAAATACCTACAGTTTACCAGAAATACTCGTACAGTTTTTCATTCGTGGTATCTGGCGCTGTAATCAACAAAACTTCCTCCAGTTTTTGCAATTAAGAACCGAAACCTTCATTTGTGTGGCCACAATGTCCATAATTGCTTTACAATTCTTGAGGGTATTTTTGTCATTGCAACTACAAAAATCCTTCACCCCTTCCGACAATCCCCCCACTTCCCCTGCCCCACTCACAGATTCATCTTACTTCTTGCTCCTCACACACTCCATCACACTGGTGTCCACTCACTATGGTTTCTCCCTACCCTACACCGAAAAAAACCATCATTATTCCTTCCCTATTCTTACAGAGTATATCTAAATACACAGAAATATAATTAAATAATCTAATAACAAAAAAGAAAGGTTGTTGGTCAAAGATAAAGCAGTGGAAAGGTTATGCTGGCAACACTACAAAACACAAACCCCAACACTTACTTAGACGTACAAAAGCAGAGTACAGTGGTGAACATAATAGTGTGTTGTGAAAAACGTAAGAAATGCATAGTGCTGCATAACAAAAATGAGACCAAAATCATGAGTGTCTAGCGCAGAAAAACAACGATATGCCAGCAGACGGCATTTCGCAATATAAGCAGGACATCAAGCGAAAATCACCGTCAGTACGAAACAACATTCTTGACGAACTGTTTTTCGATCTAGAAGCAAGTCAAAATGTAAATAACAAATTACAGGCCACTGATGATGCTTTACCTGAATAGAGCGAAACGCATCTGGTGGAAAAAAATAACGCATTTTTGTAGTTGTAACGACAAAACAAAATACCATCAAGAACAGAATCATTTGATTATAAATTACATTTTCGATAAAACTATAAATTTTTTGGTTCTAAATGGCTGATATTATTAATGACATTTAATTTAGTTTCTCATATTTGATTGTACAGTAAAACTTTTACGTTTACACATTTAAAAGTGTGGCAACAAAGTTACTCTCAACGTTCACACATCATGAAGATGCTTGATTTCCTGAAGTCCCCTCGAATTTCACCATCCGATTGATTTCTGTGTGTTCTTCCGCCCAACCGCCGTAACTCTCGCTTCATCTGCCGCTAATGGAAAAAAAAATTGTTTCAGATAAATCCTAGGTATTTTCTAGCGTCTAGTCGGAATCTGCAAGAAAGGTGGTTTCCATTTGAAAATAAAAGTTTGACCCACCCAACAGGGGACAGGGGGGAGGGTAGCGGCCAGTCTTAGCAGACATACATGTCCCCTTTACACCTCTAACATTTTTTTCATACGATACATATCTTTCGCGATATTTAGTTGTTTCAAGTTATTACAACACACTTTATACTTCCCTTACCGCGTGCCCGCAGCACCCTCAATGTCGACATCCAATCTTGCGGTGGGCGGCAGTCATAATGTGCTGCCTTACAAGTATAGGGACGTCTGAAGATGGAGTTAGATAACTACAGAAACAATAACAGAATTTAAGTGCGGTGGTAACTAAGGACAGCTGATTGTGAGTGGAATATTGGAAACATTTACTGCAATCTTAGACCTTATCAATTACATTACTTGCCTGTTTGGAACGAACGCAATTACTTTCTGCAACAGTCTGATTACTTTCTGTATCTCTCACGCAAGAGCCATACAAAGATGAATAGGGGAAGGGAAAAAACGCTGTCATTATACCGTAGATAACTTGTTCCAACAGAACCGACTCTACGGCCTACGAACAGTGCAACAAGAAATGCGGCCGTCCAAAGAAGTCGTCGTCTAGAAGCGGAGAAACTTGAACGCGCCTCCCCTGCGACGTAATAGCGCCGTAATGTGAGTTGTTTGCTGCGGCGGAGACGCTTCGCCCGGCGCTTACGTCGCAATTAGCTCCGGGACGCCGGCCGCTCGCTGGCGCCGCCCTTTGATCCGATTGCTGTCACGATCCGTCAGCCGCACTGCGGCGATAAGCGACCACTAAAAACTGTGGAAGGAAGGCCTGCGCCTGACATAGATTGAAATAAACTTCGGCGGTGACGCAAAGCAGAGCGGAGAGGAGCGTGTCCGTGGCCGGCCAGGTCGTTAGCTGGCCGGCAGCACGCCGCTCTGCCCATAAATACAGCAGCGGTGCCGCGACTGGAATCTTAAAAGTCGCAGCTGTCGCTGGCAGTTCCCACGTCGCGACGGGCAGCTGCTGTGTACCCGTGGGATTCCTGGCCGCACCCGTTCTGCCGCGATCGGACTTCGAACACCGGCTATGTCATTGAGAAACCGGTTTTCCTGCGGCTTCCGGGCGGATGCCGTCGCGGCAGTTTACTGAATGAATCTCGCAGTGGCTTCCCTCCCTGGAGGGACGCTCAATAAGTAATGCAACAGTTTTTCCTCGGCCGATTTCAGTTGAAAAAATGCGAAATTTGTTGTGGGCTATAGTGGAATATTCCTGCTTCAGCCCTGATGATGTCATGAAGTTCTGGTAGGTGACGGCGCTAAACGTTGCCTTCAAAATGACGCCTGTAACGGAGGTGCGTTTCAAATAGAGAGCTGTCACTGACAAGGGGAAGGCCTCAGAGACGGCCAACAGATTCGGCTCAGATTTGGCAGGTCGCTTGTGTACAAAGTGTACAAACTAAAACGAAGGAATCAGATATTTTTGGGTAAACACCCCCGCATTTTTGAGAAAATCACCCCTAAAGGTTATGACGAGCGATAGACTCAAAATTGGCGGGATCGATAGATAATTGTAAATACAGCATTTTTCACCATCAGGTGTAGGGTCTGAAAACGCATACTTTTCCAGAAATCGTGATAAGAAACTTTTACAACTGCCGCGTCTGTAGCCACAATAAGGAATGATAATGATAAGGTAGGCAAACTAATTTCCCAAACGTCGTGAGTTAGTAAAATATTAAACTTTTAAGCCTCGTCACATGAAAACAACTCCGAGTTAAGTGCTGCGACTTCCTCACGAGGGATCACAGATAGCCAACCGTGCGACGCTTGTTTACGGCGAGGCACGGAATAGAACGCACGCGGGGAGAGTTATGTTGTTCCGGTTGCCTCTTCGTCATATCATAGAGAAGAAACAGTGTAGCTGCCGAAAGATTGCATTCATTAGATGCTCTTGGTGCCGTGAGTATATTTGTTTCGAATGTTTGTATGGCAAGTACCATTCATCTAGTTTTTCGAAGAAAAGTGAGGACACGGAACAGTGACTAGAAGAGCCATTGTAAAGTGACCTGGAGTAACATTTTAGTTGTTTATTATCCCAAGAGATTTGAGAAATTTATTTGCCAACCTTATCATCATTCCTTGTTGATTTACTTACCTTATTAACCCTCCTACCCCTATCAATTGAGATATGGAAACATACAAACCAAAAAATAACATCCACTTCGTTTCTTCGAGATTCGCAGCCAGTTACCTTGGCCGTTGCGCTATCGGTGCTGTCGGCGAAAAGCGTTGACCATGTGGGTACAGAAGCGGCAGTTGTAAAAGTTTCTTACCACGATTTCTGTAAAAGTATGCGTTTTCGGACCCCATATCTGGTGATGAAAAATGGTCCATTTACGATTATCTATCGATCCCGCCAACTTTGAGTCGATCACACGTCATAACCTTTAGGGGTGATTTTCTAAAAAACGCGGGGGTGTTGACCCAAAATATCTTAGATTCCTTCGTTTTAGGTTGTACACAAGCGACCTACCAAATCTGCGCCGAATCAGTTGGCCGTGTCTGAGGCCTTCCCCTTTTGAGTTTCCTTCGGCGGAAAACCAGAGCATCGCAGATATTCATAGGTGCTTGCAGAATGTCTACGGAGACTCGGCAGTGAACAAGAGCACGGTGAGTCGTAGGGTGGGGAGTGTCATCACAGCAACGAGGCCGCGCAAACCCGTCTGATCACCCGCGTGCCAGTCGGCCGCACACAGTGGTGACTCCAGCAACGTTAGAACGTCCGGATACACTCATTCGAGGTGATCGACCAAACACAGTTGAACACCTCGCTGCACAACTGGACGTCTATGTTGCTAGTGCTCGCACTCTCATCCAACAGTTGTGGTACTCAAAGGTGTGTACCCACCGGATTCCTCACCGCCTAGCAGAAGACCGTAAATACAAACGAAGATCTGCGCCGAACTGCTCGTACGTTACGAGGCTGATCGTGAGAATTTTAGTCGAACATCGTCGCAAGCAATGAAGTATGGGTTCATCACTTCAAAATGGAAACAAAACGGCAGTCCATGGAGCGACGCGACGCCACACCACCTCTTCTCTGAAGAAAAAGTTCGAAGCCGCACCGTCCTTCGACGACGGTCTTCTGGTGCCCTGAAGGGGTTATTGTATTAAATGTCCTTCCTCATGGTACAATGAGCAATTCTGAGGTGCATTCCGCTACCCTCAAGAAGTTGAAAACACGACTTCTGCGTGTTGGCCGACACAAAAATGCAAACCGACCTCTCCTCCATGACAAGCAACCGAGAGAGGCTCACGAAACTTCATTGGGCTGTTCTTCCTTATCCACCCGCCAACCCTGATCTCGCACCTTTCGACGTCCATGTGCTTGGCCCAATGTAGGACGCACGCTGCGGGAAGCAATACAGGGAGGTTATGATGCAACAAGACGTTGCCTCTCCAGTGAAGTGGTGCCACGCGTGCATAGCGGCCCTCCCACTAAATTCGCGCAAGGCCGTCGCACTGAAGGAAGATTATGCTGAAAAATAAGGGGCCGGCCGCTGTGGCCGAGTGGTTCTAGGCGCTACAGTCTGGACCCGCGCGACCGCCACGGTCGCACGTTCGGATCCTGCCTCCGTCATGGATGTGTGTGATGTCCTTAGGTTAGTTAGGTTTAAGTAGTTCTAGGAGACCGATGGGCTCTGATGTTAAGTCCCATAGGTGCTCAGAGCCATTTTTTGAAACATAAGGTTTTGTAGCCAAAAGAGTGGGAAATAATATGGTCTATTGTTATCTTGAATAAAACCAACTTTCTTTCAGAAAAAAATGTGTTGCATTACTTATTGAACGTTCCTTCTACATAGAACTTCTAGCGCTTTTAGAGAAAGCTTCCTTGCGCCAGCTGCAGTGCTGGTCAGACTAGGAGCAGCCATCTTCATTTCTCATCTCGAGAACAAAAAAAGTTACATTTTTTATATTTGCAGGTACATGTCTGCAGTGCTGGTACACAATGAAATCATTAGGCTATAGAATACTAAAATGCCGCTAGAGGAGCCGAGACGAAACGGAGAGCTCATTCTGGATGTGGAGTAAGGTAATTCGTTTCTTGCATTTCAAGTCTATGGCTACAGCGCACCACCTTATGACAGTAGTTATGAGGTGTAGACGATTCCATTGTGATGAAACACGTCTGAACGATGATGAAGCGGTTTCTCAATTACCTGTGAAGAACCAGGGTTGGCAAGAATAGTTGTCTTCCAAGACCTGCTTATTACGATGGAGGCGATAGTGGGCTAAATGTGAATCAGTAATGGGTCAGTTGTGAAAAGAACGTACAACACGTTGAACATGACAAAGGTCGCCGCCCATGTAACTGCCGCGACTGCTCACAGGAGGTCAGAAATGAGCTCCGCACACTCGCTTTAAACTCGCCAGCCGGCGACCGCTACGGTCGCAGGTTCGAATCCTGCTTCGGGCATGGATGTGTGTGATGTCGTTAGGTTAGTTAGGTTTAAGTAGTTCTAAGTTCTAGGGGACTGATGACCTCAGATGTTAAGTCCCATTGTGCTCAGAGCTCCCTCTCCGTTTGCCCGTAGTCTCTACTCTTGAGTCTCCGCCGCTGCCCACTCGTCACCTGAGTCTGTTGTCGGGTACAAGTGGACTCGACTCGCTCAGAAAGGAGAGCGGTTACACTAGTTCGCAATTATAATCGCGCACTCGGGACATTACCGCTAAAAACGCAACCGTTTTGAATGAAATTTCCGTCATTAAACTGCCAATTACTATTCACTTATTGTCCAGTGCAAGTTGAAATGTCACAAAATGTCCGACCCGCCTAAATCAAAGAAAGAAGTTGCATACCAATATAACGATTGCTCGGTTAGCAGTGAATAGTGTTCTTTTTATACACACATTTATACAGAAAGCATTTTGGAAGATTACTGTAAATTTATTTTACTATTTCATATCCACTCAGAAAATGTCCATCAATTACGTTGACATACACACTCACTTTCGAGGCGTTATCGATTGAGTGACGACAGTACCAGAACGCATGACAGGAGGATGAAGTGCAATCTCTAAATGCTAATTAATTAGTAAGACCAATTACAGAAATGAATGATAAGCTACACAACTCGTCGTCAGCCCATGAACGCAACGTACCACGACGAAATGAATACAGAAATAGTCCTTTTTTTGTCGCAGGGATATAACAGTGACCTAGCTTTCGTTTGACGCAGTACATGAGTTTTCTCATGGTGGAGGTGGAAAAACAAGAATACAACCATTTTGCTTCCAATGGGCGAAATTTGTATGTTTTTCGTCTGCAGCGTAAATTACAGCGTCGAACTTACTCCAGCAATCATTTCTCTTCCAATGGAACTCATTTACATTTGTGTACTTTGCAGTAATTGATTATAGTCTTCCACCCTTCACGGCCTCACAAAACACAGCTTCGTTAAAGGCCGTCTGATGCCGAAACGGGTCATTTCGCCTAGTTACTGCTATTTTACGGCAACAAGATCGTCCGCTCACTTTTCGCACTAACAACACATCACGGCTAGCCTTACACTCCCGCCTACTTCGGTAAGACAGGACGGATTGACGAGTTTGAAGCAACCGCAGCGCCACAGTTCACACTCCGTCATACTCTCGCAACTACAGCGAGTACTAAGGAAGCAATTTAGCACGACTTGATTTGTGAAGTACGCAACCCGAACAATGGATTCGTACTCGCTCCGTTTCTGATCTTTACTGCTCACACCAACCCACAGAACTCGTCCAGCAGAGGCGGCAGCGAAAATGTTGCCGCTGCTTGAGGCCGATCCAGGTGATTTCGTCGCCTGATCACCATGGACGCGTGCTGGGTGTACCGCTATGATCCTGAGAAAAATGAGCAAAGATATCATTGAAAACATTCGGATTAACGATCGCCGAAACAGGCGAAGACCAGTTATCATCGGGGAAGGCGATACTGGTTTTTGGGACTGCCACAACGTACACCAACAGATTTTAGATTTTGCTATTAAAGAGCAAAGCGCCACGGGGGTATACTACAAAAATTTCCTAACTAGGATACGGAAGGTTCTCAAGAAGAGACGTCTTGGGAAGCTGCTTAAAGTGTTTCTTTACTCCACGACAGTGCCCCAGCTCATCCGGCACAGCACCCACTCCCAAATGCTGCTGCTTCGGGTTATCAAATTTTGCCTCTCTCCACATTCTCCTGACATGATACCCAATTATTTATCTTTCTTTCTTTCTTCCTTCGGGTGAAGAAACCATTATGCGCCGGGCATTCCAGAAAGATGACGAATTGATATTCGCGGTGGAATTGCTCCCGAACAACCAAAACCAAGCTCCTACATCCAAGGTCTCATCGATTCATTCATCGTTGGGAAAATGTGGGCTGACGCTAACTTCATTTTTAGCCGTCATAGCTTCGTTTTTTAGAGGTGATAAAACTTTATTACTGTTAGTCTACTATTTTTTGGTTTCACCTAAATGAACTACATCCCAGACAGCTCTCCCACTGTATTTCACTGCGCTAAAAATCATCTGGGTACTAAGCCAGCAGTCTTCAATGATTCGCAGTACCGCATAAATTTCCGAGTATTCACCGTGTGTAAACTACGCAGGCAGCTTAAATAAACGCAGGCGGTGTCTAGCTGACTATGCGTGCAGAACTTCCTGTGGGGAAGGAGAACTGGTGCAGAGGCGCATTGTCGAATTCTCTAGCTGGGCGTTTACCTCTGATTTGCAAGTCCTACCCAGTGCTTTCCAGCAAGTCTGTGAGAACTTAGTACGCGGGCAGAGTCTTATCAGTGTTACCATACCTTCCTTATGTCACTGGGATCCAATGATTCCGAAAGCGGTTTACGTTTGCGAGTTTCTCTTGTAAGAGGTCAGTTTTATTTCTTCGTCCTTCAACGGCGTGGAAGTGCAGTCGGAGATCCGGAGGAAAAGAAACAGCAAATATTTGAAATAATGGACTACGAACAGGAATTCGAGAAGAAACATCTCTAATGAAAGAGCCTTATCAGAAGAAAGGACACGTTTGTAGGCTACAGCACGTAGGAATAGTTATGTTGGCATAGGAAGGGGCACTAGAGGGGTAAGTAGTCGAGGGCATTGTTGAGTTCAATAGTTGCACAGAGAGGAAACGATTAGCAAGATTTAAGACAGTCGACATATCCTCAGATTTCAGGAAGTATGTAATAATTTCAATTCAACATAAGGCAGTTGGTGACAGGTTGAATACTACTGAACCACAAGTTCAATATGCCATGTTTGCAAAATATTTGTACCAACTGTTTACAGAAGAATGGAAAAAACTGGTAGAAGCCGACCTAGGGGACGAACAGTGTCGTTTCCGGAGAAATATAGGAACATCCGTGGCCATATTGGCCCTGCAATTTATCCTGGATGATAGGTTGAAGAAAAACGAACGTACGTTTAAAGAAAGCTTTTGTTAATACTGAGTGGTGTGCACTGTTTGAAATTCTGAAAGTAGAGGGATGAAATACAGGGAGGAAAGATTTACTTTAAACTAATGCAGACCAGCCTAGTTAAAACAGTCAAAGCGAAATGAAAGGGAAGCCGTAGTTGGCAATGGAGTGAAATCGGATTGCAATTATATTCCGTCTGTACATTGAGCAAGGAGTAAAGGAAACCAAAAAGAGAGCTGGAAATTAATTGAAGTTCAGGAAAAAAAATAAAGACTGTGGTTTGCCGATAATAGTGTAATTCTGTGAAGGCTGGCTAAGAACCTGGAAGAGCAATTGAACGGAAAGGATGTGTCTTAAAGTGAGGTTGTAAGATAATCATGAAAAGTAAACCACGGAAATGGAGTGTAATCGAATTAAATTCGGTAAGACTGATTGAATTACATTAGGAAACGAGACATATAACCAAGTATTATATTCCATGATGTGCCTTGTAAATAATAGCATAAACTTTATTAAGATAACGTACTTAAGTTCTTTTATAATGCTATTTAAATACAACTCGGCGCTTTACTCACGTTACTTTAATATTCGGACACTTTGCAAAACTATTCATTTCAAGACAAGATTTTGTGGAACATTTAATGTTTCAAAATCTTGTCGGGTAGCTGTTCTATCACTTGTTTCAAACGCTGCGGCATACTCCAAATGATCTTTTTTTAAATAGTCCGCATGTAGACTGTCCCATTCTTCTTTTAACCGACGCTTTAGAGTTTCCTTGGATGATACTGGTGTTTTTCTAATACGTCGCTCCAGTTCTCCCCACACATTCTCAGTGGGTTGAGATTTTGTGATTGAGGTGATGGTTGTAAACGTTTGGGGCAACTGTACAACAAATATTCCTGCGCAATGCGAGCCCTATGTTTCGGGTAATTGTCCTGGGAAAACTTGAACGTGTTTGATATCCCCATGGTTTCAGCACTTTTCCGTAAATTGTACTTTAATATATTCAAACAGACATTTGCCCATAATACTGTCGATGAACACCAATGCACCCGGTCCAAATATAGATATACAGCCCCAGACAAGAACGCTGCCATCTCCATGCTTTACAGTCGGTTTAATATTTGTGAGTGTAAATTATTCTTCTTCTGCCACACCATGCTTCGTCCATGCGACCCAAAAACGTTAAATTTAATTTCGTCGACAAAAATGACGTCGTTCCACCATATTTCATCTTCGTAATAAATTCCCTGGAAAAGTATAATCTCTTCTTTCGATTCTGTTCATTCACATACGGTTCCTTCCTGGCTTCCATTGTAGCCACTTTCATTCAATGCTCTGCGAATCGTTTGAGGATGGACCTTCTTGCCAGTCTCGTTTCCAGCTCACGTGCTAATCTGGCTGCACCGAGTGCAGGATCCTCCATTATTTTCCGTATTAGCTGCCTCTCGTCACGTGCATCCAGCTTCGGTGACTGGCCCTTTTGCGGTATAGAGTCGATACGGTCCTCATTTTTGAATCGTCTGACGATATCTGCCAAAGTACTCTAACTTATGTTGAGCGGGGCTGCAATTTGTCTACATTATTTACCGAGCTACGTGGTGCAGTGGTTAGCACACTGGACTCGCATTCGGGAGGACGACGGTTCAATCCCGTCTCCAGCCATCCTGATTTAGGTTTTCCGTGATTTCCCTAAATCGTTTCCCGGCAAATGCCGGGATGGTTCCTTAGAAAGGGCACGGCCGATTTCCTTCCCAATCCTTCCCTAACCCGAGCTTGCGCTCCGTCTCTAATGACCTCGTTGTCGACGGGACGTTAAACACTACCCACCTTGTCTATATTATTTACCTTTCGCGTTGTGAAACATCACAAGCTGTCGTATCTCAGAACTAGTATTAACTTTGCGTGGCATCGTACCGCTTGGACAGTCGACCGCCCTTGTAAACACACACTTGCCTTCCGACTCGAAGTATTTACCCTGGAGTGAACGGTGAAAACAAGTGCGGCTCTGCCATCTGTCCGGATATTAAAGTAAAGTGACCATCGAAGAGTGCTTTATTTGAATCGTATTATTTAACAAGTGGTATACGTTGTGTAAACATCATTCATACTATTATTTACTAGACCTCTACCTTCATGTAATACGATATATTTTTTTCTTTTATCCAGAATACAGTTATGATGCATCAAAGTAAAAACCTTAGTGTCCGAATATTCAGGTTATTCATTGTACCTTTCTGGAGTGTAGCCTTTTATGGAAGTTTGATGTGATCGATAAGCAATTCAGATAAGAGAACTGAGGCTTCTGAAATATGGTGCTATTGAAGAATGCTGAAGATTACAAGGGTAAATAGAACAACAAATGAAGAAATACTGAATCTAATGGGCGAGAGAAAAGAAATTTATGGCAAACTTGACTAAAAAAAGAGAGATCGGTCGATAAGACATCCTGCGGGATGAATAAACAGCGATATTGGTAGAAGAAGAAAGTATGAAGGTAAAATTGTAGAGGAAAAATCAAGACTTTAGTACAGTAAGCAAGTTCAGATGGAAGTAGCCTGCGGTAGTTACGCAGAGATGAAGAGGCTTGCACACGACATACTTGGATGGAATGCGGCATCAAACCTGTCTCCGCACGGAAGACGACAACATGTAATGTTTCCTCCTCATGTAAAATTTTTGGACAAGTAAAATATCGGTGAAAGGGGAAAAGTTTCACATGGTCGAAGGAAGGAAACATCACACGGTCGACAGCAAGAAATGGAATATATGTGGTCACGAAGTTTAGAAATGGTGCAAGGAAGTTTAAACAATTTTCTTGTTGAATGGTGTTGCAAGCGTATCAACTCTTGTTCATGTGAGTCTGAATTCAGGCCCAGAAGTCGTCGTTGGTAAGTAGCAAATTTGGTGACGTTATCGTCGTCGTTTTTGTTCAAAAATGGTTCAAATGGCTCTGAGCACTATGGGACTTAATATCTGTGGTCATCAGTCCCCTAGAACTTAGAACTACTTAAACCGAACTAACCTAAGGACATCACACAACACCCAGTCATCACGAGGCAGAGAAAATTCCTGGCCCCGCCGGGAATCGAACCCGGGAACCCGGGGTCGTTTTTGTTGTTGTCTTCAATCCGAAGCCTGGTTTGACGCAGCTCTCCATTCTACCCTAATTCTGTGCAAGACTGTCGATCTCCAAAGAAACTACTGCAACTTGCTTTCTTCTGAATAATTTATTGGTCTCCCTCTACGACTTTTACTCACCCCTCCCCCTTCCACAGTTCCCTCCGATACTAAAATGGTGATCCCTTCCTGTGTCGTATCAACTGATCCCTTCTTGTAGTCAGGGTGTGTCGTAAATTCCTTTTCTTCCCAATTCTATGCAATACTTCCTCATTAGTTATGGGATCTATCCACCTAATCTTCAGCATTCTCCTGAACGACCCTCCTATTCATTGTTAATTGCGAAGAAATAACCTGCACGGCAAAATAATTACAATCGGACTTCGTCAGGAACATTTACTGCGCATTCGACTTACAAATAAATATGAATAAGCGACGTCTTCCAACCGATTCAAAAGACCGAAAAATATTTACAAATGACTTCATTAACTAGATTGACAGGTTATTTACTCAGCTATTGAACTAAAACCGTAAGTTTGTTTATTATTATTATTATTATTATTATTATTATTATTATTATTATTATTATTATTATTATTATATCCTTCTAATGTCGGGGCTGGAAGGAGGTGGTACAGACTAACAGAATAAATAGTAGTTCGCTTATTTTGACAGTAGTACACCAGAAATTACATAAATACTAAAATATTTATAAAAAGTAAATATTCTGCGATGTAATCAAGTTTCTAATATCGCTGAAATATGTTTTGCTTCAAACAACAAACTGCAATAACAGTGACAGGAGAAGGCCAACATCAAACAAGTCAAAAGACTGATGATTTAAAAGCATACCTGACAACAGGTGTCTACAGATGTAATTGAGCATTCAACGGTAATAACACTTCAAAGTATGATCGACCCAAAAATCAATTGGTAAACTTAAGTGTCGATATGTGAGGAACCTTGTAGCGCAGATTTATCTGACGAGATTTCGCCCTTGTACACCGAGCTTTTCATAACGATCTGTTTAAAGATAGGTTAACGTCGTTGGACGTGAATCTCCAAGCAGAACGTCTGGTGCCGGAAACACGCCGTGCCGAGAATTTCCGCCACCGAGGGAAGTCGTTAAACAGAGACGTGCCGTCTGCTCGGCTATTAAGCCCAACAGGGCAGCGCAGGGGCCTCCTCGGCTGCTCAGCGTGGTTGCAGAGCAAACGTAGCAGCTCTCCCAGAATAGACAGCCCGGCGCTCGGCTGCTGGCGGCAACGAAGTGCAAATCTTGAGACCTGAGGGCGCATGCAACCTGCGGCGGCGCTTGTCGGAGGAAGGGGGACGCTGTACTGCGCCTGTATAGCCCCTATCTAGCGTGGGACCGGTTGTGTTTACGGTCATCCCAGATTCGCCTTTTAAGGCTTAAGAGGCCAATAAAATCCTCGCCCTTTCCGCGGCGTCCAGATGCCGCTGCAGTGCGTGCGTGGCTACCCGAGGCAGACACGCAACGCGAGCGTCTGGACCTCTCGAGCAGGGGGTCAACGAGGAGGTCGGGTGTCATCGTGTGTCAACGCCGGCACCTGTTGTGCTCTTCTTATGCTACTTGGCTTACTCGGGGGTTCCTTCAGGTTTACCCCTCTTTATCAATGGCCTCTTTCTCCCTGTATCAAACGCAGTATTAATGTAGTGGTCAGTCGGGGTCAATAGCCCCTGCCCGTTAAACACACACACACACACACAGCAGACAGAGAGGGGGGGGGGGGGGGGAGGGAGAGAGAGAGAGAGAGAGAGAGAGAGAGAGAGAGAGAGAGAGAGAGAGAGAGAGAGAGAGAGAGGTGAAAGGGGGCGAGGCGGGAAAGCATGTGGCAAAAAAAAAAAAAAAAAAAAAAAAAAAAAAAAAAAAAAATTGCAGCATGTAACTGATTTAATTTCAGTCCTGCACAAAACAGTCTGAACCACTGCTGAACTTTTGCAGCTGTACCTTCATTTTTTATAATTGTTTAAAATTTTCCTGTTTCTCTGTGGCAGCCTGTATCAGTATCTGAAGGGAGGTCCTATCCCCTCGCCACATAGGCATTTGCTAATACATCTAGCTAGCTGATTGGTGATTGGGAATTTTACTCCGTCATCTTTCTAACATGACAAAGTTTGTTGACAGAACTTTTTTTTTCTGCAGCCAGGAACCAAATTCGGCATCTGGAACTCTGACGCCAAACGTTGCTCTGAGCGAGAACGAGACATAGGTTTTCAGAGATCGTTAAACAGTATCTTTACACCGAAGGTGACTCCCTCCTCCGGAAAATCCTTTTCAAAACTGCTCTTCGATGTAGTCTAATGTAACAGGGTGGAGCTCTCAGAAGGAAAAATTACATCACGCAGGTTGCACATAGTAAATTAATATGAAGTCCATTCGAACTTCGTAGTTCATTTCTTACATACTGCCTGTTATTTTTCAAATATTGTTCTCTGTATAAAGTTTTTGTACAGAATTCAGCCAATTGTGTTCTTGGCTAGATGACGTATTGCCATGTCCAACGATCATTTACTTTCACAGCGCTCAATATATATATTTATATACAGGTGAAATATATCATTTAAAATTGAATGTCTGTCAGATTAGTTGCAGTATTTTTACATCTTTGAGATGATTGTAAATACAAAATAGATATTCTAAAGACTGAGAAGCATAAATTGCCAAGATTGGCAGAACTGCTGTTTATATTTCACATTTTGCTCTTTCCAATACGTCGAGTGAATGATATAGCGTAAACCATAAGCAGCAGAACTATTTTCAGTGGTTTTAGTACGCTATCAAAAAAGATCTGCATTCACTGACAGTAGCTAGTCGTTTTCGAGTTGATCAGCCCTTAGTTTTGAGACGAGTAAGAGTAGGGTCCATCTAGAATAAAACAGGAAAGGTGTAGGCATAAAAGTGTGTTAGAATCTGTTCTCCTCCGCTATGCATTGTTCAGTAGATCTCAGTATAGATATGGGAAAACGGAAAGTAAGTATTTCGCCGTCAAAATACATCACGCACAGTCGTAGGAGAACCTGAAAAAGGAAGAATTCAAGCATAGAGCTGTGGTGTTCACAGAAGCTATTAAGTGAACTGGTAAGCAGATCCTGCACAGAATCAGCAAGGACGGGAATATGTGGAAAGTACTGACGAGAAAAGGAACAGACAGCACATGTTAAGACATCAGCGAAAAACTTCCACTGTACTACAGGAACCCGAAGATAGCGAAACCTGTAGGGGAAGACAGAGATTGGAATATATCCCACAAATAGCTGAGGACGTACGGTATAAGTGCTGCTCTGAAAAGGAATTATCTCCAAGCTGAGCTTATGCTTTAAGAAGAAACAAGCACACATGCAAGATATCAGCTACAGCAGTCTACGCTGTGCGAAAATTTGGGCCATAATTCTGACAGGACGCATTTATGACCCGAACATATATATATATATATATATATATATATATTAGTAGCGGGTAACAATCAAACTGTGCGCGCGAAACTTAAAACCTGTAGCTTCAGAAGATCATCACAAATGCGTCCTATTAGAATTTTCTCCCAAATTTTCCGCGTGGCTTAGACTGCTGGGAGCAGATATCTCGCAAGTGCACTTATTTCAAGTTCATGATGTTTCCTCGTGAGATGATGAGGTTCGCACACGAGAGGAAGTTGTGGCGCACCGTACAAAGGCAGTTGGAAGACTGATTACACAGAACCCACCGACCGTTTCAAAAAAAAAAAAAAAAAAAAAAATTCCGCTCGATATCTGGACTCTCTGGGACTGCCAAAATACGGAAGGCGACTCCCCGATGTTATTCAATCTGTATATTGAGTAAGCAGTAAAGGAAACAAAAGAAAAATTCGGAGTAGGTATTAAAATCCATGGAGAAGAAATAAAAACTTTGAGGTTCGCCGATGACATTGTAATTCTGTCAGAGACAGCAAAGGACCTGGAAGAGCAGTTGAACGGAATGGACAGTGTCTTGAAAGGAGGATATAAGATGAACATCAACAAAAGCAAAATAAGGATAATAGAATGTAGTCGAATTAAGTTGGGTGATTCTAAGGGAGTTAGATTAGGAAATGAGACAGTTAAAGTAGTAAAGGAGTTTTGCTACTTGGGGAGCAAAATAACTGATGATGGTCGAAGTAGAGAGGATATAAAATGTAGGCTGGCAATAGCAAGGAAAACGTTTCTGAAAAAGAGAAATTTGTTAACATCGAGTATAGGTTTAAGTGTCAGGAAGTCGTTTTGAAAGTATATGTATGGAGTGTAGCCATGTATGGAAGTGAAACACGGACGATAAATAGTTTGGACAAAAAGAGAATAGAAGCTTTAGAAATGTGGTGCTACAGAAGAATGCTGAAGATTAAATGGGTAGATCACATAACTAATGAGGAGGTATTGAATAGATTTGGGGAGAAGAGGAGTTTGTGGCACAACTTGACAAGAAGAAGGGACCGGTTGGTAGGACATGTTCTGAGGCATCAAGGGATCACAAATGTACCATTGGAGGGCAGCGTGGAGGGTAAAAATCGTAGAGGGAGACCAAGAGACGAATACACTAAGCAGATTCAGAAGAATGTAGGCTGCAGTAGGTACTGGGAGATGAAGAAGCTTGCACAGGATAGAGTAGCATGGAGAGCTGCATCAAACCAGTCTCAGGACTGAAGATCACAACAACAACAACAACTCCCAAAATCTGACGTGGCCCCGAAGTCCGTCAAGCAGACCACGAAAGTAGATTTTTAGAACGACCGCCGCAGGAGGATTTCAACGGCATCAGAGTTACATGAAGAACGATGTGTTTGTGCAAGGCATACAATAGCGCCGCCGCGTCCTGCCCACGAATTCAGCCAATTTGTGGTCGAGAAAAAAAAAGAAGGGGGCAAAATAGTGCGCCGCTTTACTCGCTGCGGGCTAGTGATATATGCATGACAGCAGTCGGCGCCAACTTGTCAATATTTCAGGCGAGCGCAGCGTCGCGCCGGCCCATTGCAGATCGCGGGAGCTAAGAGCCGAGTCGCGCCCTAAATCCGCGGCGCCCATGAATATTGGAAACAGCCTCGCGACGGCAGCCGCGGCGGCGGCATAAAAAGAGGAGACGGCGGCAACGAAGCGGCCGAAATAAAATACTGTGCCGCTAGCAGCATAACCTAAACAATACAGAAGCGGCAAAGGCGAGGAGGGAAGCGCTGCAAATTATTGCCGCGAGGGAGGCAGCGCCGCAGCGGCCAGAAAGAGTGCGGAGTGAGCCGAGGGGAGTTTCGCAAGGGGCGCGCCACGCCGGCAAGAGGGGTGGATGGCGTGGGAGGCAGGGGTGGGGGAGGGGGAATACGGGAGGGGAGCGCGCGCTGCGGAGAAGCGCCGAGTGCCCAAGCATGGCTTGCTCCTGAGGACGTCGGGTCGCATACGCGGTCGAAACGTTCTATGACAAAAGTAAGCCGATTTCACTCCACGAAAAAGGGTAGTTATCTTCACTTTGTTGTTGTTGTTGTTGTTGTTGTGGTCTTCAGTCCTGAGACTGGCTTGATGCCGCTCTCCATGCTACTCCATCCTGTGCAACCTTCTTCATCTCCTAGTACCTACTGCAACCTATATCCTTCTGAATCTGTTTAGTGTATTCGTCTCAGTCTCCCTCTACGATTTTTACCCTCCACGCTGCCCTCCAGTGCTAAATTTGTGATCCCTTGATGCCTAAGAACATGTCCTACCAACTGATCCCTTCTTCTAGTCAAGTTGTGCCACAAACTCCTCTCCTCCCCAATTCTATTCAATACCTCCTCATTAGTTATGTGATCTACCCATCTAATCTTCAGCATTCTTCTGTAGCACCACATTTCGAAAGCTTCTATTCTCTTCTTGTCCAAAATATTTATCGTCCATGTTTCACTTCCATACATGGCTACACTCCATACAAATACTTTCAGAAACGACTTCCTGACACTTAAATTAATACTCGATGTTAACAAACTTTTCCTCAGAAACGCTTTCCTTGCAATTGCCAGTCTACATTTTATATCCTCTCTATTTCGACCATGATCAGTTATTTTGCTCCCCAAATAGAAAACTACTTTACTACTTCAAGTTTTGCTTTTGTTGATGTTCATCTTATACCCTCCTTTCAATATACTGTCCATTCCGTTCAACTGCTCTTTTCAGTCCTTTGCTGTCTCTGACAGAATTACAATGTCATCGGTGAACCTCAATGTTTTTATTTCTTCTCCATGGATTTTACTACAGCGAAAACGAAAGCTTCGCGATTCTGGCTGGATTATCTTTTTCTGTAACTTACTGGTCCCCAGGCACAGCCCATACTGCCAGCCGCCCTATCTTAAGAGGAGTGATACAAAGCAGCGATTTGTTTATTGCATGCGACATCATGCTTGCCAATATGTTCCAAAACGCCGAGCATGAAAACAGTATTTCCAGTTCTCATACATCGGATTCTATCGGTGATAAAAGTGTAGGGTCAAGTGTTCTGGATAGCTCCTGCGTTAGGGACCATTTGTATACGCAACGGAAGGATCGTCTTAGTGGTACTATCCTACATACAGGATCAAAATATTATTACACACTTTCTCAGACTTGGACAAACACACAAAATCCGTTGGTTGTTTTGCATTTGATGTATTCTTCGGTGGGTTGATGGGATATATGGAGATAGAATTAGTTCATGTGCGATTCCTCGGAAAAGCCAAAAAAGTATTTTCTTACTGTAGTTTCACCGTCAGCTGCGGACCAAAACCTAGCCTAGAATTCCAAGATGGCGACACACAGCAAAAGGCTGAAATTTTGACGACGTATTCCGAAGATCCCGATCTCTAACAACCTTGAATTTTTTTTTTTTTTGATCAGGTTGCCCTCTATTCAGAGGCTGTTGCACGCAGCGACCGTTATTTTGATTGGTAAATAATAGATTTCAGCTATCAGTCGCCCTTTGGAATTTTTATTGGCAGATTAGATTTCAGCTAGAAACTAGCCATTCTCAATGCACTATCCTTTTTTGGTCAATGCATGTAATGCCTGTTGGTCTGGCTTTGAACACAGTTCATTGAACCAAAAAGGATAGTGCATTGAGAATGGCTAGTTTATAGCTGAAATCTAGATCTGCCAATAAAAATTCCAAAGGACGACTGATAGCTGAAATCTATTATTTACAAATTTTTTTTTATCCTTTATCCGTTTCCGAGATACAGAGGTTCACATTTGTCCTATCTCTGCACGTAAAATACTGTGTTAAGCAAAACAGTAGTTTGTAAAGTGACGAAGGACAGAAATATATGATGTAAAGTGTCTCCGTTATCATCAGAAGCGCTCTGGGAACTCCACGTTTTATTACTGAAGAACATGCAAAATTTTTGTGAACGTAAAATCCGGCCTGAGGCGTAAAATTAGTTTGGGGTTATTTCAGTTGCACGTAAGTAAACTATCAAAATTTTGCTGACCCATCAAGTTCTTTTCGTATGAGCCCTTTATCAGGGAGAAAAAGGGAACGAGCGGATAAATGTTCCTACTGGAGCACAAAAATTCGAATATACTATTTATTAAAAGACAGACTGGAACGTGGAGAACTAGCTACCTCATTTTACCTTCCTCACCACCTTTAAAAATTTTCGCCAACATATTCGTGCTTTTTTTATGCTGGGAGAGAAGAAGACAGTGCAACGAGAAAGAGACAGTAGTAATAAAGACTGGAAGATAGTAGACAGTGGTTGTGGTATAGAAATATAGAAAGAGCGAAGGAGACAATGGCTATGGCAGAGAAAGGGGGGAGCGGTGACACTGGCAGTGGAACGTAGTTACATGACAGAACAGTACCAGGAGAAGTATGAGGGGGGACAGTGGCAGTTGGAGGGAGAATCCCGTTTTGTTCTCATTTTCTAATGCCAGCGGCTCTAAACTTTTAAGTAGTACTCCTCATTGCTCGTTCGTTCATCCGGCAAGAACTTACGATGTAATATAAGGTTAAAATCTAAGAACGCAGTGGCCATTGACTACATGTTTCACTGCACCTGTAGAGCTTTTTTCGAGTTTAGGGATTTATAATGCTTCCACTGGGAGAATTTTGATTTAGTTTAAACGTCATATCCGCAAAACCACGTTTCATTTCATTGTTTCGGCATCGTTGTTTTACCTTATCTAGCAACTCGTGAGCTATTTGCATACTCACCTGTTGGAAATTTAACACTAATCTGTCAAAAAGAAAATTTATAGCATGACCCACATGACATGCCAGTATCATCACCGACTTTTCTGATTGTGATTCGGCGATTGTTCATGATCAGTCCACCCACTTCGCCCACGATTTAATCGGTGCTAGGGTGGCCAGGGCGTTCGTCATCTTCAACCTCTTCACGAACTTCATCGAAACGCTTATTCCATGCGTATAGCCTTTCTTTATTTCAGTTTATTGCCTGGCGGTTCGCGCCCATTTTGCCATCTCAATAATGTGAAGACGATGTGACAGTGTATCTGTCAGTTACGACGATACTACTCATATATGTTTACCAACAGAACAGAGATAACGATTAATTCGTGCGAATCCGACTAACATAACACGTGGAATTACAAAGTTCTCGGCATTTTTTGAACACTCCTGCGTCTGAGTGTCTGTAACAGACAGAAATCGACTCCAACAGTTTTCGCGCAGTTTTCCTCAGTTATCAGGCAAATATCGGAACTGTGATTCCCCTCCAAAATATTACGAAGTGGGAGCTCCTTTGCCACACTCCCAAACTGCCGCGTTTTGACTAAAAAGAATCAAAAACGTCCCTTTTTTGTAAGTTGTAAATCCCCTGTTGCAGATATCTTCAGGCAGATGACGAAAGATTTAACAGCAGCTCTGCTTTTTACAACCGGCTGTGGTGGCCGAGCGGTTCTAGGCGCTTCAGTCCGGAACCGCGCGACTGCTACGGTCGCAGGTTCGAATCCTCCGTCGGGCATGGATGTGTGTGATGTCCTTAGGTTAGTTAGGTTTAAGTAGTTCTAAGTTCTAGGGGACTGATGACCTCAGATGGTAAGTCCCATAGTGCTCAGGGCCATTTTGTGCTATTTATAAATATTTTTCTACTCTTCTTCAACCGCAGACAAACACGAGCGAGATGAACGAAACCTATACTCACCTGATTGTCCACTTTTCCTGTTCTGGACTTGTTATCATCTTTGTCACCCAGTTATTTGTGTTATTACTACGTAATGCTCAGTAAGGAACATTGCCGAACATGGTCGTATGGTGTTCGGGGTACGCATCAACATACATACCTCCGAATGTTTGAACACGGGACATTCACCAGTCAGCATTACTGTGACACTGTTCTCCTTCAATTTATGACGTATCTAAGATACCAAAAATCGTTTTTCAAGTAATTTGGTGGATCTTTTACAAGTATATTCTAGATGAATTAAGATTCTCTAAGACATTTCTAAGTACATATTTTCTTCTGTAGCGCTTTTAAGATCACGAAATGTGATTTAAATCTAAAAATGCAAAGCCGATTGCTTCGATATTTCAAAGTAATAACCCAATTGAAATGGTGCTGTCTTCATTTACAGACTACAAGTACCAACTAATTGTTGCTTCAACGAAGCGCCCACCCCCTCCCCTCCCCCACCCCCGCCCACATATACACATCACGCTGATGTGCAGAAATTAAGAAGGAAAGTAATTTTTGCAGGATGTGTCCCTGCCAACTAACACATATCAATGTAAATATTAACATATGTAGAAAGAACCGCTGTAGTATA
The DNA here is from genome assembly GCF_023864345.2 of Schistocerca serialis cubense. Classification (NCBI taxonomy): domain Eukaryota; kingdom Metazoa; phylum Arthropoda; class Insecta; order Orthoptera; family Acrididae; genus Schistocerca; species Schistocerca serialis. The sequence continues at coordinate 575,313,997 of NC_064639.1, forward strand.
GCAATAAGACGAACAGAAATGGCATTTTTATTCAAAGACAGTAGTCACTCTAAAGTCCTCACGATTTATGGTGGTTCCCTGGAAATTACAAAAGGCAGGAGATGATTCTCAATAGGGTGCATCATCGTAGCGTACGGCGATGCATGCCCTGCTACGTGAGCCCTTGTTGACCACATGGCAAGTGAGGACTTGTTTTGGTAGGATGTTCCATTCCTCCACTACTGCGGTTGACAACTGCTGCATGGGCGTTGTTGAATCCCACACGTGCTCGATATCATTTTCGTCGAGGGAACGGGCTGGCCAGTGCAATCGCCGAAAATCCTTTCGTTCCAAGAGCTGGTTCACCACCGCTGTTCGGTGCGGTCTCGCATTGTCATCTATAAAAATGAAATCGGAGCAGGATGCACCCCTGAAAGGAAGCACTTAGGGAAGGAGAACAGTGTCACAGTAATGCTGACCAGCGAGTGTACCGTGTTCATACATTTGGAGGTAAGTGTGTTCATGCACACCCATAACAACATACGATCATGTTGGACAATGTTCCTCAGTGTGCATTACGTATTCCCTCTCTCGTCATATGAGGATACGTGCAGAATCACCATTCAGACAAACTGCTCTCATTCGGGAAGAGCATATGAATCCACTCCTCGGTGATCGAGGCCACATGCTCTTCGCACCACCGAAAGTGGTGCCGCCGATGTACGATTGTCAACGGAACACTACATTCCTGTCATCAGCGAAAAATCCAACCCCACGCAGTCTTCGTGACACTGCGGAGCCTGGGACGCTTGCAGTCCTGTTAAACGTGATCCTAACACCGCACATTGCTCGACGTGGGCCCCTTCCTGCCTGTTGCACAATGTAGTCAACATCGTTACTGTAGTTGACCGTTGTCGACCACTTTCTGTCCTTTAGGCAGCAGTGCCTGTTCTTCGGAACGCTCATCAAGCGTGTGAAACAATGCTGTGAGCAATACCAAACTCCTGAGATAAAATCGTTACACTTCGTCCTTCCCGTTTCCCGACTGTTCTTCCCCGTGTTGAATCATACATATGATGTCTCCGGGCCATTTCTAATGAAGACAACCACCACAGAGCACGGGAACTGTTCGCTGCTTGACACGCACTTCGTCTCCCTCCCGTTCCATCAAGTGGCCCGTGTTGCGGAGCCAGCCCCATTTGGCGCTATACGCTGAGCTGACGCCCTGTGACGTCGGGCTTCCTGTGCACAACTTTGACACCTCTGGTAACTTGCTTCTGCATTATCTGTCATATCTACGGATTAGTAAAAACAATGTAAATGTCGTGTGATTAGGGTCTCCCGTAGACCGTTCGCCTGGTGCAAGTCTTTCCATTTGACGCCACTTCGGCGACTTGCGCGTCCATGGGGATGAAATAATGATGATTAAGACAGCACATAGTCCCTGAGCAGAGAAAATCTCCGATCCAGCGGGGAATGGAGCCCGGGACCTTAGGACTGACAATCAGTCACGCTGGCGGAGGCAGGGCAGGCAGGGACCGCAACACGAGGCCTGGCCACCATGTCTCCACGCTCCCTTTCCTGGGATTGTGGACGAAGGTATGAAAGGGACTTATTTGGGGGTCTATCGATTCTTATTGTCTTTCATAGCCGCGCGGGATTATCCAAGAGGCCTAAGGCGCTGCAGTCATGGACTGTGCGGATGGTCCCGGCGTGTGTGTGTGTCTCCTTAGGATAATTTAGAGTAAGTAGTGTCTAAGCTTAGGGACTGATGACCTTGGCAGTTAAGTCCCATGAGATTTCACACACATTTGAACATTTTTTGTCTTTCATAGGTGCTAAACACCATATACAGAAACAAAAAAAAAAAAATGCTGCTAACGCCGTCTAGATTTAAAGAATTCACTAGAAAAAGAAAGAAAAGGAAACAGGACCTTGCAATGGCCCTGTTGGCGTGTATCCAGGTCGGCTTCTCATTAACTTAAAAAGTATGTATAGTCCCCTGAATTACATCAGGCTTGAACGTTGGGCTATTTCCTCATTTCACTTCTCATACCATACCCGGAACACCCCAACTAGCCGGAGGTCCCGTGAATAACGAACGCAAGTAATTGGAAAAACATGTTCTATATTTCTCGTGTCGCCGCTAGATATCATGTTGCTCTTGCAGTACGAACCAGGAGTCTATGACGTTCTTGTCATCGGTGCGATACAAATAATACGTCATCGTCCCCTTTATCCAGTTTATGGCGTTTGTCCTGGCGATGGGAAAGTATACTTTGTCTGGGAACAGTAGGTCGTCAGCTTTGATCGCCGTGTGCGCCGTACGCAGTAAAAGGGCCAGCATTTTCCTCGTTAGAAGCTAACAGTCGATTGCCGTGAAACAAACCAAACGGTAGCCGTCGGAGTCTACGACCGCGCAGTGGGGGCATATCGGCGTGGTGACCAGACGAACAGAGTGCAGTCGTTGACGGTTCGGGAATTTGCCGCTCACCACTGCATACCACGATGTGCGTACCTTTGTAGGGAGAGAGAGAAGATGGACCGCTCTCCGTATTCTCTGACCACTCAGCTACTGGGGGCGGACTAGGTTAGTTACGGTACTTTACCTCGTGCGTAACTTCTGCAGGGAAGTAGACACAGGGTGGTCAGAAACAGCCTAAAAAACTGTTCAAGGCTTTGCACGGTAGGTCGCGCTGAGAAATAACTTTTCGGTAAATTGCGCCGTATCCGAGCTAATTAGCACTGAAGTTAAACCAATCAGGCCGTTGTGTGAGCAAATTCGAACGGACTGCCAGATACGGTGTCGTCAAACGTGTTCTTTGTGTGGTTCCCTAAAGCCCAACGAGTCAGCGATACAAAAAATCGGACATGGAACAGTAGTAAGGACCGGGCTCGAGCCAAAGGCCGAGCATTTTCGTGCGCTGTTATCTACACTATGAGAACTGACTCTAATGGAGCCTGGCAGGCCGTTCGAATCTGCGTTCGCAACGGCGTGATTACTAACTTCAATGGTAATTAACTTGGAAATGACGTAATGTAGGGAATTTTTTTTCTAAATAATTATTTCTCAATTCAACTTCCAATTCCTATACGTGCTTTTCAGGCTTTTTTGACCAGCATGTATATTTGCTGCAAAATCTCGTGCACATATGAAACGCACTGTTAGTACAAACACCGTGCTTTAAATTCTCAGGGACTCCTGTATACTGCTTCTCGCAAAAGCAGTGATGGTTCTACAAAGCGATCACGGCCTATTTCCTCACGCATCTTTTTTCAGCACCAATGGTATTCGACGTTCCGTCCTTTTCCTCCGCGTCGAACGAACGTTGAGGCTCATACTTTCTCTCTCCCGGCAGTCCTTTCAGAAAGTAGAACGAAATTTTTGACGACCGCCTAATGTGATCCCCGTTACTGTATACCGCAGAAAAAGGAAATGCTCGAAAGAAATCTGAAGTCCGTGGACCCCGCTGCGAGCAGCGCGCGGCAGGCACTGGGGTATCGAACTTGCAACAGGCGGCGCGGCGCAGCGCCTGTAGGGGCTACGGCCGTGTGTGAAAGCAGGCGCCTTTCTGCCGCCCGCGCTGCCTCGCGGAGGAACGAACGAACGCCCCTACAAGCCCCGCCCCTCTCTCCTGAGGGCCGCCGACGTCGGTTTCAAAGGCCGGCCTTCTTTCTGCCCGCCAGCGCCGACCATCGACCTGCCGCCACTCCTCTCCGGGCACACTCTCGTAATACTTGTTGTGTGGTGTGACATCAGCACCCATCGCTCCCGCCCCGGCAACGTGTGTGTGTGTGTGTGTGTGTGTGTGTGTGTGTGTGTGTGTGTGTGTGTGTGTCACGCGAGCGCCAGTTCCAACCCAAGGCGCGGCACTGCCCTCTGTGTGCTTTGACATGAAGTCAACCTTTTCGCGAACATATTCGTAAGCGACCAAACTTTGCCAGTTTGTTGGCTTGCTCCGTCTGAGCATGCTTACTGGCCAGTTTACAACAGCGCTCCACAAGGATAAACACGAACATCCATAATTATTCGTCTTCTTTCTACCGTTTGAAAGCCGCTACAAACATTACAAATAGTCTGTGTCAGAAATTTTACGTTCGCCACCCATTCGAAGGTGCGAAATTCAGAAATGGTTTCATAGCAACTTCGCGGCTCCCTGCCCCCCCCCCCCCCCCCCCCCCCGCCCCTCCCCAACGGAGGTTCGAGTCCTCCCTCGTGTGTGTGTGTGTGTGTGTGTGTGTGTGTGTGTGTGTGTGTGTGTGTGTGTGTCGTCCTTACCGTAAGTTAGTTTAAAAAGTGTGTAACCTTAGGGATCTATGAGCTCAGCAGTTTGGTCCCGTAAGACCTTACCACAAATTTCCAATTTTCCATCGAGTTCATAGACTAACAGGAGTTCGACCTACGATCGAAACCTGGGTAGCAATGAGACAGATGAACTATAGTCTGCACTGACTGTACATATAAGAGGTGTGTGAGGAAAGTACTGAGAACAACACTGCGAGCGATTTGGCAAAGCTGTGTTGTTCTGTTTGTGTAGACCGGTGCGTTCATTCCTTCCACATGCCCAGTCCGAGTTTCAGGTCCCTACAGCCATCACTTATGTTGTGGTTTTGTTCTGTGTTACGAAAATGAAGCAGCGGAATTTAGAGCAACGTTATGCATCAAGTTGTTTGTTTAACTTGGGGAATACACGAGTATGAACTTTCAAAATTTGAAACAAGATTATGGGGGGATATTCCTTATCTAGAGCACAAGTTTTTTCGCTGGCACAAATTTTTTGGAAGGCCTGGAACACGTTGAAGAGGAACATCGCAGAAAACCGACGAAAACGTCGAATATGTGCGTGCTCTTGCAAAATTGTTTGCCCAGGACACACTATCAGCCAAGTGTTTAACAGAGATGTCCGTGAAGGACTCAGGAAAAAGATGAATCGAGTGAGACTGGCCATTGCACAGAAGTGGATGCTGCATCATGTCGACAACGTCCCATGTCACACGGCTACTTCCATCACGGAATTGAATTTTTTTTATCTCAAAAGGTGTTTATTATTCCACAGTCCCCTATTCACTTGGTATGAGTGATACCGACTTTTTTCTTTTCCCGAAATTGAACAATGTATTAAAATAACATCATTATGCGACTCTGGAGAATATTCAAAAGAATGCGACCGGTATTTTAAAGGTCCTACCAATTGAAGCTTTGCAGCGCTGCTACCAAAACTGGGAAAAACAACTTCGCCGGTATAGCTGCCTGAGGGAGCTACTTTCAAGGGAAAAATATTGTTTGCAAACAAAAAAAAAAATACCACTCAACACGTAGAGTGGTATTCTTGTGAATGTGTTGAAATAAAGGAAGACTCAATCACCGGAAAGATTCCTGTACCAAGATATAAAGCTTTGAAGTTGTACAAGGATTGGCAGCTGTTTGGAATGCTCAGAAATGTAAAACCGTGCATTTTACAAAACGCAGAAACCTATCATCCTATGACCACATCAGTTATTCACAGCTGAAATGACTTTACTAATACAAATACCTAGGTTTATCAGTTTGTAGGGATATGAATGAAATGATCACATTCGTTCAGTAGTAGGTAAGGCAGTTGGCTGACTTCGTTTCGTTGGAAAGATACTGGCAAAATGCTGTCATTCTGTAAATGAGACAGCTAACAAATTACTTGCGTATCCCAACTTAGAATACCGCTCAACTGAATGGGACCCCACACCAGTCGGGATACTGAACGTCTACAAAGAAGTGAAGTCACAGGTTTCTTTGACTCACTGGAGTGAATCACGGAAATGTTCAGTCACCTGAATTGGCAGACGTTAGAAGTTAGACCCCATTTATCCTACGAGAGCCTACTTAAACCGTTACAAAATCAGTACTAAATAAAGAATGTAGGGACATTTTCAGCTCTCTAGCTACCGATCGCGCCCATAGGCATGCAAATAATGATTCTTTCCTCACTCTGAGTGCGATTAGAATGCAAGTGGCATCATGGTAAGTATCCTCTGGCCATACAATTCACAGTAGTTCGCTGAGTATGTATATAAATGTATAGGCCTATCGGCTTTAATTATTCGCCCGTGATTTCTTCGAAATATCTTGTCAAATGAAATACAGTGTACAAATAATTGCGAATATGAGCCCATGAGTTACTTTAAGTTACTAGTTGCTGTATGCATTGTCATTTTTACGACACCACTCTTGTTGCGCCAACAATATCGCAGTCTTGTGCCACGCCGGGCTGCGCGTTAGCAAAGAATATCTCGCCCAGTAATATGCTCAGGGGTGCCATCAGTTAAACTTAACAGCCGCGCCTGTCAACGCAGCCACAGCACACCACAGAGATGGAATCTGGACACGAAAGCGTTGCTCACACTGGCCGGCCGGCGCCCTGGGGTTTCTGAACAAGTGTCGCATTCAAGTCGGCCCGTGCCGCGCTAAGTGTGGACAGCCTAAATTAATAACGCCAGCAACAGGTGGCACGCCAAACCCTGGCCACGCCGGCACGCCGCAGCCGCCGCCAGTCTGCTGTCTGCTGGCGTTGCGCGCGTCGCACAGCAGTCAGTACTACCAACCTAACAACGAAAAGCTGCGCTAAAAGCGAAATTCGTCCGTCGAGTTGTACTGAACGTGCATCCTTAGGTCGCTCATTAAGAGCCTCTGAGTAGAATGTGAGAAAAATGTGGTAAGTAACTTTTTTAAACAGTGTGATCAAATTTTCAGTGTCCACACTGACAGATATGAAGACGGAGACAACAACAAACGTATTTTGTAAAGCAATTAGATGTCGGAAACGCGCACTGAGTGAGCACTAAGCATGCTAATGTACTTATGTGGTGAAGCACGTAAGAGGCACCTTCTTCGAACGTCGTTTTATAGAGTTGATTAAAAGTCCACATTATTGTGTCTTCATGACATTCGCATCGAGCCAGGGAACAAGAAGTACCACTGTAGTACCTCTGCTCATGATCTTTCAGCTGAAAACCATTCACATGATGTATAATGTGAAGTCCTCCTGTCTATTAACAAATCCAGGCAGTAGACCGCTCCATTCGCACTATCAACAGAACAGGCTCTGCTAACGCTATACTACGTCAACCACATCGCTGGCAACGGGTTCTGCACAGCGCTGGTGACTACTCTGAAGGACAGTAACAGGTGCAGACATGTAACTCTTTTATATCGGTTGTGAATAAATAGTTGCTACTATTTAAGTTCCAACCCTCGTATTGTGCAGTATCACCGTTACACAGCACAATATATTTCGCAGTATGGGACTCAGGAATACTATTCCACAGTATGTCTCCCTTGTATCTCAGTTTTTAATTAGGATTCGTTTCACACTGAATTTATGGAGAACCTCGAAATAAAATTGATAACGTGGCGACAAATTCATCAGTGGGTCACTCATTAAGACGAGTCTGCTATGTGCAGTGTCATGTGCACTGTAAGACAAAGAAAGCGAAGCACCACGAAGAAATTATCCGAATGGGATGGAAATCAGTAGACAGACAAACAAATGATTACTATTTCAGAAATATTGTATTCTTTGTTCAAGCGAAAGAACGTCACAAATTGAGCAAGTCAGTAACACGTTGGACCACTTATGGCCTTTATACATGGCATTGATTCACAGAGTTGTTGATGTCCTCGTGAGGGATTATCGTGCCAAATTCCATCTAATTGGTGCGTTAGATCTTCAGAATCCCGAGCTGGTTGAAGGGTCCTGCCCATAATACTCCAACCGTTCTCAATAGAGAAGAGATCCGGCGCCCTTGCTGGCCGAAGTAGGGTTTGGTAAGCACGGAGATAAGGAGCAGAAACCCTCGGCGTGTACGGGCGGGAATTATCTTGCTGATATGTAAACCCAGGGCGGCTTGCCATCAAGGGCATCATCATCATTGGGGCTCAATTCGAAGCGGCACGCATCACTGGAGACAATTCCACAGTAGTGAATGAGATTCAAAACCGAAGATGTGTCTGGAAAAGCCGTGGGAAGCGGTGGATACCAGCCTGACTGGCGCCCGCCACACGGCCCATCAACTAGCAGTCATGGTCCGGAGTGTTAATTTTCGTAACAAAACCATTTTGGTTGTCAGCGACACCATTGCAGCACTACGGTACGTCGACTATATATTTTACGCCCCGCTTTGCTGCCCTTCATGGCAAGCCATTGTCGGCTTACATTTCAGCAACGTAATGCCCGCCCAAACACGGCGAGAGTTTCTCATGCTCGTCAAACCCTACTATGGACAGCTGGGTCGCGGCCCTCTCCGCATTTGAGGACTTTTTGAGCATTATGGGCAGGGCTCTCCAACCAGCTCGGGATTTTGATGATCTAAGCGCCAATTGGGCAGAATCTCCTAGGAGGAAATTTAACAATTCTATAAACTCTCTTTCAAATTCTGAAGGTGGGAGGGGTAAAATATAGAGAGCGAAAGGCTATTTACAATTTGTACAGAAACCAGATGGCAGTTATAAGAGTCGAGGGTATGAAAGGGACGCAGTGGTTGGGAAAGGAGTGAGACAGGGTTGTAGCCTATCCCCGATGTTATTCAATCTCTATATTGAGCAAGCAGAAACAAAAGAAAAATTCGGAGTAGGAATTAAAATCCATGGAGAAGAAATAAAAACTTTGAGGTTCGCCGATGACATTGTAATTCTGCCAAAGACAGCAAAGGACCTGGAAGAGTAGCTGAACGGAATGGACAGTGTCTTGAAAGGAGGATATAAGATGAACATCAACAAAAGCAAAACGAGGATAATGGAATGTAGTCGAATTAAGTCGGGTGATGCTTAGGGAATTAGATTAGGAAATGAGACACTTAAAGTAGTAAAGGAGTTTTGCTATTTGGGGAACAAAATAACTGATGACGGCCGAAGTAGAGAGGATATAAAATGTATACTGGCAATGGCAAGGAAAGCGTTTCTGAAGAAGAGAAATTTGTTAACATCGAGTATAGATTTAAGTGTCAGGAAGTCGTTTCTGAAAGTATTTGTATGGAGTGTAGCCATGCATGGAAGTGAAACATGGACGATAAATAGTTTAGATATGAAGAGGATAGAAGCTCTCGAAATGTGGTGCTACAGAAGAATGCTTAAGATTAGATGGGTAGATCACATAACTAATGAGGAGGTATTGAATATAATTGGGGAGAAGGGGAGTTTGTGGGACAACATGACTAGAAGAAGGGATCGGTTGGTAGGACATGTTCTGAGGCATCAAGGGACCACCAATTTATTATTTGAGGGCAGCGTGGAGGGTAAAAATCGTAGAGGGAGACCAAGAGACGAATACACTAAACAGATTCAGAAGGATATAGGTTGCAGTAGGTTCAAAAATGGCTCTGAGCACTATGGGACTCAACTGCTGAGGTCATTAGTCCCCTAGAACTTAGAACTAGTTAAACCTAACTAACCTAAGGACATCACAAACATCCATGCCCGAGGCAGGATTCGAACCTGCGACCGTAGCGGTCTTGCGGTTCCAGACTGCAGCGCCTTTAACCGCACGGCCACTTCGTCCGGCGGTTGCAGTAGGTACTAGGAGATGAAGAAGGTTGCACACGATAGAGTAGAATAGAGAGCTGCATCAAACCAGTCTCAGGAGTGAAGACCACAACAACAGTAATAAATCAGTGCCAAGCTGAATAACTTTATGTATAAATGTGAGAAGTGGACCAACGTATTACTGATTTACTCAATTCGCTGAACTCTTTCTCTTGAATAAATCATCCAATTTTTCTGAAATCTTACTCATTTGCTTATCTGTACATGAACATCACATCTGCACATTTCCGTCCCATTCGGATAATTCCTTTGTGGTGCGCGTAGTTCATTAATCATTTGGGGCTTCTTTCGCCTCCATCGAACGCACGCATCTGCATCCCGATCCGTCGTGTGCCCGTTATGTTCGTTCTAAGTGGAATAGTACGGCATGAATGGTTGGGGGACCCCGAAGAGCAGGTTCAGCCGCCTAATTGGAAAAGTTTTCTGTATCCTTCGCGTCTGCAGGCATCTTTCCTTCGCGAAGCACGAAAGCTGTGTACGTGAGAGTAGGTCATCAATGTGTGCGCGTGGGCGCGCGTGCGCGCGCGCATCGACTCCCGACTTGTCTTCGTGCGTGTTTAGTGACTGTTGGCTACCGTTTCAGGTCTTCGTGCAAGTGTTTGTCATGTTGTGTGTGTAGTTGGTGTGATTTCCACTGACAACCTGCTTTAAATGTTATCGGCGTACTGGCTCTGAGAGGTCGGTCGTCTCAACGGGCGACGTGTAACTGGTTCTCCGAGCGCTTCTAGGCCCGTTCAATTACCATCTAGTAGAACTTGGGTCGGTCCTTTCCTGGTGTAGAGATGTCGTTTAGCCAGTGGGCGTGTTTCCTCTGCATGTTTGGGTCCGAGCCAGTATTTCCGCCGTCGTGTGTCTGGAAGTGAGCGGGAGACGCAGCAGCAGTGCAGTCGCGACGGAGCAGCGGTCGCGGACGGCCCAGCGGGCAGTCGGTCGGTTGCTGCGGACCAGGGAAGATATCTCCGCGCGGTGCAGTCGGCTGGGTCCGCTGGCAGCCCCTGCGCAGTGTCGGAGCGTGTGTGGAGCTGTCCGACTGCTACAAGCTTAGTGGTTCACCGACCCAGGACGTCAAACTTGAGTAGTGGTTTCAACTACCCATTCATGTTGTGGTGGTTCGTTTCGGTGGTTTGCTGTTGGGGAGGTTCTCCTGTGAGCAACACCGAGTGTTTCTCCTGCTGAAATTTAGCCGCCATGCGGTGCAGTTAACTATTTTGGTTGACTACGAGTGCAGCAGTGGAATTTTCTACTTTGTGGCCGTTAGTGTTCCGGTTACCTGCCCTGGCCACTAACGTAATTTCAGGCAGCGTTCTTCTCTCACCTGTTGTCGCTGTCCAACAAGGGGTGTAATTTTGACAGGTAATACATACTCCATTGTGGATTATCACGTTTGTAACCTTTTCTGTTTGAGTTCTCATGTACTGATTGATAGGAAACAAGTCGTTGTGTCGGTCAGTCCGTGGCTGTCCCGTGGTTGGGTTCCGACGGATCAAGTGTAGTTGGGCTCACCACCTGTCTCGCCTAGTGAACGAGGACAGTCCGACCTCCCTGGAGGCTTCTGAGTGCCACCGGTGTTTATCAGTTTTCAGCTACTTAAAATATAAGGCTTATGGCTATGTTTTCTTTTTTTTTTTTTAATTTTGCAAAGTCAATTCTTAAATTTATCTTTCAAGCTTAAACATTGTGGCCTCCTGCCTCTTAAAGATTATGGATATATTTTAAGATTTTGAAACTTAATTGTGGGCTTCAGGCATTTGTATTGCACCTTGCATATGTTTGTTGTATCTGTTTTGCCTTGAGTCTTTCCAGTTAGCCGTGATATGTTTTTGGGTGTTTTTATTTTATTTGCCTCTTTCATTGCGTTTTTATCTTGTTGATTTTTAAGGTTTCTTGTTGTTAAACATGCTGGCCCTCTGCCTTTAAAGGTCTATGGTAACATATTCTAAAATTTTAGAAATTGTGGCCTTCAGCCGTTTGTGTTGCACTTTGTGTATGTTGTTTTTTGAATTATTTCATTGCTGTCTTAACTGGATTTTTATCTTGTTAAGATTTCTTGATGGAGGCCTTCAGCCGTGGAAGAGTTGCTAAATTACAATAAATGACAATTAGAAACAGAAACTGACCTCAGCCCTTGGCCCTTTCCGGAATCCTATTACATGTTCTGCCCAGCGGGTTTAGCAGGCGTTTCAAACCTACTACTCTCTAATAGCACCGAGAGGGCCGGCGAGCTTAACGTCCCCATCCCATGGCCAGATCACAATCAACATCGTCACATGGACGCAATTCACGAGTCACTGCTGAGAGATTTGGAATTTAATCCAGGACATGAGCGCAAAAGTTGGTGATGAGGGACTTCACGCCACGACGACTCCTGTCCCTTGCGCTATTAAGGCAAAGGGAAAATTGCCAATGCCGCGCAACTTACAAGGACCGTCACCCATGCAAGTGCAAGTCACGATCGACAGCGATCTGACGGGAGCCGGTGTATCCACCTTGGCATCGTCGCTGGCAGGGATCGTTGTCTTTCAAGACGTAATAGCCTAAATTATTCAACTGCTCGACGAGAATGACTGATTTACGCGATGGAACTGACTGCCACTACGCCAGCTACGACTGGTTACCACCACGCCTGCGACAGTTGGCTCGTGTGAAACTGGCGTAATGTGAATGTAGAGAGACGCGAAAATTGTTATAGTGAGTGAGTGAGTGAGTGAGTTGGTGCGCGCCACAGGCATATAAGGCGGGAGGGGCGGCAGAGCGCATCGCGCAGCCCACCGGCGGAGACCGCCCGGGGACACGGGCCCGACCGTCGGCCCACAGACACGAATTACGACGCCATTAGGGGGCGTCATTAGCCAGCCAGCCAGAGAGACGGGCAGCGGCTGCACGCGAAGCGCCGGGCACGCCGCCCAGACAGACAGACGCAAAGCAGTGGCGGTGGCGGCGGCGTCTAAGGCTGCGACACATGTACGTCTGCACTGCCCTGCCACAATGTGGCCACCTGTCAAAAGCTTGAGCAAGCAGCTTTTAAAGCGCGGACGTGCAGGAAGAGGATCAGTGAGATTCTGGAACGTGTCGAAGGCATGTGGAAGCATGCTTACTCCAGTGTCGTGGCCAGCCAGCTGCGGTAGGTTTCTCGTCCGAGGAACCGTGACGTGATCAAGGTAGTCCCACAGATTTTCGATTGTTTTTAAATCCTGGGGGTTTGGTAAACTCATCCTGGTGCTCTTCGAACCACAACGTACACTTTGAACTGTGTGAGGGGTTGCATTGTCCTGTTGGTAGAGGGCATCGTGCCGAAGAAAAACGAACTGCGTACAGAGGGTGGGCATAGTCCCCCATAATAGAGGCACACTTGTATAGAGCCACTGTGCCTTCCAGAATGACTAGATCACCCAGCGAATGGCATGGAAAAATTCCCCAGGCAGTAACGCTCCCACCTCAGAAATGTACCCTTTCGACCATTGCTGCTGGTTGTTGCCTTTCAGATGTTTCACACTGTTCACGCCAACGGCCATCTGTGCGATGGAGCATGAAACGTGGTGCATCTGAAAAGGCCACCTACCGCCATTCGACGGACGTCCAGTTTTTGTACTGGCGTGCGAATTCCAGCGTTCGTCGCCGTTGAAGGGCACTCAGTATGGACGCACGAACCAGGCGCCTGCTGCGGAAGCCCGTAGGCAGCAACGTTCGCTGAACGGTCGTTGAGCAGGCGCTGTTGGTAGCCCCTACGTTGCATGTCTATTTGCCCGTACTGATCTCCGAAACCTTCAGCCTGTCATCTATGGCCGTGGTACACCGCAGTTGTCTCGGCGCCATTTCTGGATAGCACCAATTTACCACGCACGGTACACTTCAACCAGTACGGCGCGCGAACAGTTTCCAAACTTAGCCGTATCGGAATTAGTTCCACCCTTGGCCCGAACGCCAATGATCATGCTCTTTTGCTTCATTCGCGTATTACGTCAACAACCGCATAGTTTTCCGCGTGTTTAAGTTACTAACTGCAAGATGATCATCTTGCGTTTAAAAACATTATACGTAAATATATCGAAATGATCAGCAACGAGTTGCATAAAATTAATTTCTTAACTAATTTTAGGTAGATAGTGCCCTTCTTCAGAAGGTTAAAACTACCACATTATTTGCGGGTGCCAACAGTAAGATGCATGCAGCTGTGGTCACGCGGTTCACAGTGCCTGTAGAGGCACTGGCGTTATGAACCACGTGGCCACAGCAATATTCTGCATGTATCTTACTGTTGGCACCCGCAAATAATGCGGTAGTTCTAACCCTTTGAAGAAAGGCACTAACTACCTGAAACTAGTTAAGAAATTAAACTTATTTTATACCACTTTTTGCTGATTATTTCGATATATACAGCTACAGTTGCTGAAGATGGATAAAATACTAATACATGTAAATGAACTGAAAGTTAACTGTGCTGTGTTGAATCGTTGGTAAATGTATTAAGCACCTAATAGTGATTGGTGAAGATGAAAACATAAGGAATTTCTGAGGCACGCAGCAGGTCTGAAGTCTTAAGAAGACCAGCCTGCACTGGTGTGCAGGTGGAGTAGTTTAACTAACGTAACAGGGACCAACTGTAATAATAACCCTTTGCGGATGCACTGCAAACCAAAAACTGCACAGATGTAATTCGTAATAAATGTTCTAGAACGAAAAAATTGTTACCGACTCTTAGTCAAGGTTAATTACCTTAACGACAAACTTTCCACTTTTCTGAAACAAATTATGTCGACGGACTTCATTTATGTTCCCACCTGCCGTGAATCTGGAAACTACGCCCGCCTTAATCTCAAGGCTGGAGAGACGACAGTCTTTGAAATACAATCAGCTCGGACGCGCCTCAGTGCGTCAACTCCTGGTGTTAGCGCGGCGTAACTAGATCGTTGAAGGCGGATGGAACGAACGGAATTTTGCCATTAGGGCATGCCCCCATTCCTCCCTCCACAACCCTCGAAGGGAAAGGCGAGAAGCGAGGCAATTAGTGACGGAGCCGTAGTCTGTCTCGAGCGGCGAGGGGGTGGGGTTGGGGTGTTCTAGGAGCGAGGCGGCCCCTTCGTATTACGAACGAACGTCCCATTTCCGCTAGAGAACAGGGACTGTAGGAGAACGCGTCCTCTTATGTCATTTTAGAGAGCACGTTTTGGAATAAACACTGTTCGATATTCTGTAATTAGATACACGTTTATGGTTATGATTAACTACACTGCCTGACAAAAAAAGATTTCAACCCACAAGACACGGTCGGATGTCAGTAACTTCATTCGGTTCATGAGCACCAAAAGATCTTGAGTGATTATTGTGAAGGAAAAGGAGACAACGTATACTCGTCGGAGAGCGTTGACAGTACCTGACAGAGTTTGAGCCGGCCGGAGTCGCTGAGCGGTTCTAGGCGCTACAGTCTGAAACCGCGCGACCGCTACGGTCGCAGGTTCGAATCCTGCCTCGGGCATGGATGTGTGTGATGTCCTTAGGTTAGTTAGGTTTAATTAGTTCTAAGTTCTAGGCGACTGATGACCTCAGAAGTTGAGTCGCATAGTGCTCAGAGCCATTTGATTGGTCAGCAGCCGTAGCTCTCTTACACTAATGATGATCCGTTCTTGGAAGTACGATCAACTTACATTAGATATCTTATTGCTCTTTATGTTTTCCGCAAGCTTACAGAAAATAAATCAACTCCGACGTATGTAATAAGGAGTAGGTCATGATCATATTATAAGCGTGGCGTAGTCGTTAGCGTCGTATGGCTGCTCAGCGGCAACAGTTCGAACCTTGTTACGGCCTATAATTGTTTACCGGTTTGGATACCTAGATCATATAAACAATAAATTCGTGAAATGTGTGTTAATTAACTCACACTTAATCACCATTTTTCAAGAAAAATACAAGTCCTTTAATTTCTAATTACATATCGTAAGCAAAATTCTGGTTTTCATTTCAAATATAAATTCTTGAGTATCGATATTTCATGAAAGATTGTTAAAGACTGATGAAGTTAAGGAAACATTACACAACCAAATTTTTTTTGGAAAGAATTAAAAATCAAATACCCTTTATTCCAATACGCCCATTGTTTTATGCGACAGATGTGGTCTCACACCAGCCAGAGTGATAAACGCCGTAGAAACGTGGCAAAAAACATTCACGGCGTCGCGCGCAGTGTTCAAAATGGTTCAAGTGGCTCTGAGCACTGTGGGACTCAATATCAGAGGTCTTCAGTCCCCTTATAACTTAAAGCTACTTAAACCTAACTAAACTAAGAACATCGCACACACCCATGACCGAGGCAGGATTCGAACCTGCGACCGTACCAGTCTCGCGGTTCCGGACTGAAGCGCCTAGAACCGCTCGGCCACTGCGGCCGGCTGCGCGCAGTGTGCAAACGCTGCATCTTTACAGTTGTCACCGTACCACTGCTATCTGAACCCAATGGCACTGATCTGGAGCCAAGTTAAAGGATTTGCCGCTAGTAATAACAAGACATTTAAGCTGGTAAACGTACTGGAACTAGTGCACGAAGCTTTGTGACACGTCACTGCCGGATGATTGCGAAATGCGCAACAGCACGTCATTAAGAGAGGAGCAAAAGTGGACTTTTTGATGGCTTGGGATTCTGTTGCTGAAAGCCTCGTTATCAACGTAGCTGTAATGAAATGTATTCGTTAGAATCCAATATGGTAGGAGTTCATAGGTTACCAGACGACTGACTGTAGTACCTCCAGTGGCTTCAATATTTAACTACATGGGAAATCAGCAGTGCGCTTTTACGCCACGCATAGCCCAGGCAGAAAAATTATCCTTGTTAAAGACAGAAATTTTCATCACTCCTGTTTTTAATTACAATACTATGTTACCTAAGATCGACTCCATCTTGTGTTTTCAGTCAGGTCACTTAAGAAGCCTATCGTCTGAGTTTTGACATATACAATTTCCTTCCGTTTAAAAACTGAATAACATTCAAAGCTATATTGTCCTCTGCTCGTCTCGTTTTACGTATGTGCTACAGCTGTTCGCATCACTGCAATTTAACTGGATCACTTGCCTGGTCAGTGCTGTCCATGTTAAATGCGCTGGCAAAGCTGTTGTTCCGTATCATCGCCGGGTCGATGTATACATAACGGACAGGATAAATAAAACTTATCCTCATTATCGTACTTGACCGTTCTCGAGACAGCTTGGCATCCGTTCCACATGAAACTAAAGCCAATGTGGTTCAAGCAAACGAGGAAGAATAAGTAGTGTAATGTTTACTCTTATGTCGAAGTATAGGGGTTTACCATGCCATGCGTAGGTTGCCGTAATACCGTAAACGGCTTCCTCTGGAGTTGGGCCCGAACGGCTAAGCATGGATCGCTGATGAATAGCACAGCTTTGTGTTCAACGATGAACAGCGGTTCTGCACTATCCCTGATTACCATCATGGGTAAGTATGGCAGAGACCTGGAGAGATATTCCATTCTTCCAATGTGCTGGGCAGACACAGCGGTGTTATTGCTGGCTTTATGGTATGGAGAGTCATCGGGTATGACCTAGGGTTACGGACGGTACGTCACCCGACGTCTTGCGTCCTCGTAATTATGTTCTCTCGTGCGACAGCGCGGTGGTGCCATTTTTCGTAAGGACAACGCTTATCTACAATTGGCACATTTCTCTATGAAGCGTGTGCGTGATGTTGACATACTGCCGTGGCCAGCACGAACCCAGGATCTGTCCCAGATAGAACATGGGAGGGACCAGTTGTGGTATCAATTTCGATCCAGCGTCAGTATCCAGGTTATTATTGACCAGTTTGAACATTTGGACACAACGGAGCTTGCCTCGGAAGGGGCTACAACGGCATTTTGATACCCTTCCCAACCGAACAGTGCATACATCCAGGCCAGATGGCGTTCAACGTCATACTGGTAAGTGGGCTCATACGATCGAGTTCCCTGTAAATTTGACTATTTTGTGATCTCTGAAGTAAAATCGCATACCCTGTCAACGAGCGAAGTTTCATTTCGTTTCTTCCTCCCCTTCTGTGCGCTTCACATTTTTTCTCACGCAGCGCATTTTTCAAGAAATGTTCAAATGACTGTCCAGCACTGACACGTAATTGCCGCCGAAAGCTGCTTGAATCCATGTTTATATACGCAAACCCTTTTTTGCAGAACCAGCAGATATTAGCGCCCATGATAGAACGCCTTGCAGACAAACAAAAATTACGCGAAGCGAAATGTAATGTGAGGAGGGCCATGCGAGAGGCGTTCAATGAATTCGAAAGTAAAGTTCTATATACTGACTTGGCAGAAAATCCTAAGAAATTTTGGTCTTATGTCAAAGCGGTAGGTGGAGCAAAACAAAATGTCCAGACACTCTGTGACCAAAATGGTACTGAAACAGAGGATGACAGACTAAAGGCCGAAATACTAAATGTCTTTTTCCAAAGCTGTTTCACAGAGGAAGACTGCACTGTAGTTCCTTCTCTAGATTGTCGCACAGATGACAAAATGGTAGATATCGAAATAGACGACAGAGGGATAGAGAAACAATTAAAATCGCTCAAAAGAGGAAAGGCGGCTGGACCTGATGGGATACCAGTTCGATTTTACACAGAGTACGCGAAGGACATTGCCCCCTTCTTGCAGCGGTGTACCGTAGGTCTCTAGAAGAGCGTAGCGTTCCAAAGGATTGGAAAAGGGCACAGGTCATCCTCGTTTTCAAGAAGGGACGTCGAACAGATGTGCAGAACTATAGACCTGTATCTCTAACGTCGATCAGTTTTAGAATTTTGGAACACGTATTATGTTCGAGTATAATGACTTTTCTGGAAACTAGAAATCTACTCTGTAGGAATCAGCATGGGTTTCGAAAAAGACGATCGTGTGAAACCCAGCTCGCGATATTCGTCCACGAGACTCAGAGGGCCATAGACACGGGTTCACAGGTAGATGCCGTGTTTCTTGACTTCTGCAAGGCGTTCGATACAGTTCCCCACAGTCGTTTAATGAACAAAGTAAGAACATGTGGACTATCAGACCAATTGTGTGATTGGATTGAAGAGTTCCTCGATAACAGAACGCAGCATGTCATTCTCAATGGAGAGAAGTCTTCCGAAGCAAGATTGATTTCAGGTGTGCCGCAGGGGAGTGTCGTAGGACCGTTGCTATTCACAATATACATAAATGACCTCGTGGGTGACATCGGAAGTTCACCGAGGCTTTTTGCGGATGATGCTGTGGTATATCGAGAGGTTGTAACTATGGAAAATTGTACTGAAATGCAGGAGGATCTGCAACGAATTGACGCATGGTGCAGGGAATGGCAATTGAATCTCAATGTAGACAAGTGTAATGTGCTGCGAATACATAGAAAGATAGATCGCTTATCATTTAGCTACAAAATAGCAGATCAGCAACTGGAAGCAGTTAATTCCATAAATTATCTGGGAGTACGCATTAGGAGTGATTTAAAATGGAATGATCATATAAAGTTGATCGTTGGTAAAGCAGATGCCAGACAGATTCATTGGAAGAATCCTAAGGAAATGCAATCCGAAAACAAAGGAAGTAGGTCACAGTGCACTTGTTCGCCCACTGCTTGAATACTGCTCAGCAGTGTGGGATCCGTACCGGATAGGGTTGATATAAGAGAGAGAGAAGATCCAACGGAGAGCAGCGCGCTTCGTTACAGGATCATTTAGTAATCGCGAAAGCGTTACGGAGATGATAGATAAACTCCAGTGGAAGCTTCTGCAGGAGAGACGCTCAGTAGCTTGGTACGGGCTTCTGTTGAAGTTTCGAGAACATACCTTCACCGAGGAGACAAGCAGTATATTGCTCCCTGCTGCGTATATGTCGCGAAGAGACCATGAGGATAAAATCAGGGAGATTAGAGCCCACACTGAGGCATACCGACAATCCTTCTGTCCACGAACAATACGAGACTGGAATAGAAGGGAGAACCGATAGAGGTACTCAAGGTACCCTCCGCCACACATCGTCAGGTGGCTTGCGGTGTATGAATGTAGATGTAGATATATATGAATGGTTAATAAAATACATTACCTAAATAGTCTCTTACTGCAACTTCCTATGCTCAACTTCTATGTTGTTGGCGGCATCAAACTACTACGAAATGATCATCGTACTGTCCATTTTATGGCTAAACATGTGGCAATGTGAGTGTCGTGCTGTGAACTATCTGACAGTAGGTGAAAAGTACTGATGGTGCTGATGTAAAGCCTAAATTATGTACATATTAGTGGAACATTGAAATTACTGCTTTTCACACCACGAAGGATGATTGCTTGTGCATACTTGAATGCACCGCTAACACCATGGAGATGTTCATTTTGCTACTTACGAGGCGTACATGTACAGTTTGATCTCTTTCTGGCAGGTTTGTCCCATACCAACATACAATACGTTGTTTGTTTTATTTTAGGGCGCAAAAACAACTAGGGTCATACGCGCCCATGTCAGAACAGTAGGACACGAAGAGAAGGAGAGGAGATAAAACCAACTATACCTCAATCCCAATCGACGGAAGAGATGACAGCTAAAAACAGGGGAGAGGTCTATAAAATGCGCCATAGGGAAACGGAGGTCCAGAACTAAAAATTAAATGACCTCCGCCATATTGTTAGGACGGATAAAAAGTAAAACGCGGTCGACAGCCCGCGCGTCGTTCGCTAAAACGGCCGGAACTCAGAGGGCAAACACAAACGGGAAAGTAAGCGGTTAAAAAGGGGGCATTCCGTCAGGAAACGGCGGTCAGTTAAAAGTTGAGCGCAATGTGCACAAAGTGGTTGGGGAAGCACCGCTTAACAAATGGCGATGGCTAAAAAGTTAGTGCCCAATACGCAACCTAGTTAAAATGACCTCCTCCCGGCATGAGATGCCAAAGTGACACCACCTGCTGACAGACGGCAACACGGAGATCATCGGAGGGAATGGAAGAAATAGCGGGGTCTTGGCAGCAGCGTCAGCGGCCTCGTTTCCTGTCAGACGACGTGACCTGGAACCCACATAAAGCATCACAGTGGCTCCATCAACAGTGAGCAAGCGACAACTTTCCTGCACCCGTTGCACTAAGGGATGGACGGTGTACAGCACACAGAGGCTTCGAAGGGGCTGAGAGTGTGTGAGCAGATGACGCAACTGAAAAGCGTGTGTTGCCGGATGTACTGCGTGGCCTGATAAGTTGTGAGAACTACTACTCGCATACTCTAAACACTTCTGCATTTTGACACTAACTAACTGGGTTTCTAAAAATCCATCTTCTACAAAACCCAACGTATATCTTTTTCATTTCCTTACCAAAACATGTTTCGACAAATGTGTCATGACGACGTGTAGGTGTCTAAATATATTTGGGGGAAGAACAGAAAAATGAAGAACATCGTGATTTGCAGAAGGCGGATTTTTAAGAACGCCAAATTCACGACCACGGAGAAAAGATATTCCACGCGTACTTACAACCCAGAAACATTAACCGATTGGCAACATATACTCTAGCCGCAGATGATGGGCGGTAATGCCCCAAACTGGTCCAGCAAATAAGGGAGAATAAACGAAAGAATACAAGCACCTTTTATCGACGGGTCTACGCGTGCATGATTGACGGCTACGTGTCATGCACACAGCACATGCAACGTCTAGTTTTTCCAACATCGTCGCTAAAATCAGAATATGATCTCAGGAAGGGAACGTAACGCATTTCGACTATTAATTCAGTTACATTTCGTTCAATACACTACCGTGGACATGAGCAGGAATCTGTTCACCCCGCTCGCTGCGAGGTCACCGAGAATAAATTCAAAATCAAAAGTAAATACTCATAAAAAACTGTACGAGTAAAATTACAGTGCACAAACAGCTCTGCTGGAAAAGAGAGGAAAATTCCAATGTGCGGTGCAAACATAATTTTACAGAACATACCGCGGGATGAAGAGAAACAAACACAGCAGTATTTTTATTTCAGAGGGAACGAGGCAGACAGAGGAAGCAGATAAAGGGTGAGCACGGCCGCTCAACTCCGGAAAGAGCTCCGCTGGAGATTCCGCAGCCGGGGGCAGGTGGCAGGCGTATCCTCCAGAGGCTGAGAACCGCCATGGTACGACGCCGCTCTGAAAACCCATCCTCTGCCCAAGAGCAGAAAGACGCTGGTTTATGCTGACAGAGTTATCTGTTTACGGAATGTGAAAGTCACAAATCTTACGCATGGCCTACATACGATTGAGCAAACCGCTGGATTTTGCTTTTATTTGTGTCCCGTTGGTGTTTAACCAATTAAAACATTAGCTAAAAGTCTCAAGACCCTGTATTGGAATCACAACAGCCACCGGGATCCTCTTATTAAGTATTTTGTCCTAGTCGATTCCACAGCTCAACTACAGTCGTGGTCGCGAACACTAATACGTTCCGGAGGTAGTTGGTTTCATTCTTGGCAGTAGAATAAAGTTTTTGTAATTACATTTACTCAGCTAGAGGAGGAGAGCTGCTGGAACTCCAGTCTGTGGCCGCACTGAGCGAACTAATATTTTGAGTTTCGTAGTGCGAGTGCGTATCACAATTTACAAAGGATGGTAACGTTGAGCTCTGTGGTCTACTTAGCGTTTACAAGTACAATAGGCAAATGTCCTCCCCCCCCTTTCCCTCCCTCCTTTCGTTTCTAAAACCATCCCCACCAAAACAGACACGACATTACACTTTATATTCGCTTTTAAATCATCCAACCGACGTCGCCACTCTTCTTTATAACGAGGAAAGACAACCCTTAAAACCACCTCCCTAGGATGCAGGAAAGAGGACGATTTCTGCCATCTCATATTCTCTATTCTCAGAAATGATCACGATTAGACTAAAACGACATGTTCCTGTACCAGATAACGCCCAATTACAATAACAGAAGGGAAATGTAGAGACTCGAATAAATAACATACTGTCTTCTCGCCAGACAGATATTCTGAGGGAAAAAAAAAAAAAAAAAAAAAAAGACCGTGAGGTCAGTAGGAGGTAGAATGTATCTCTCGCAGCAATATAGCGAGTTATCTAAGCGGCGAATCGTACCACAATACAGGTTTCATTTAGTGGCCGCAGGTATACCGTACTGTTCTTACTGAAACTGCATAGGTGTTTATGCTGGGGTTCTGGGTGACAAAAATACCAAACATAATTAAATCAGGAGACTTCGCAAGCCAACAACTAGTCATACACGAAGAGCATTCTGCAAGATTCTACGAATCGTACGGACGCAACAGTCGTCAAGCACTGTGATTAAAAATGATGTTGGGAACGACGTAGCTCATATCCCTGTGCTCGCCAGAAATTGAGTGTGACGTGCCAGATCAGAATGTCTCTTTCCTCGGTGATGGCGATATACATCCTAACGATGAATACGCCAATTAGGTGAACTAGCGGTAAACTCTGGCATTATGATGGAGATTGAAGAGAAGGTTGAAGGGAAGGGGGCAATGATGAACAACATACGCAAATTTTGACAAGACAGTCCAGAGGAGTAACAGCGGTCGCGTAGCCACGTCGTCATCCGACGAGCAGCGTGGTGTCATATTTCTATTGCAGGACTTTCAGGACCATTCCTTTTTGAACGAACAGTGACGTGTAAAGTACCTACCATGTTGCAGGAAATAATTGTACCAGCTGTTCAACTGTACCAAGACAATTTTTTCCCAGAAATATAGTACACAGTTACATCATCGTCGTGACGTGCAGCAATTTATGGATGGAACATTATTTGAGACGTGGATAGGCCGACGAGGAAGTGTTGAGTTTCCAGTCAGATCTCGCGATATAAAGCCGTTGGATTAATTTCTGCGTGGAGCCCTGAAGAATACCGTCTACGCCACGAAGCCACGTATGCTGAATGTGAGAGAGGCGATTGTGACTGCCTGTGAGTCGATTCCAATGGTAACCGTGACACGTGTATATGTATCTGTTCCGGACGTTGCAGACGCTCTACTGCTGCAGACGGAGGACATTCTGAACATTTTCAGTACTAAAACAACATCAGTAATGTCGTGATCACCTACGAGACTTTTTTTTAGTTTGTGATTTTTGTTCAAGTTATTGAAGTTCAACAGTGTAAACCACTTTGTGGGACACCCGGTACATGCAATATAGGAAAGTCGGAGTGATTAGCAGCGGCCTTGATGTAGATCTTACACCCGAGTGATGTACGAGCGCCTGCAGCAGTGTGGGTTCCAGGTTCGTTACCGGGTGACGAACGCGAGTCGCGCGGGGAGGACGACGACAAAGTACGCACGCTGTCTTGTCGCTAACAAGACTCCAGCGACAAAGGACGGTGGCGGCTGCGGCGGCTCGCTTTGAGCGGACATCAAGGCGGGCGCCCGTGCTCGAGGTAGTTGCGGAGACTCCTATCAGAGGAGCGGAGCAGAGCAGATAGCGGCAGTGGCGCGGCGCGGCTGCCCTGCGGGTGGCGGGCTCACAGGCGCGCCGTAATGAGAGGAGCGCGACCCGCGCGTAAATTGCACGCACTTTAATTACGGCCACAGTGGCGGCGCCCCGGGCCCAGCCCGGCCAACAAACGCCACACCTTCGCTCCCCTACCCCTTACCCCCTGTCTCCCGGCTCTAGCAGGTCGGATTTACGAAACGCCGCACCGCCGCCCGCCTCGCTGCAATAAAGCAGCGCTGTGTTAGTGCGGCCATTAGCATAATGCAGGGCCGCGATACCCGCGCGCGCGTCCACGTTATTAGCGTGCGCCCATTCACACCTGAAGCTGCGCCGCGCGCGCGCTCTGGCCGGCTAAAACCGCAATTACCGCCGCCGCTCAGCGGCCTTTTACACGCTGCTCGTGAACCGGTGTGAATCACGCGGCAAACTGCGAAACAACCGCTGAGTTCTACACGTCAACTGTTTCGGGTCCCAGCGAAAACGAATCCGACTCGTGTCGCTCTCGTAGAGGTAGCTTTCGATCCGATGACGTTTCAACGGTATGTATGTATGTACGTATGTATGTATGTCCATGTCACTGCTTGTATCTACACAGCGTAACAGTTGCTAAGGAACAGAGATATTTTTGGACAGAAATAATCACAGGCAATGATGGGCGACATGGAAAGATATTTAAGTAATAGGTATAGTGTAACGAAAAATGCCACAGACTTCATGACAGAAAATCAGAGCAAACATAAATATATAACATTATAATGAAATGAACAACCTTAGCTGCTTACAAGCGTTGACATACGTCCACGGGGACAGATGAAAATGTGTGCCCGACCGGGACTCAAACCCGGTATCTCCTGCTTACATGGCAGACGCTCTATCCATCTGAGCCACCGAGGGCACAGAGGATAGCGCGACTGCAGGGATTTATCTCTGGCACGTCTCCCGCGAAACCCACATTTTCAACGTATTGTCCTGTACTACATTCGTAGTATGTCAATGCCTGCAAGCAGCTAAGGTTGTTCATTTCATTATAATTTCATTCTAACGAGCTGCATGGTCATCGATGGTATCTGTTCTTTCGGACATGTCCGAAAGAACAGATACCATCTTAGTATAAATAAATAACTTACGTTTTACGCATGTCCGACTCTCAACATTAGGGTTGATATCTGACTCTCTGTAAGGAGTATGCCCTCCTAATATCCATTTTACACCTTTTATACATGCTGGGTACCGAACGATTGAGGAATCCTTAGGAGATTATTTATTTATTTTTGCACTTTTCGTTTTTCTCCCTTACGGGGAGGAGCGGGCTGTTACGGGCCACGCTGGTTACCCTTGTCAGCCGTGTGGATTTACAAGGTTCTATTTTCTTTATTAGGTTCTCATTTGTCAGAACATTATGATGGAGGAAGTGTAACTTACATCTCCCAATTGGCATTTTATCTGGAGAAGTTTGTGGAATCAGTTCCAGTATACACTTTACAGTCAATGAGAACCTTCGAAACCCGGTCAGAAATGCTGCCACCTATTTTGTCGCCCTAGCCTGAGCGCGGTTCTCTCTGCATTGCATTGTTAATGGTGCCTTATATTCGGCTTGCCTAGGGAACGAATGAACAAAACCACAACTTCTGCAACCCTTGGAAATGACTTCTCCAGCAAGCTACTTGAAACAGAAGGACAGTGCAGTCGTAAAGTACTATTGTGGTGGGGGGTTAAAAATTTGTCTACTGCTGGTGATTGCTGTATGAGGAGATTTTTTGAATGCGTGTCATGCCTCCCGCGTGCCCCTGCCCCCTCTACTTCCTAGCAGCTGTCGGTCCTAAACTGATTCTGATCACTGATAGCGATGATGACACTTCAACACAGAGATGTTCGCGTTGCAACAAATCATTTATCATCTAGCAGAAATACACTCTCCCTATGATTTTTTTTTGGGGGGGGGGTTTAAGGGCGCTCAACTACTGAGGTCATTAGCGCCCAGTCACAATCGTTAGAGCACATAGAATCTAGTAAAACTCAAGGGGAGGGGGGGGGGGGGGACACCAGAAAGTCCTTACAAAGATGCAGATAAAATAAGTAAAAGAGTTAGATGTCTTTGGACAAGCCAGTCAAAGTTATAAAACGCAGAACACGAGCAGCTGCTCGAGCGTCATCAGCTAAAATATCCGGTAAAGTAGATGGCAGGGACAGGACAACACGAGATTGACTAAAGCGGGGACACGACAATAAAACATGGCGCACTGTTAATGCGTGACCACAAGGGCACTGCGGGGCTGGATCACCGGAGAGCAGGTAGCGGTGGCTAAACCGACAATGCCCAAACCGCAACCTGGTCAGAAGAAGCTCTTCTCGCCGAGATGGTCGGGAGGAGGTTGTCCAAGCAGTTGGGAGCGGTTTTACTGGCCGGAGCTTGTTTCCTTGAAGGGATGACCAAGCATCCCACCACAACGACACAAGCCTCTTACAAACATCCCCACGAACGTCAGATGACGGGACACAATGGGAGGCTGGCCGAGGCAGGAGGACTGCAGCCTTGGCTGCAGCATCAGCAGCCTCATTCCCAGGCACTCCTACATGTCCGGGAACCCACAGAAAGCTGACAGGAGAACCATTATCAGCGAAAGAATGGAGGGACTGCCGGATCCGTTGCACCAAGGGATGGACCGGATAGGGAGCTCCGAGGCCCTGAAGAGCACTGCGTGAGTCAGAGCAGAGTACATACGATGAATGGCGGTGGCGGCGGGCATACTGAACGGCCTGATGGAGAGCAAAAAGCTCGGCCGTAAAGCTGGAACACTGGTCGAGGAGCCGGTATTTAAAAGTGACGGCCCCGACGACAAAGGCACAGGATGCAGGAGAGCCCCAAAGGGGATGATGGACATTGAAGTCGCCAAACAATAAAAACGGCGGGGGAAGCTGAACGATCAGGTGCATCATGTCAGCCCGACTAACAGCAGATGACGATGGTGTGTAGATGGTACAAACTTAAAAAGTAAAAGCAGAAAGAGTAATACAGACAGCTATTGCTTGGAGTGGGGTGGTCAATGGGATGGGATGGTAATAGACATCGTCCCGAACGAGCAACATGACCCCACCATGAGCTGGGATACCGTCCACAGGGGTGAGGTCATACGGCTCCGAGGTATAGTGGGTAAAGGCAATGAGGTCAGTCGGGCGCAACTTGGTTTCCTGGAGACCAAGGACGAGCGGACAGTGCAGGCGGAGGAGCAGTTGTAATTCCTCCCGATTAGATCGAATACCTCTTATGTTCCAATGTAACAAGGCCATCGCTACTCAAAAAGGAGGGGGAACGAGACGGGGGAAGAGCTGGTCACCTAGACGGCCGCGGAGGGCCAGGTTTCGAGGGAACAACGCTACAACCGGCGGGAGGCGGATCCTGTTCCATCGAGTCGTCGCCAGCTGCGGCCGCTGTCCCTGGTTGTGTAGGAGGGGCAGCATCATTTGCCGACGAGAGGCCAGCTGAGCGCCTGGCAGCAGAGCGTCCCGGCGAAACTGTGGACGGCCGGGAGCAGCGACTCACGGATGGAGCGTCAGACGAAACACGCCGGGGTGGAGAGGGGGATAGAGACTTCTTCTTGGAGGCCTTCTTGGAATGCCGAGGAGGCACAGGAACGGTGGGCTGGACCCGAAGAAGGTCCTCACACGCGGGGTCCGTTTTGGAACGCCGGAACTCGGAAGCTGGGGTCCAGAACGTTTCCCCGATGGACGCCTGAGAAGAGGATCGCTTCTCAGGCGGCGGGGGGGGGGGGGGGGAGGAGGAGGAGAAAGGGTGGCCCCTGCGGCAGAGGGGGCGGGGGCCACGGGGGAGGAGGATTTGGAAGGGAGGGATTTGGGAGGCGGAGGCAGAGACCCCGGATGGGAGGAGGAGGCGGAGGGGGGACAGGATAGGGGTGAGGATACCGCGGAAGGAGTGGACACAACTGAGGCAAACGAAGTGGTCAACGGCACGGGATGGAGGCGGTCATACTTGTTCCTGGCCTCAGAATAAGAGAGCCGATCCAAAGTTTTGAGTTCTTGTATCTTCTTCTCCTTCTGATGTGCGAGGCAGTCTGAGGATCTAGGCGAGTGGATGCCAGGACAATTAACGCACCGAGGTGGTGGGATGCATGTATGTTCCTCACGAAGAGGACGTCCACAATCGCCACAAAGGGGCTCAGCCTCACACCGTGACGACATGTGCCCAAAGCGCAAACACCGAAAACAGCGCATAGGAGGCGGGACGTAAGGTCGCATGTCGCACCGGTAGCACACCACCTTTACCTTCTCCGGGAGAACATCCCCCTCGAAGACGAGGATAAAGGCCCCGGTGTCGATGCGACGGCCTTTGCGGCCGCGCTGGACTCGCCGGACGAAATGCACGCCGCGGCGCTCCAGGTTGGCCCTGAGCTCCTCATCAGATTGCAGCAGGATATCCCGATGAAAAATAACCCCCTGCGTTCTATTTAGTGCCAGATGCGGGACAATGGACACTGGGATGTCCCCTAGGCGGTCGCACGCCTGGAGCGCCGCCGACTGTGTGGCGGAGGTGGTCTTTATAAGAACGGACCCCGAACGCATCTCACTGAGAGCCTCGATTTCCCCGAAGATGTTCTCAATGTGCTGAACAAAGAACATGGGCTTGGAGGTGGCGAACGTCCCCCCATCGGTTCGAGAACAGACCAAATAGCGGGGGAAGTACTTCGCCCCAAGCCAGCGGGCCTGTCCCTCCTCCCAGGGAGTGGCCAAGGGGGAAAGGGCAGGAGAACCAGAACTAGAAACACTAGAAACAGTACCTTTCCTTTTGAAAGACTCGGCCGCAGAGCGACCTGATACGTGTTGACGTTTCATCTGCGAAACGTCCGCCCCGATACCACCCACTCCGACCAGGGGCTCTCCCCACGGGCGCCACCCAGCCTCAGCAAGGGCCACCCGGCAGGATGACCATTGCCGGGAGTCCTGATGCCCCAAGGAGACGGGCATCTACTCCTTGGCCGACGTGGGGAGGGTGCAGCTCAGGTATCGGCAGTACGATCCCTGTGTTGTCAGGGGGCTACAACCTAGAGGGTACATGACCCCACCACAACGGGCTGGCTACCGTGCTGGATTTCGGGTGCCATGGAAAGTCCATCATGATCGTAGGTGCAGATGGGGACGCACTATGGGCGTAACTTGTACAACCCATCAGGCGTTTAGGCCCAATTTGAGGAATAGTGGGTATGGGTACAATGCCAGTACAATGCTGAGTGCCAAGGTTTTAGTGCACTGAGGACCAGTGGTACACCACGTAAGGCGTCCTTCCCCAAAAGGCTCATACTTCTGTAGAATTTTGAAAAATGGAGGTCAAACCCCAAGGGGGACCATCACATGGAAGGCCGAAACGGTTGAAACTCCTTTTAGTCGCCTCTTACGACAGGCAGGAATACCTCGGGCCTATTCTTACCCTGGACCCGCAGGGGGGCCCTTTAATTTTGTTTACAGCTAGGTAGAACCGAGGTCTTGGCTATCATTTAAGAGATTGTATCGGTTCAACTACACTTATAATGTCAAATGTCTCAAAATTCATCAACTTAAAACTGACGATATTTAGAAGAGCCGGCTTCCTCTTCAGAGACATCATTAATTCACAATATCTCATCGAATAGGAAAACATTTAATATGAAGACGATTAATACGAGGGTTGGAGCTAAGCTGGTCGTAGAGACAGAAGTGATGATACTTTCTGCAGGACCTGACCATCATTTTGCAAGACAATGCTCAAGCACGTACAGTGCGAGCTATTACTGATTTGACTGATAGGGCTGCTACAGGGTGTCCAGAAAAGGACTCCTTGATTTCAAAATTAAATATCTCGAAAACAAAGATCGATAGAGGAATGCAGTAAACGGTATATTTATTGTGAAAGCTGTAAGAAGTTTATACAGCAGTTTGAAATAATAGTTACAAAAGCTGCTAACAGATGGCGCTGTACGCTGTACAGCTCGTATCAGCATACATAAGTGAAATAATCGTGTGAAAACAATCTTTGCAAACAATCACATCACAATGTCTTCAAAATGTTCACTATTGGCACCACAGAGGTGGCGCAAATGAAGAATGAAATTCGCCATCACATTTCGTAGTGTCTCAACCGAAATGGATTCCCATGCCACAGAGATCGCCGATTCAAGGTCGTCCAGCGTGGCGGGATGCTTCGGGTAGACCACGTCTTTCAATGTGCCCCACAAAAAAAGTCACAGGGAGTCAAATCCGGCGAATATGGAGGCCAATCCATGCCTACACCAGCAAATTTGGGATATTCCAAAGCAATGACTCGATTCCCAAAGTATTCGGTCCGATGTGGTCGGGCTCCATCTTCCATAAACCATTCAGTACCTGGTCAATCCTCTAACGCTTGCTGTGTGGCGACAAATTGTTCCAAAATTGCAACGTAACGTGCACCAGTGACCGTTTCTCGAATGAAAAAAGGGCCAATAATGCATCTGCTGCATACTGCAGCCCACTCAGTAACTTCAGGAGAATACAGGGGTTTCGCTTCACACCAATATGGCCTTCCGGAACCCCAAAATCGCCAGTTCTGCTTATTCACGTATCCATTCAGGTGGAAGTGTGCTTCATCTGTAAACCAGATGGAGCCAACATCAAATCTTTCACTATCAATCATTGTGAGCATCTGATTAGCAAAGGCAACCCTTTGTTGCACAGCTCTTACGGGTATGGCCTGGTGCGTTTGAATTTTGAATGGAAACATGTGTAGGCTCTTTCTCAGTATTTTCTGCGTGCTGGGACGCTTCAAACCAGTCTCAGATGCAATTCTACGGACGGATGACATGGGATTTCGCTGAATAATTCCAGAAACTGTGGCGATATTTTCAGGCGTAACTGCGGTTTGCTTGCGGCCAACATGCCCCACTAGATCATCAGTTACGCTGCCTGTTCGTTGAAATTCTGCGAAGAGCGTACGAATGGTTTTCGCATCGGGTCCTTTTGGAACATTAAATCGTGCTTGAAAACTTCGCCTTGTTGCCGTAGGACTCTCTTCTAACCTGTGGTACTCTAGCACCAGAAAAACGCGTTGTTTAATGGAGTACATGGTTTTAATCTCTTCCTTCGGTACGCTAACCTCCTTTCACGTTTCAATAGTGGAACTGATCGCTCTGGGCTTCGGATCACTATTTATACTAGGCATTACGTATGCCGATTACAGCGCCATCTGTTAGCAGCTTTTGTAACTATTATTTCAAACTGCTGTATAAACTTCTTACAGCTGTCACAATAAACATACCGTTTACTGCATTCCTCTATCGAATTTTGTTTTCGTGATATTTAATTTTGAAATTAGGGAGTCCTTTTCTGGACACCCTGTAAGTGCTATACCACCTACTGCACTCACCTGACTTAAGCCCTCGTGAGTTCAAATCGGTTTCTAAATTGGAGGAAACACTTCAAGGCATTCGCTTCAGAACTGCTAGAAATTCATCGAACAACAGAGCGCACCGCTCGAACTGTCAACACAACTGGCACTGCTAAGAGTAGCCTACGACTTCCACATCGCTGGCAACGGGTTATGCACAATGTTGGTGATTACTCTAAAGGTCAGTAAAATTCTGAAACGCGGATTCATTTTGCACGAGCGTAAATAAATAGTTGCAATTATTAAAGTTCCAACCCTCATATGAACGATCTGCTCACAGTAAACAATACTGCTGTACTGATAGAATACTATCTACATTCAATATTTTTCCTTTGCCAAGGAACAAAACTCGTTATCCGCTACTCGGGACGATCGATTTTATCTGCATCCTGCAGCTACGACGTCATCGTCAATAAGATTTATTGTCTTTTGTATGGCACCAAACAAAGTAGTCAGAAGCTGCTAGTGTTGCTATGTTACCGCTTGTTTTGGATGCTGTCAGTGTCTCAACACTTCAGTCAGTTTTGGAAATCGGTAACGGATGTGTCTAAGTCGACGAATTCTCCGACATGATTTCATTCCTTTTTGTGGCCAAATACAGTGCGATCGCGGCGAAAAGAAACAGCTCTTTCGTCTAAAATGAAGGTGGAGCCGCTTAAGGCAGCTTATCAAAAACTGAGGTTGACAACTGTAATCGTTCAAGAGTCAGGTCATTGAAAACTAACTCAGTTACGGCAATATTTAAGCGGAATACGCTTAAAGGTAACCACGTTTCACGGACTACAAATGCAAATTGGTTGTAGTCTGCGTTATTTTCAATACAGTAAAAATATGACGCCGACGATGTATTGAACGACAACGGAACTGGATTGTTTTACCTCGATTACTCATTGCTTGTTATTCGGATGGATCTAAACACTTTTCGTACTTGTCACTGTTTAAAACCGCAGTATTTTAAAAATGCTGGAGAATTGCCAATCGACTACATGGCGAACATAATAATCGTGGCTCGTGACCGAAATCTTGAGCGACTGTATTCTTTGTCTGAATAAGCTATTTTTACGAGGAAAGCGCAAATTCGCGACAATTTTTGCTGACAGACTACACAGACCGATAGTACACGAGAAGCTATAAAGCTTGCATTTTACTTGTGAACACCATTAGTGGTTTAAGGAGGTGTTATCAAGGAACTGTACAAAAATAGAGTGAGGTCATTAAATGCATTACTTATGCTGCAATCTGGATGGAATTTGGTGACGACTGAGACGACTGAATTTTTTTTCCTCATTCGGGATATGCAAGTACCAAATCCTTTGGCACTTCAAGAAAGATGGAATATTGCAACAGTGAAATGTTTGGAGAAGTTTGCACATACTAGACTGTCCTACAATATGACTTGATGAACTTGTCGCAATCTATGTGTGTACAGCACCGATATAACACGACCACATTTTGGAGATTGTTCAGATGTCACACGAGCCTATCGGTGTAGACGACGAGAATGACGCTGCAGTTCCTGTTCCCGTAACATCAAAAATACGACACTTCACGAATGCATGGCCGGTTATTTATATGCTCATTCAAATGGCGAAATGAATAAAACATGGACTGCATGGAACAATCTGTCGAAAAATCCATGCTGAAAAAATATGCAACAAACATTTTTCCAAAAAATAACAATATACAATTGTAGGCTCTCAGTGTTTAGAATATACCTCCAACGGTAAATTCTGGCATGATATTTAACTACTATTAACAACTGCACGTTTTCGAAAATGACTTATCTGGAAAGTGTTAATAGAAATATAAAACAAAGAAACACTGAATTATACACTGTAATACGTAGAACTGACTGAATAACCTAATTTGTAAAGTTCAAAATGACCACTGAAATAGGGTTACTAATGTTTAGAAAAAGTCGAAAATTTGTTTTGTTTCAGTGCTGGGACTCACTTCGTTGAAGGTAATTCTCGCAAACGTTTTAAAAATAGCGAGTGAAAAACCTCACATTCTTCTTGTTCTAGCAACGTCACAGAAGTGTCGAGGTAGTGAAGAATTTCGGTGATGGTCCTCTTTCAGCACTGTCTTTGTAACTAGCCTCTTCCTTGTCATCGTAAGGGTCTTGATTGTGGACGACACTCTCAATTGTTTTATTGTCCGTGAACACGTGATCAAAGTCGCGTTCGAGCTAGTCTGAGAAATTTTCCTGGTTGTATTCTTCATTCAGATCCTGAATATTGATCAATTGACACTGCCAGTTGGAATAAAGACAGACTGACTGGTGGCTCTTCAGCGGCAGTAATACGCTCATCTGTAGGAAGGCTCTTACTGCAAGCTTATAATAGTGTTGTATCCTTGACAGTAGGCTAAGCTTTTGCTGTCATGTTTATAGCATCTGTCAAGCCAATCTCTCTTCAATAATGTTAAATTGCTTTTATCTTATCGTTCCCCGATCATTGTCATAAGCTGCAATGCCTTTCTATGGTAACATTTGAAACTTTAAGGCGATGGTCCACAGATTGAAGAACTGAAGTAACGTTGGGAAGAAAAAATCTCTTTCAAGTGTTAGATTTTTCTCTCAAGCGAAAGGCCTGAAATATGACCAGGGACGTTATCAATCACCAATGAAGCATTTACAGTCTCCCCAGTTGCAAACTGGTGCTTTTTGACTACGCGGATAAATATAAAAACTTCTTGTCTCCATCCTCGATTTCTTTCGGTTCTTGTAGGTGTGATTTGTTTATTCCCCTAAAGCACCGCGTATTTCTGGAGTTCTTTATGATTAGGAAAGGTAGCATGAGTGTTCTAGAAACATATTCGTATACAATAACAACGATGCGTGATTTGCTTGCCTTAAAACCAGGAGCTGACGTTCCATTCTTACATTAGGTATGTTGTAGCCCTCCTTATGCATCATGCTCCGAAAGACCCTTTGAAATATTCAGCTGTTGCAGTATCAGCTTATTCCTTTTCACTGTGGATCTGTAATTCGTTAACTCTATGCCTATTTGAAATGCACAAGTAAGTCGTTTTTTAAATCAATGTTACATCCATTGTTTTTTCTTGGTTTTAAAAGCTATTTCACAAACCAACTGTTCGGTTATTGTCTATGGCTACGCATCTGCATGATGCATGTGTAAAATATAGTGTCTAAATTCTGGTTTAGTACTATTTTCATCGTTTTCCAGTGCAATACTTCGTTTCCATTCACGTACATTTGCAAATTTTGTGGCAGCATGATTGGTGTTTAATGTTCGATGCTGCGGCATTTCCAACTGTACATACACAGACTAAGCATGATCCACTAGTGAGGTTAAGTCAGTTCAAACGTGCACTAATACAGACAGAACGTTCCCACTTGCCTCGTGTGTTCTCATGCCTTTTTTCAACCACTGAAAACCATCCTCCATCAAAGATCTCTTACCTCGCTTGGAAGGCATTTCCGTCCACGTTCCTTTTTTCATCTTTTTCTTTGTTCCTTATCCTATAAGGGATCGTTTCCTGCAGTTTGTTCCCATTTAGCAACGTTCGACGCGCCAGGATAGCACCACGCCCCTCAGCACGCCACTTCCGCGATTCAGGGAGGTGCGCCGGTGCCAGACCGAATCTTCCCTGCTGATGTACGGCGGGGGCCGCGTTGCCGACTATCCTGGATGTGGATTCCAGGCGGTTTCTCACGCCCGGCTACGTGGCCCCTGAGCTGGTACGTACATACCGACTCAGTTACAAGACTCGCCAATATTTAGACATTTAAAATACGTTTACACACTTTAAAATGGAGTAACACCAGACGCAGATACGCGGGGGCACACAGATTACGTTCCAAGATTGTGAGCGGGAGATGGCGACACACTATGACCAACAGTGCCAGATCTAATAGTTTAAATGCCGAGCCCAGGAAGATAGGGGATAAAGGCCAGAAAAAAGAATTACATATATACGAGGGACGCTCCGAAAGTTAATTTAGTCACTGTTTTTCACACGGAAACTTTATTATCAACAAAAAATACATCCTATGGCATCATGAACTGTACACCTTGCACTATTTTTCGACATAGTCGCCACAGACATGGAGACATTTGTCGTACCGTGCAGTAAGTATGAAGAAACTACTCTGGTAAAACTCTGTGCCTTGCGATGCAAGGAATCGTCGCGCAGCCCGCTCCACCTAGGCATTGGTTTCTAGGGGGGAGGGGGTGGGCCATGTTCTCGGCACCCTACTTACAAGCTCTTCTGTAACCAAACACATCATGGAGCATATGATTGGCCCGAGCGCGGCCAATACGCAGTGTGGACGCCACGTCTGGCAGTTTTGCGCCTGTCCGCTAACACCATGTCCTGTACACTAGCAACGTTGTTTTCATTCGTGGATGTGGAGAAACACCCACTTCGACCTTCGTCCTCTACACTCCGCCTTCCTTCTCTGAACGTGCACCATCAGCGGTCTACCATTTGACATCACCTCTTCTGCAGGCGACCATGGATGACGGATACACTAGTCCTAAGTGCCCATTCAGACCGGGTAACAGCACGCAGTTCCAATGGCGACCACGTTGTCAGCACGCGCCCGTCTGCCATCGTGATGTGTACTCTAATAACTTCTTGCACGCCCGTCTGCTGCTGCCATGCCTCGCTCGGCGTTCTGCGTATGCATCATTTCTTCTCTACTGAAACCCCTTCCGCCATTAAACTAGAGACGAGTGTGGATTCATATCGCACGGCGTTTGTTTGTATTAGAGACATGTATGGATATCCGAACGAACATTGCAACACATGCGCCGAAATAAAAGTTGCCTCATTTCTCATAACGCAGATGGTAGCGCACGAGACTCTTCATCCTTTGCCTAGGGTTCCATCCTTACTACCGCCCCACTTCAGAGTTTTGCACCGCCTTCTCGTTCGGTTGTAGGAAACCAAACGAAGAACGTGTATGGCGAAACATTCTCCGGCTGGCCGCTTGAATCTGCTCACAAGGGAACCTCCCCATCGCACCCCCCTCAGATTTAGTTATAAGTTGGCACAGTGGACAGGCCTTGAAAAACTGAACACAGATCAATCGAGAAAACAGGAAGAAGTTGTGTGGAACTATGGAAAAAATAAGTAAAATATACAAACTGAGTAGTCTATGTGCAAGATAAGCAACATCAAGCAGAGTGTCAGTTCAGGAGCGCCGTGGTACCGTGGTTAGCGTGAACAACTGCGGAACGAGAGGTCCTTGGTTCAAGTCTTCCCTCGAGTGAAAATTTTAGTTTATTTATTTTCGCAAAGTTATGATGTGTCAGTTCGTTCATTGACGTCTCTGTTCACTGTAATGAGTTTAGTGTCTGTGTTTTGCGACCGCACCGCAAAACCGTGCGATTAGTAGATGAAAGTACGTTCCTCTCCAATGGGAACCGAAAACATTTGATCGCAAGGTCATAGGTCAACCGATTCCTCCACAGGAAAACACGTCTGATATATTCTATACGACACTGGTGACGG
Source organism: Schistocerca serialis cubense (assembly GCF_023864345.2). Lineage (NCBI taxonomy): Eukaryota > Metazoa > Arthropoda > Insecta > Orthoptera > Acrididae > Schistocerca > Schistocerca serialis. The sequence continues at coordinate 575,350,880 of NC_064639.1, forward strand.
CATGTGCGTCACATGACAGGAATATGTTGTCGACCCACCTAACTTGTACACTTGGCGAATGGGTAAAAAGATTCTTCTACCTTGCCCAATTTAGGTTTTCTTGTGGATGTGATAATAACTCCCAAAAAAGTGATGAAAACATTAAGAGTTTGTCACATAAACTGCAACAAATGAATGCAACAGTTTCACAGTCACACAGTTTTCCCTGTGCTCTGTCAAAACATGTTTCTAACGTTTTCCAATTTTTTCCGTGTGTAGACCGTCAAATCCTGCATATGTCCAAGCAAATCTGAACATGTCCTGGAATTTTCGAGAGCGAAGTTGATTGTGTGAGTGCATGAACTTTGATAATTGACACACGTCAATTGCTAGAAAATAAAAAAGTTAAAATTTTACGCTAACCACGAGACCACGGCGCTCCTCAGATCATATTGTCCTTGATGCGTCTTATGCTCCACATCGACTACTCAATTTGTATATTTTGCTTATTTTTTTCATAGTTCGACAAAACTTCTTCCTGTTTTCTCGATTGATCTGTGTTCAGTTTTTCAAGGCCTACCCACTGTGCCAACTTATAACTAAATCTGAGGGGGGTGCGATGGGTAGGTTCCCTTGTCAGCAACGGCGTGATTGGCTAACGCCAATGCTAATTAACTCGTAAACGGGGTAATGTATAATTTTTTTCTCGACAGTCTCTCTCTCTCTCTCTCTCTCTCTCTCTCTCTCTCTCTCTCTCTCTCTCTCTCTCTCTCTCTCTCTCTCTCACACACACACACACACACACACACACACACACACACACACACACACACACACACACACAGCCGCGACTGAAAAGCGCTGCTGGATTGCTGTAACGCTCAGCGCGGGTCAAGACTGTGCTATCGCTGCTGGAGTATTTGTTATTCTTCGTCTTTCACTGTCCCTGTTAACACATATCGACAAAACAAGTATCAGAATAGACGAAATTGGGACCGCTCTATCTAATGGGGGATGTAGAATTCCGCTTCACAAATCATTTTGTTTCCGTCGATAATAAAATAAGTGTTCTCATATATATATATATATATATATATATATATATATATATATATATATATATAATACCGTTTTGCTGTATTTTATAGCCCGCGTTACATGGAGCATTCAGTGATAGCCGCCGGGAGGAGCAAGAACGTGTCTTTAGAGAAAAAGCGCTCCGAAACAAACCGCTCTGAATATGCGCCAAGCCCCGGTGTGCTGGCGCTCGCTAGCGTGAGCACCGTGAATCGCATAAAGAGGGCTCGACAACTTCCACCTCTCTGTGAAAAGGCGCAACGTGGCCGAAGGAAGGACGGAAAGAAGGCTGGAAGGGTTTTTAAATTTCTGCGAGTTCGTAGCAAACGAGGTGTTACGACGGACGGCGCACTGAACGTGCTGCGAGAGGGGTGGTGAGAGGAGGGGGTGGTCCTGGTTGGAGGAGCGGCACGGCACGGCACGGCGCGGCGCGCGTGTCAAGGGCTTGTCTCTGCGGGGTCCTCGGGCGCACTTCACCTCACTCCACTTCACGCCTGCCCCGCTTACCATCGATTCCATTCGCTGCACGTCGCCGCCGACAATCGAGTGTCTCCCCTCAGCTTCTGGAGCACTGCGTTCAATAACACACTGTTTCGCAAACTTAGAATCCTCACGCATGAAACGAATTACAGCTAGACTCCATTCAAGTTAGAAAAATGATTTAGCAACCAGCTTCCCATCTAGATTGCAGCAAGTCACACAGACGGATAAAATTTTCTCGGATGAACGTAGAATCAGAAAAAGAGAGCACCAACTCTGCTTGCACTACCACAGTCTAATACACGTAGTCACGACAGTCTCTACTGGGAAAGTTGTTACCATTGACAATTGGAGCGACACTAAGGCTCCAAGCGGTTATGCCTCAAAGAGTCTGTGTAATATCAGAAGATATGAATGAATGTGAAATAAATGCGAAAACAACCTAGCCTCACTATTTCAGTAACATAAGCTGCAACTTACTCCCGAAGAAATATTTACGAATACCTACATAATTGTAGCTTACTCTGCTGAAAGCAAGATAACATACTTAATGCATAAGACAAACGTATATGGATTGTTGCCTGTTCGTAATATGATAGGAAATTCCATTCACACGTAGAAACTTTTTATGGAGTCTAATGGTTCGCCCATTCTTCTACTTAACTCTTTTCCAATACACGAATATTTTTGTAAATATAATTAGTTTCAAAAGCGAGTGTTTTGAAGATTCTTGCCATTTATGGTTGACATTTAGAAACAATATTGTGGAACTGGTTTCTTCCGTGTTGGGAAAGAATTTTGTTGCTTTTGGTGTTTTATCGTGACGTCCGTGACCTTCCTGGACGCTTACAAAAATATGACAAATGTGGTGTCATTTTTTAGTTACTATCGATTTTTATGACCCTATTATATAAAGTAAGTTACAAATCAACATAAACGATGGTATTCGCACTCATAAAATATCGTATTCAGAAGTTTCGTTTGCTGGCCGCTTGGCACGCTGCTATCGCTGTGGGTAACAAGAAAGAGACGGACTGTCGTTGTTTATGTTGGACTGTGGCATTACTAAGGAGGTATTTGGTGTCTTCTATTAATGCGCGACCTGCGTATTTCCACTCTGATCTGGGCCCTCATACTCTGACGAATTGTTTTGCTGGCTAAATTCAGCGGCAGCGGACGGGCTGTTTACTACAGGCGTGTCCTTGCGTCGAATGGATTTCTATTAAACTTGTCACAGCCGTTACGACATTCCGAATTTAGTATCACGCGAACTGCGTGACAAATACAGACTGTTAAAGGATTCCGTATTTTCATAGGTGATGGTATGGACCAAAACAAGAAAAATGTCCAGTAAACTTGCTCCTAAAATGCATACCTCTGGAGCCATCAGCATTATTTCTTCTTCGCTACTGTGAAACATCTCTTCCGATGCAAGCTCTTTGCCATCACGAACGTCCTTCAGAATTTAGTGAACAAACGAAGTTTTGAGGACACAGTCAGTGAAACAGCAAAGCTTCTAATGTAATCTGCTTGTTATTACGTACAAGCTGCACTCGTGAGCCATCGCGAAGAAACGTGCTCAGTATGGTGCCAGTTGAGAGTAAGGCATGCTTTGTCCTGCACTACAACGTAAAAGCATCTCACCAACTGTTCAGAACACAAACTGGTGCCATTAAGATTGATGTACAGTTTACAGTAACCATACTAACTCAAGTTTACTGCATACTGTGCCCATGAACAGAGGAATCTATCCTTATTTGTTTACCATATTTGAAGTTCGTTCGTAACTGCAAAGAGCTTGCAATAAGAGAGATGTATCCCATAGCAGCGAAGGTTAGCAATGCTCATTGCTCTTAAGTTATGGACTTTAGAGCTCATGTTTACTGGTCATTTGTGTCTTGTTTTGATCCATACTGCCACTTCTCAAAATACGGAAGACTTTGACACCATGTAGTACGTCAGTGTGCAACGGCCATACCACAGTAATAACACTTTTTCCCGTTAGGTAAGCGCTGTAGGGCTTGGCTAGCACGTCGGTGCGTTACCGTCCGGGTTTACCGACCGCTGTGGGCAAGCGGGATGCACTCAGCCCTTCTGACGCCAACTGAGGAGCTTCTTCAGTAGCGGCTCCGGTCACGAAAACCGGCCGGGAGAGCGGTATGCTGACCACACGTCCTCCACAGCTGGATCTAGCGATGCCTATTGGCTGCGATAACACGGCAGTCGGCTGGTACTATTAGGTCTTCTGACGGCTGTTCGGCCGTAGTTTTTAGCTTAGTACCACGTGATGTGAATAGTCTTCATTTCGTGGTCAGCCCTTTTTTATTCTGCACGGAAATGGACACCGTGTAACGCCTTTTTGCAGCGGAGAGGAGTACCTTTGGGATTCTCGAGCAGATATTGGCGAAAGTGAGTGAAGCCTGAAACGGTTGAAGTGAGTCCAAGTGACTTGTCTTTCGAACATGAACATTCGAAGCAGATGGAGTCCAGACGAGTCGTGTGTCAGCATAAGGGGACCAAGAGATTCGTGGACAATCGGGCAAGTAGGCGAACTGAGCTGATAGTCAAGTTCTGGAAGAGATTACAGTCACTGTAAAAACTATCGCCATGAAGTGTCATTAACACACGGAGAAGGCGAAAATTTTTTGTAATCCTATCACAGTAATAGAATCAATCTCAAACCAATGAGGAGGCAATGTTCCTAGTAGCTGTAGTCAGCTGTCGAAGCGGGAACCGGAAGTAGGTGACCAGAGGGACTCCCATGGTTCAGCAGCGGTAGAAGAACGATAGCGAATGTTAGACGGCTGAATGAGTCACATCTAGTGATGCGAGATGAAGCAGTCAGTCAACGGAATCTATGAAGCCTGGAGGTTTTTGAAAGGAACAAATAGGATTATTTCAGATGGGATTTACTTGACAGCGTGCTATAGAGTATATTGCACAGCCATTTAATCTCAGGTACGGGAAGGTGTGGACGGCAAGGTAAGTTATTTCTAATAGTTGGGTAGCATCTTATCGAACGACGAAATTGTGAAGAATAAGGCGAATCTGATGAGATATAATGAATGACCATGGGACGGCCGATGTGTCACGCTGTCCTACACATCATATGAGACAGGAGAACCTAACGTATACAAAGTATGTTGTTAGCTACTACCTTTCTTTTTAAGTCATATTAGTTTAGAAGTATATTTCTCGCTAAGTATCATTTATTCCTTGCAACATTTTATTAGTGCTTAGTGAATAAAAAACTTCGGCGCAGGGGCGTGACATTATCTGGACTGCAACACAGCCTCGACCAACAGTCGCTCCCATTCGTCTCCAAGAAGGGATAATACACTTATTTTCAGGTTTGTAGTCCATATTTACCAGACAGTCCAAACCACGTAACAGGGCGGGCTATGTGAGCAGCCAGCAAGAAGATTCCCAACACTCACCTGTAACAGAAGAAACGGGTATAAGAATTTTACTCATTTTTGGCTTCATTTCACAGTAAGGTATGTGTTAAGAACTACATAAAAATAGAAAATAGTATTCGTTAAATGTCGATCGAACTTATGCTATTAAGCGTTTCACCACTTAATATTATCTTATGTATGTATTTTTATTTTACAAATTAACAATAGTAACTATTTTTAATTATTGCGCCATTTTCCCCACTTAGAAATAAGCGAGCAGTTTGTCACAGTGAATTTGCAAGTTGAGTCCTTCATGTCATTTCATACTTCATCTCAGGTATTTCATTTTTCCCTACATGTCAATTTTCATACAAAATATTATCTCTGAAGGTCTTTGTACTATCTGGCTACAATACCTCCACAGAAATATGATGATGGCGACCCCACTAAGGTGACTGCAGATGTGAAGCTGCTTCCCACGTTCGATGATGCACAGGAGCCCACATCATCTTAGAAAAATGTCACTGCTTGAAGCCATAGTACCATGCTCTCAACTGTTCAAATGTTATACTGGAAAGGCAAATGCTGTAACCCGACCACTGATTTCTCCGCAACAGGGTCGGTCAGCACGTCGTACTGTTCCAGTATGTAGGGTGGTACTAATACGGAAGCTACCACACATTAAAATATCGTGGCGATTCGCAACTAAGAGCGAGACTCTTGCCGTTCACAAGGAACGATCTTACAGAAGTACTGGCAGAATGGAGGCGGTGAAGGAGAGTTGACAGTGGTGCTTGGATAGCTCAGCCGGTAAGACCTGCCTGCAGGATGCAAGGTTCAGATTAGAATCCTAATCCGACACAAAAAAATTGAAGTTAAGTAGTTTGATCCATACTGGTATTTCGATAAGTCGTTTCTGCTCAATCATGTGGACTGTCCAGAGGCTGTCGACGATAACTGTTGGCATCATTTACTCACTTCCAACTAAATGTGATGAAGAAAGTAATACCCACGAGTGTATATCAAAAGTTTAACTTTAAGATTAACTAAATTACAACAAAGTACTTCTCCAAAACGACTCTAAGCACTAAACATCTGAGGTCATCAGTCCCCTAGACTTAGAACTAGTTAAACCTAACGACATCGCACACATCCATGCCCGAGGCATGATTCGAACCTGCGACTGCAGCAGCAGTACGGTTCTGGACTGAAGCGCCTAGAACCGCTCGGGCACAGCTGCCGGCAGTACTTCAACAGGAGAATTTTTTCCATAGGCTATATATGAATTGCGTCTAAGTTTTCTGTGTGGCTCATTCGCTACACAAATGTCCGTAGAACACGGAATTTCACAAAAAGTCTTACGTACCGCGAACTCATCCTGAGCTCCATGCTATGTACGGAGAATGTATACATATCGCAGAGAAATGATCCTCTAGCGCCAAATGTATTTCACGCTTTAATACAGGGCCTACTAGTCGTTTATTGCCATCGTTAGTGTTTTAACACGATATAGACTAGTTCCGAAGAGTTAAGATTGCGCACTCTGCTTACTGTTTCTGAACCATACAGACAATGCGTGACTGGCTGTGACTGTTTTCGACAGAAACGCAACCGGCCTACAGCTATACAGCTCCAGGGCCTGCTAAAATACAGAACAATGGCAGCTTTGACATCTGCAATATTTAACTGTCGAAGAGAGTAAGTATGTCAACGAACTCTTCATAAGCAACAGTCAGAATGACAGCCTTCAATTTCCATTTATCAATACCGCAGCATTATGTGGATCGGAGGTGTCTTGCAAGGTGTATAGATGGCAGCTACAGTTCCCTGAATTGCTGGTGGCCAGAAGAGAGAGAGTAATAACGGCGCTATTTGGTAAGAGATCGATGGTCTCTCGGACAAAAGACAAAGGAGTTGGTAGAGGCAGAAAGAGCCAGCCATCTCGTATCGACCAGCGGCGCGGTCCCAGAAAGTGGCCGTCGAGCAGGCCCGCCCAGCCTTCCTACTGTGCTCTAGCCCCGACAGAGAGTGGGCTCGCCGCGTTTGCACCTCGGCGGCAGGGACAATCGCTCCCTTTCCCTCTTCCATAATGCATGTTGTTCTCCTCCTCGCTGGTAACACTGAAAGAGCAGATTCCAGTATTTGCTATCATGAACCGCCTACCCAAATCTTAAAAAATGGAATTCACCTCGGGGAAGTACCGGGTGGTTCTATTTACAGTGCAGCTGCTACACAGGTCAACCGTTTTTTCCAAAAAAGTAAAGTAACCTCTGGCGTGCCACAGGGGAGTGTTATGGGACCATTGCTTTTCACAATACACATAAATGACCTAGTAGATAGTGTCGGAAGTTCCATGCGGCTTTTTGCGGATGATGCTGTAGTATAAAGAGAAGTTGCAGCATTAGAAAATTGAAGCTAAATGTAGGAAGATCTGCAGCGGATAGGCACTTGGTACAGGTAGTGGAAACTGACCCTTAACATAGACAAATGTAATATATTGCGAATACATAGAAAGAAGGATCCTTTATAGTATGATTATATGATAGCGGAACAAACACTGGTAGCAGTTACTTCTGTAAAATATCTAGGAGTATGCGTGCGGAACGATTTGAAGTGGAATGATCATATAAAATTAATTGTTGGTAAGGCGGGTGCCAGGTTGAGATTCGTTGGGAGAGTTCTTAGAAAATGCAGTCCATCAACGAAGGAGGTGGCTTACAAAACACTCGTTCGACCTATACTTGAGTATTGCTCATCAGTGTGGGATCAGTATCAGGTCGGATTGACAGAGGAGATAGAGAAGATCCAAAGAAGAATGGCGCGTTTCGTCACAGGGTTATTTGGTAAGCGTGATAGCGTTACGGAGATGTTTAACAAACTCAAGTGGCAGACTCTTCAAGAGAGGCGCTCTGCATCGCGGTGTAGCTTGCTGTCCAGGTTTCGATGGGTGCGTTTCTGGATGAGGTATCGAATGTACTGCTTCCCCCTACTTACACCTCCCGAGGAGATCACGAACGTAAAATTAGAGAGATTCGAGCGCGCACGGAGGCTTTCCGGCAATCGTTCTTCCCGCGAACCATACGCGACTGGAACAGGAAAGGGAGGTAATGACAGTGGCACGTAAAGTGCCCTCCGCCACACACCGTTGGGTGACTTGCGGAGTTTAAATGTAGATGTAGATATAACTTTGTTATTATACAATCTCCTCAGTTTAGAAGCCGCATCATTTCGAATAAAATACTCCAGTTTTCGATAGTTATCTCCGCCATCGACATCAGGGGTTGAAATCACTGACTGCTGGGGCTGACTTGTCATCAGTCTACTGACTGGTTTGATGCGGCCCGCCACGAATTCCTTTCCTGTGCTAACCTCTTCACCTCTTCATCTCAGAGTAGCACTTGCAACCTACGTCCTCAATCATTTGCTTGACGTATTCCAATCTCTGTCTTCCTCTACAGTTTTTGCCCTCTACATCTCCCTCTAGTACCATGGAAGTCATTCCCTCATGTCTTAGCAGATGTCCTATCATCCTGTCCCTTCTCCTTATCAGTTTTCCACATATTCCTTTCCTCTCCGATTCTGCGTAGAACCTCCTCATTCCTTACCTTATCAGTCCACCTAATTTTCGACATTCGTCTATAGCACCACATCTCAAATGCTTCGATTCTCTTCTGTTCCGGTTTCCCCACAGTCCGTGTTTCACTACCATACAATGCTATACTCCAGACGTACATCCTCAGAAATTTCTTCCTCAAATCAAGGCCGGTATTTGATATTAGTAGACTTCTCTTGGCCAGAAATGCCTTTTTTGCCATAGCGAGTCTGCTTTTGATGTCCTCCTTGCTCCGTCTGTCGTTGGTTATTTTAGTGCCTAGGTAGCAGAATTCCTTAACTTCATTGACTTCGTGACCATCAATCCTGTTAAGTTTCTCGCTGTTCTCATTTCTACTACTTCTCATTACCTTCGTCTTTCTCCGATTTACTCTCAAACCATACTGTGTACTCATTAGAATGTTCATTCCGTTCAGCAGATCATTTAATTCTTCTTCACTTTCACACAGGATAGCAATGTCATCAGCGAATCGTATCATTGATATCCTTTCACCTTGTATTTTAATTCCACTCCTGAACCTTTCTTTTATTTCCATCATTGCTTCCTCGATGTACAGATTGAAGAGTAGGGGCGAAAGGCTACAGCCTTGTCTTACACCCTTCTTAATACGAGCACTTCGTTCTTGATCGTCCACTCTTATTATTCCCTCTTGGTTGTTGTACATATTGTATATGACCCGTCTCTCCCTATAGCTTTCCCCTACTTTTTTCAGAATCTCGAACCGCTTGCACCATTTTATATTGCCGAACGCTTTTTCCAGGTCGACAAATCCTATGAAAGTGTCTTGATTTTTCTTTAGCCTTGCTTCCATTATTAGCCGTAACGTCAGAATTGCCTCTCTCGTCCCTTTACTTTTCCTAAAGCCAAACTGATAGTCACCTAGCGCATTCTCAATTTTTTTTACCATTCTTCTGTATATTATTCTTGTAAGCAGCTTCAATGCATGAGCTGTTAAGCTGATTGTGCGATAATTCTCGCACTTGTCAGCTCTTGCCGTCTTCGGAATTGTGTGGATGATGCTTTTCCGAAAGTCTGCCTTATTTGACCGTAAATCCTCCAAAGCTCTTAAATTCCGATTCTAATACTGGATCCCCTCTCTCTTCGAAATCGACTCCTGTTTCTTCTTCTATCACATCAGACAAATCTTCACCCTCATAGAGGCTTTCAATGTATTCTTTCCACCTATCTGCTCTCTCCTCTGCATTTAACAGAGGAATTCCCGTTGCACTCAATGTTACCACCGTTGCTTTTAATGTCACCAAAGGTTGTTTTGACTTTCCTGTATGCTGAGTCTGTCATTCCGACAATCATATCTTGTTCGATGTCTTCACATTTTTCCTGCAGCCATTTCGTCTTAGCTTCGCTGCACTTCCTATTTATTTCATTCCTCAGCGACTTGTATTTCTGTATTCCTGATTTTCCCGGAACATGTTTGTACTTCCTCCTTTCATCAATCAACTGAAGTATTTCTTCTGTTACCCATGGTTTCTTCGCAGCTACCTTCTTTGTACCTATGTTTTCCTTCCAAGTTTCTGTGAGGACCCTTTTTAGAGATGTCCATTCCTCTTCAACTGTACTGCCTACTGCGCTATTCCTTATTGCTGTATCTATAGCGTTAGAGAACTTCAAACGTATCTCGTCATTCCTTAGTACTTCCGTATCCCACTTCTTTGCGTATTGATTCTTCCTGACTAATGTCTTGAACTTCAGCCTACTCTTCATCACTACTGTATTGTGATCTGAGTCTATATCTGCTCCTGGGTACGCCTTACAATCCAGTATCTCATTTCGGAATCTCTGTCTGACCATGATGTAATCTAACTGAAATCTTCCCGTATCTCCCGGCCTTTTCCAAGTATACCTCCTCCTCTTGTGATTCTTGAACAGGGTATTCGCTATTACTAGCTGAAACTTGTTACAGAACTCAATTAGTCTTTCTCCTCTTTCATTCCTTGTCCCCAGCCCATATACTCCTGTAACCATTTCTTCTACTCCTTCCCCTACAACTGCATTCCAGTCGCCCATGACTATTAGATTTTCGTCCCGCTTTACATACTGCATTACCCTTTCAGTATACTCATACACTTTCTCTATCTGTTCATCTTCAGCTTGCGACGTCGGCATGTATACCTGAACTATCGTTGTCGGTGTTGGTCTGCTGTCGATTCTGATTAGAACAACCCGGTCACTGAACTGTTCACAGTAACACACCCTCTGCCCTACCTTCCTATTCATAACGAATCCTCCACCTGTTATACCATTTTCTGTTGCTGTTGATATTACCCGATACTCATCTGACCAGAAATCCTTGTCTTCCCTCCACTTCACTTCACTGACCCCTACTATGTCTAGATTGAGCCTTTGCATTTCCCTTTTCAGATTTTCTAGTTTCCCTCCCACGTTCAAGCTTCTGACATTCCACGCCCCGACTCTTAGAACGTTATCCTTTCGTTGATTATTCAATCTTTTTCTCATGGTAACCTCCCCCTTGGCAGTCCCCTTCCGGAGATCCGAATGGGGAACTATTCCGGAATCTTTTGCCAATGGAGAGATCATCATGACACTTCTTCAATTACAGGCCACATGTCCTGTGGATACACATTATGTGTCGTTAACTGTTCTTATATAGCTGTAATGGCACCGTCCGAAACCTTCCACAGACGGCCGGTGTGGCGCACGTGCCCGCCACGAGACCGGAGCCAAACAGATATATGGGCCTTGCAGAGATCTTGTGACATCATACTAGTAGGCTTGTCCGCTGTACTTCGGGAACGCTCGGGTTCGTGAAGCACCCACGGGAAATCAATATTCAATTGAAAAGGTGCCGACTGAAGATTTTAATTTTGTCGTACGCTATCGAGAAATCGCGTGCATTTAATAGCGCAGTCAAGAATTATTTAACCCGTTTGAAATAGTTACTCGCTCTGCGCCAGAGAAGGCTGCTGGCACTTGTAAGACCAGCAGTGTCACATGCTGTGACGTAAGCGCCTGGCCTGTCTTTCTCGTGGGCCTCGCCTGGGACCGAGTGACGTCACATGGCGCGAGTGGCCGGAGCCACGTTTGAAACTGCAGCCGTCGTGTCCCAATAAGCGTCAAGCCTACATTTTTGCTTCCGTTCAGTACCCGAAGTCCGCCGCCATTCCCTATTAAGTGTGTACCACTGGTCTCAAAATTGTTGCTGTTTATAGTATTCCGGACGCTTCTTCAACAGCAGAATCCCAGTATAATGGTGTTTGAGCCAAAACTAGAGTTTTTTCAAATTGTATTTTATGCTCATTTTTTGGACGATGTCCAGCCACGGCCGACTCGTCAAATTCCCTTCGTTTGACAGGAAGCGACTGCTGCTGACATCACTTGGCAACAATGCAAATACTTTAACCTACGTAAATGCTAGCACAGTCTCAGGTGGTACCATATACGCCAGAAACTCTGAAAGCTAGGCTGTCTTTAATGGGGCGTAACCTATCTCCTATCTAGGAGGCGGGCCGGAACACAGGTCTCAGTCCACGTCTCTTCAACACGCGTTCTATTTTGCTCGTAGTGGACCCACAGTATACGAGGAATGCAGCTGGGTTGGCCTCTATCGACGATTCATGAGGCGTCCTTCGACGGCGGCATCTGAATGCCTTAGCAAATTCCCCCTTGCTGTAACCATTTTCTCTGAGCTCGCGCTTCGAATGCTGAAATTCAGACGCTAAATGGTTGTCGCCAAAAATAATCTATGCCTTCTGTTCTAACGTGTTCAGTACAGCTTTCTGGTGTTCTTTGATGTTTGCATAGCTGGTTTACTTGTCACGCGCCGCCCAATGGCTTTTTGAATTTATTTATTACTTGGAAATGGTATTTCTTTCATTTGAACTCCTCTGTCATGGATTTGGCACTTTGTGTATGGGTATTACTTTAATTCTGCCGCTATTGCATGACAGTGTGTTGCGAGCCGCTCCCTTTGTGTCACCTGACAGAGGCATCTGACATTTCGCTTAATATTTCCAATGACAGGTAACGCACCCGATTTTAAACATTACGATTCCACGTTCTTTACATGAATTTTGCAGCTAGTAAGAGAGGTTTGACGCTGTCGCTGTTGAGTGAGGCGCTGAATGTGATTCTACCGAAGTATGCTTATTCGGTGTTTCAGAAGCACTCACGAAGAGTTTTTCGAGCTTTTTTTTTTAATTTTTATAGACGGGGATACCCAAATCTTTCAGAGCAAATTAGCACTGGACCAACTTTGAATCGTGTTCCCCGTACATGTTTACTTTTGCTGGAATCTTATTATAAGGGTGCTTACAGATGGACTTTGGCTACTTGAGAGGATCCCATGAAGAACGAGTGACCTTATGACGAACTTTGTGGAAACATATGCAAGGAGACGCGGAAGAAAAATAACGAATAAGCTATTGAAAGAAACACATTTTGATCTTCGGATGAGAGGGTTCAAATCTCGTGATCTTGGTCGCAACGCAGTTTAGAACGATCGGCCAATCATTCGATTCCTCCAAACGTATTACGGAGTAACCGAATGACCTGAAGAGCTATGTTAGGGGGAGCTCCATCGTGCATAGGAGCAGTTTAGTATAAAGCTCTCCAGCACAGCTGGGATCATATGTTGACGACGGAAATCATACTAATGTGTGCCGTTCTCGCTGTATATCCTTGGTCATTGGCGTTCGAGTTCCTTAAAGCAAAGTGGGCCGATCACGATCTGTGCCGTGGAGCAATGACACACTCACGTGTACATGAACGTAAGTTGAATGTTGTGATCCCCTAATGCCACAGTTGTGTGTGTTCACTGCTGCAGTGAGCGTGAAGTGTGCTTCACCACTCCAAAAAATATTGTGAGGCCCATGTCGTGAAAACAGAAGAGCAAAGTCTACTCGAATGTGTTCGTCATGTGGCAGAAATTGGTGCATAACGTAAAGCTTGTACAAATACCATTCCACAATTGTTCGCAGCACTTTTCGAACGGTGGACGATGGAATGTTCAGCTGCACTGACACAGCTAGTGCACTGCTTGAAAATGGCATATTGCGTCCACCATTCTCAGCCATGGCGTCAGAAACTTCAACAATTTGTTGCGCAATTAGCCGTCGGCTTCTCCCAGGAGTAAACCAAATCATTGGCCGATCGTTCTTAGCTACGTAGCCACCAAGACGACCAGATGTAAACCCACTCAGGTGGAAATTGAAATATGTATCTTTCAATGGTTTATTCGTTACTTCTCTTCCACAGGTCGTCAGAAATGTTTCCACGAAGTTTAGTTACCCTCCAATCACTCGTATTTCATGGAGGCCCTCTCAAATAGCGGAAGTTTAATTGTAATCAACCTGTAGATTTTTCAGGTTTATTGAAGTCTGATCTGCTGACACTACGCCTAATAATTTTACGTTCCGCTATTAACAGAAGTCCACTCTGCTCAATCAGCTTTCATTTGTCTTGTTGCAGTTAGATTGCGTTCATTATTGCTACACGGATCAGAACGCCATCTATAATATGACAAAGTATTTGAAGTCCGGATACGTTTTATGTATCTCACAACAGGCAACAGCATTTCAAAAAGGGCAGACCGCTTACGAGATGCGCTTTCAAGTGAAAGAGCCGTGCTTCAACATTCGTTTCGCGTAAAACAACCGTTACATAAACGAACACGTTTTTCTACAACGCTGTTACAGTTTCTACTCTACAGTCTTCTTTAATTGCAGATACTTCGAGATCGATTACGCGTTCCTGCCTTCCGATTCAAGACAGGAAAAGCTACGAGCGTTGCCCAGAAAGTAATGCACCGCATTTTTCCCTTTAACAATTCTTTATTGAACATAATGAGAATCACACACACTAAAGAACGTTGTTTTATCTATACACACCATTTTTCCATCGAATCTCCATCCCGTTCTACGGCCTTCCTCCAGCGCGAAACAAGGGCGTGTATTCCCTGTCAGTACCAAACCTTGTCCTGGTGGTGGGGCCAGTACTTCACTGTGTGAATCACCTCCTCATCGTCCTCAAAATGTCTTTCACGAGTGGCGTCCTTTAATGGTGCAAACAAGTGGAAGTCCGAGGAGGCAGGGTCAGGTGTGACAGCCGTGGATGGTCTCCCCAACCACTGCAAATCATGGAGCTCCGCCGAGCCGCCTTCTGGTGACCTCACCCTCCATGCCCAGCGACTAACTGTACTTCTGTCTACAGCAGATGCTCTGTAGACTTTGCAAAAGCGTTTGCGAATATTCCTCACAGTTTCTTTCTCTGCAGTGACAAATTCCATGACGGCACGTTGCTTGTAACGTACATCACCTACGGACGCCATTTTTAAACTGTCCTGCAGCTACGCTATCTGTCGGCAGTGACAAACTTGGTGCGCTCACTCAGGAGACTTATAATAATACATATGTAACGTTTTGCATTCGTAGCATAGTTTTCGGCTGAGAAAAGAAAATGCAGTGCATTACTTTCCGTCCAACCCTCGTAGATTCAAAAGAATGTACCCCTAAATACAAGGTGGCGATGGTACGGAACAGCGGGGGCTGCACGGAGATACAGGAGGCGTCACTGACTGCGGCAGGGAGAAGCGACGTCGGTTTCCATGGCGACGGCGGCGCGTCTGTGCAGCGCGGCACGGCGCCTTCCCGTCTGGCCACACCTGTTGTCCGCGTCGATACGGCCGCGCCACCGCCACCGGCGCCGCCGAGTCTGGTGGCGGCGCGGAGCACCTGCCGCAGGCGACGCCCCGGCAACCGCTGCTGCCCGTCTGGCTCTGCGTGAATACGGATATCCGCAGTTGTACAGGGTGAGCGCAAAGTCTTGCCCTGATTATAACAATTACAGAGGGGAGCAATGTCCGCATCGGTAGACTGGAAGGAACAGTCCAACACCCTGGCCACCCCGCTCTCCAGACATTACGCTCCTTGACCTTTTTTTTGGAGCTATATCAAGGACAGAGTCTTCGTCCCACCAGTTGCTGACGTCGACGAAGTGAAGGCTAGGATACAAGCTGCTGTGGGTACTGTGACAGAACACATGTTACGAAACACCTGGCGGTAACATACCGCCTCGACAATCTCCGAGCTACCAAGGGAGCACACGTTGAGGTTTACTAACGCAAGTGGTCTTAAACTAGTAACACTAACCTATGTAACGGCGTCAAATGTTACTTATTATGTCAAACGGTTATTCTATCATAAATTTTTATGATCAGGGCAAGACTTTGCGCTTACCCTGTATATACCAGGTCATCAAAAAGTCAGTATAAATTTGAAAACTGAATAAATCACGGAATAATGTGGATAGAGAGGTACAAACTGACACACATGCTTGGAATGACATAGGGTTTTATTAAAACCAAAAAAATACAAAAGTTCAAACAATGTCCGACAGATGGCGCTTCAACTGATCAGAATACCAATAATTAGCATAACAAAGTAAGACAAAGCAAAGATGATGTTCTTTACAGTAACTGCTCAATATGTCCACCATCATTCCTCAACAATAGCTGTAGTCGAGGAATAATGTTCTGAACAGCACTGTAAAGCATGTCCGGAGTTATGGTGAGGCATTGGCGTCGGATGTTGTCTTCAGAGATGTCGGTCGATCACGATACACTTGCGACTTCAGGTAACCCCAAAGCCAATAATCGCACGGGCTGAGGTCTGGGGACCTGGGAGACCAGGCATGACGAAAGTGGCAGCTGAGCACACGATCATCACCAAACGACGCGCGCAAGAGATCTTTCACGCGTCTAGCAATATGGGGTGGAGTGCCATCCTGCATAAACATCGTACGTTCCACCAGGTGTTTATCAGCCAGGCTCGGGATGATGCGATTCTGTAACATACCGGCGTACCTCTCACCGTCACGGTGGCAGTCACTGACGTTTTGCTGTCCAGCGCCATCTGTCGGACATTTTTGTGAACTTTGTTTTTTTTCTAGTAAAACCCCCTGTAATTCCAAGCGTGTGTGTCAATTTTTACCTCTCTATCTACATTATTCCGTGGTTTATTAAGTTTTCAAATTTATAGTGACTTTTTTGATCACCCGGTACTTTGCGGATAAAATCCTGCGCCAATGAGGATACCGTCGGGTTCATCTGCAGGCAGGTGCGGACAGGTGTGACTTTTACTGAACTGGGAATTTGGTAAGTCATAGTTACCAATTACGGATGCGAATGGAAAAACTTGTAGGGGCCATCGTCGGGCAAGATCGGTTTGGAGGAGGGACAGAAGGAAGATTAAGGTTTAACGTCCCGCCAGCATAGAGGTCGTAAGAGACGGAGCACAAGCTCGGATTATCGCAAGAATACGGAAGGAAATTGGCTGTGACCTCTCAAAGGAGCCACCCCGGCATTTACCCGGACCGATTTAGAGGAAATTTCGGAAAATCTAAATCAGGATGGTCGGAGGCGGGTTTGAACCGTGTGCCGCAGAATGAGAGACCAGTGTGCTAACCGTTGCGCCACCTCACTTGGTAGTATCAGTCTGGTTTCCGGAGAAACGTAGGACCATGCGAGACAATACTGACCTTGCGATTCATCGTGCACTGAAGAAAGGCAAACCTGTGTTTATGGCATTTGCAGATTTAGGGAAATTAATTACCTCACATACTTGAGACAGCCATCTGTAAACCTGAGTGTTGCAGATTTAATAAAACTTTATTTGGCCGAGATAGCGAAGTAGAAAACAGTGATGACTAGTTTCAACCGCTTAAACGATCACCTTTAGATCAAGACAAAAATACGGTGTCTAAAACAAGAGAGTAAGTGAGACACTCATTACAGTGTTAAGGTCCTTGAGGAAACGCTAACTTACATTCGTATTTACAATACACGCATATAAAACATGTTCTACAAACATCGTTCTACTAGTTTGAGTCAAGTCATGCGAGTAACGCCCGGTCACGGTGTCAGGTCGGGCTGACGGAGGAGATAGAGAAGATCCAAAGAAGAGCGGCGCGTTTCGTCACTGGGTTATTTGGTAACCGTGATAGCGTTACGGAGATGTTTAATAAACTCAAGTGGCAGACTCTGCAAGAGAGGCGCTCTGCATCGCGGTGTAGCTTGCTCGCCAGGTTTCGAGAGGGTGCGTTTCTGGATGAGGTATCGAATATATTGCTTCCCCCTACTTATACCTCCCGAGGAGATCACGAATGTAAAATTAGAGAGATTAGAGCGCGCACGGAGGCTTTCAGACAGTCGTTCTTCCCGCGAACCATACGCGACTGGAACAGGAAAGGGAGGTAATGACAGTGGCACGTAAAGTGCCCTCCGCCACACACCGTTGGGTGGCTTGCGGATTATCAATGTAGATGTAGATGTAGAAAGTTAACCACATCAAGCTAGCAAACACAGCCGTCGCGTACTTGAAAGTCATCAGCACAGGGCACGGAGACGAAGTCGCCTGATGGTTAAGGGAAGATACTGTGGCTGCCACGGAATCCAGACTATGTCACCTACTGTGGACGTGTCAGCAGTGTGGCCTGACACGACTTCTCCAGGTACAAGAAATAGTCATAACTAATGTATCAGTTTTCAAGCTGCTTCTTTAATACCAAAACTTTACTTTGTTCACATGAAGACACTGTTCGTTAAACAGATGTCTACGATAACGACTGAAATAACAACTGGAAATCATGCGATCGGTTGTCTTGGGTTATTTATATTTAGTCGGAATCGCTAAGCATCACTATAACTGTCATATTACCTGCTCCACACAATAGCAGTTTGAGCCGAAAATTTTTTGTGGATATTCCCGCAACATGTGTCGATAGCAATACCAGTAACGTGACAATTTTCATACCGGGAGTGACAGGCTATTTACAACCCAGCGTTACTCAACCTATACATTGAGCAAGCAGTAAAGGAAACCAAAGAAAAATTGCAGTGGGAATTAAAATTCAAGGAGAAGGAATAAAAATTTTGAGGTTTTCCAGTGACACTGTAATTGTGTCAGACAGTAAAGGACTTGGAAGAGCAGTTGAACGGAATGTATAGCGTCTTTAAAGGAGGAAAATGGAATGAAGTCTAATTAAATCAGGAGATGCTGACGGAATTAGATTAGAAAATGAGAGACAAAGTAGTAAGCGAGTTTTGTTATTCGGGCAGAAACAACTGATCATGGCCGAAAAAGAGAGGATATAAAAAGTAGACTGGCAATGGCAAGAAAATCGTTTCTCGAGAAGAGAAATTGGTTAACATCAATCGTAGTCTTGTGTGTTAGGAAGCCTTTTCTGAAGGCATTTGAAGTGTATCCACGAATAGAAGTGGAACTTGGACAAAGACAGTTTAGACAAAAATAGAAGCTTTTCAAAAGTGATACTGGGAAGACAAAAAAAAAAAAACTGGCAAAACTTGTCTAAAATAAGGTGTCGGATGATAGGGCAACTTCTGAGAAATAGTGATCACCAATTTAGTACTGGACAGAAGTCTGACGGGTGAAAAACGTAGGAGGAGACTACGACATAAATACAGCAAGCAGATTCAGAATGATGTAGGTTGCAGTAATTATTCGGAGTTTAAGAGGCTTGCAGGATGCAGTAGCACGGTGAACTCAATCAAATCAGTCTTCGGACTGACGACGACAACGAGAAAGACTATCGATACGATATTGCAGTGCCTGTGTTATTCCGAAGGAACTTTGCATCGTAATTCGGAATAACACAGGCACTGCAATATCGTATCGGTAGTAGTAGTAGTAGTAGTAGTAGTAGTAGTAGTCAATCCGAAGTTCACAATAACTCACTCGCTGTCCTATCTTCCCATCCGTAACGAATCCTACTCCCGTTATACCGTTTTCTACTGCTGTTGGTATTACATATATTCATCTGACCAGAAATCTGTATCTTTTCACTCCACTTCACTGAGCCTTTGCATTTGCGTTTTCGCATTTTCGAGATTCCCTACCACGTTCAAAATTTTGACATTCCACACATCAAGCCGTGGAACGTTACCCTTTCGTTGGTTATTCCATCTTTTTCTCACGGTCACTCCCCAGTCCTTGTCAAACCCTTCCGCGAGATCTGAACGGAAGACTAGTCAGGAATCCTGTAAAAAAAAAGTGATCATGACACTTTTTCAGTTACAGACAACGTGTCCTTTGAATACAATTGTGTATCTTTAATGCAATGATTTCCATTGCCTTCTGCGCCCTGAACACGTTGGCACTGTTGCTTCTTCCACCTTTTTTTTTGGTGAAGTGTCCCACCCCAAAGGACATGGAGTGTCCTGAACCTCAGTCCCCTCCTCCGACCTCTTTGACAAGGCCGTTGGCAGAGCGAAGGTGACTTCTTATGCCGGAAGTCTTCGGCCGACACTGAGGTTAACTTTTATTCAAAATTTAACTTCCAACCCGAGACCCAGGACATTTTACTTACAAGGCAAAGACGCTACCTCTACACCTCGGGTATATTAACAATGAACTGAAACGAACGGAGACAAAACCTGACTAAAAGAATGGCATGGTTGACAGAACACGTACTGAGGGCATTAAGGAAGAAGAAGAAGGGGGGAGGGGGGAGGGAGGGAGGGAGGAAGAGAGAGAGAGAGAGAGAGAGAGAGAGAGAGAGAGAGAGAGAGAGAGAGAGAGAGGATAAAATTGTGAAAGACCGAAGAGGCTCGACTGCAGTAAGCCGGTTAAAATAGACGTATACCGAAGTACAGATAAGGTATTTCCACAGGCTAAACTAACGCAAAGAGCTGCATCAAACCGGTTTTGGACTGTAGACGAGAACAAATGCAACATGTTCCAGATGCATAGTGTACGCAGCTTATGGAGATGATACCGGGGTACTTAGGAAAGCCGAACTGTACGAGTTTCTTCGGAGGACCTGTGCATGCGCGCCCGAAGCCAGAGACCTCTCGCGCAGCGGGCGGCCTCGCAACAATGAGCGCTTTGAGGGGGCGCCGCCAAACAAATCACTGCTGAGTGACGCGCACAGCTGTGCTGACGTCACGGCCGGACAGTGTTCGCCGTCTGGTATCGATCACTGGCGGACCCCCGTCACCCGCGATTACATGCAGCACTAGCTGCCCCCGCGGTGTGCCAGCCCCCTCAACAGACGACCACAAGGGCGGCGCGAACGACCCGCGCTTGCGTCTCTACTACAAGACAGGGCATCTCCGTCTACGCGCCCGAATGTGGTTTCGTGATGGAAAAAAAAAACTGTAGCCCCCAGCAGCCGGCATAGTACAACTCACAATAATTAACTAGTGTACGTTACCTGAAGGTAACAAACTGAAACCAAAAGACTTATCTTTCTCCGTTATCTTACCAGATCAGCGATTTCACTCTGCCTATGACAGCAGGAGCAAAAACATCTCAAAAATACTGGAAGGATTCAATTTCGGCAGGAAAGATGCTAGCGTTTCCCGAAATCTGTTCCGCAGAACACTGGTGTTCCGCGGGAAGTGAAGAAGTGCTCCATGAAAATCTTAATTACATGGAGTTACGTCTTCGACATTTTGACTAGTCTAATTATTCTTTTAACAATGTAAGGGAAAGATAGATTGCTACTTACAGTAAAGTCAAAAATTGCAGACAGGCACCATTAAAAGACACTTACAAATTGGCTTTCGGCCACAGCGTTCGCCAGAAAAAGTAACACACCATTCATTCACACAAGCAAGCACACCACACGCACACATGACCGCCAACTCCGGCAGAATGTATTCTGGTCCGAGCTATCGGAGTTGGCGGTCATGTGTGCGTGTGGCGTGCTTGCTTGTGTGAATGAATGGTGTGTTACTTTTTCTGGCGAAGGCTGTGGCCGAAAGCTAATTTGGGTCCTAATGGTGCCTGCCTGCAATTTAACTTATCTTTGTGGTAAGTAGCAATCTATATTTTCCTTACATTGCTGATATTCCCACCTGGTGTTCCCATTATCTATTTTTTTTTAATTTTATGATTTCTTTGTTATCAGTTATACTTTGAAGTAATCAATGAATAAAATAAATTTCTCATTTTTAGAATTTTTTTTTACTCATCGAAACTAACAAGATTTTCCATCAGAGTACCAGCATTCTCAAAGCATTAAGTCAGAGGAAAAGTTTAGGAACCTTTGGACAGACTCAACTGTATCCAAAGCTACCAAACAAAATGCTCCACCGCCATTTTCCGACGAGCGTCAGGCCAGGATGTGTGCTTTGGCCTTCTACACGGCTGTTGTCGAAACTTCAAGCATAGCAATGCTGCAGCTCTCCACGGAGTAACACTGCAGTTTGTAATTTCATACAAGAAGTCCTAACGGAAATAGGACACACTGTATATTCACTGAATAGCCAAAGAAACTAGTACACCTGTCTTATATAGAGTAGGGCCCCCGCGAGCATGCGGAAGTGCCGCAACACGACGTGGCATGGACTATACTAATGTCTGAAGTAGTGCTGGAGGGAATTGACATCATGAATCTTGCAGTACTGTCCATAAATCCGTCTGAGTACTAGGGGCTGCGTGTCTCTTCTGAACAGCGTGTTGCAAGGCATCCTAGATATGCTCAGTTTTGATGTCTGTGGAGTTTGGTGGCCAGAGGAAGTATTTAAACTCAGAAGAGTGTTCCTGGAGCCTCTCTGTAGTAATTCTGGACGTGTGCGGTGTCACTTAGTCCTGCTCTCATTGCTCAAGTCCGTAGGAATGCACAATGGACATGAATGAATACCGGAGATCAGACAGGATGCTTACGTACCTGTCAACTGTCAGTGTCGTATCTAGACGTATCAGAGATCCCATATCACTCCAACTGCACACGTCCCACAACATTACAGAGCCTCCATCACCTTGAACAGTCTCCTGCTGACATGCAGGGTCCATGGGTCCGTACGCGATCGTCCGCTCGATACAATTTGAAACGAGACTCGTCCGACGAGGAAACATGTTTCCAGTCATCAACAGTCCAAAGTCGGTGTTGAACCCAGGCGAGGCGTAAAGCTTTGTGTCTTACAGTTCAACAAGGGAACACGAGTGAACCTTCGGCTCCGAAAGCTGAGGTAGATGTTTGGTTGAATGGTTCACACGCTGACACTTATTGATGGCCCAGCCTTGAAATCTGCAGCAATTTGCTGAAGGGTTGGATTTCTGTCACGCTGAACGATTCTCTTCAGTCGTCGTTGGACCCGCTTTTGTAGGATCTTTTTTCCGGCCATAAAGATGTTGGAGATTTGATGTTTTACCTGATCCCTGATATTCGCGGTACACTCATGAAATGTTCGCATGGGAACTTCATCGCCACCTCGGAGATGCTGTGTCCCATCGCTCGTGCGCCGACTGCAACACCACGTTGAAACTCAATCTTGATAACCTGCCATTGTAGCACCAGTAATCGATCTAACAACTGCGGCAGCCACGTGTCTCATATAGTCGTTGCTGACCACAGCGCCGTATTATGCTTGCTTATCTATCTCTGTATTTGAATACGCAGGCCTATGTCAATTTCTTCGGCGCTTCAGTATATTAAGGGTGTTATAATTTACGTGTTTCACCCACCCAAACTGATAGTAACACATCCTGAGCCATCTTATACAGTTTGGTAATGGAAAAGTGGGCGCGTGTGCGCACGTGGCGGCGGGGGGTCAAACGGACGTAGGCTGCGTAACTTATGCAGAGACGAAGAGGCTTGCGCACTATTAGCAAAACTGAATGAAGACGACAAGATGATGATGATGATCATCATCATCATCATCATCGACAGCTTTAGGTTATCAGCTGAAAAGGGGTACAAATCGCGATAAAAGTACGACAAACGTCTCGTATTCGGCAGGTTCGAGATTCGTATCGTGTCGAATCATTCAAATGGCTCTGAGCACTATGGGACTTAACATCTATGGTCATCAGTCCCCTAGAACTTAGAACTACTTAAACCTAACTAACGTAAGGACATCACACAACACCCAGTCATCACGAGGCAGAGAAAATCCCTGACCCCGCCGGGAATCGAACCCGAGAACCCGGGCGTGGGAAGCGAGAACGCTACCGCACGACCACGAGCTGCGGACTCGAATCATTCTGTTTTACAGCTTCCCTATGATTCACGGAAATCTTTTCAAGCGAACATCCGGACGGATCAGTCAAACAGACCAACTCACACTTGAAGCACCGAACTAGTGCGGCTCTAATGACCCCACCTGGACGCGACAGAGCGCGTGAACTCTGGCCTCCCTTCGTTTCCGCGGAGGAACGTAGCGAGAGCAACTGGTGGAGACGCTGCTGTGCGCTAAGGAACACGTGTCTGGCAGAGGTGGCAGCAGGGTGGAGAGGGAGGGAGGGGGGTGTCTGGTGGTGGTGACGAGCCAGCAGCGCTCATCAATAATTCAGAGGCTGGCCAGGCGGCGGCAGCTCCTCTGTCTGCGCTGGGGGCTGGGCTGCGCTGGACGGCGGCAAACGAATTCCCGTGTCGCACTCACCTGCAGCGCTTCACACGGACCCGGCACCGCCCTGCCAGCCTCCCTCTGGAACGTTGACAGACTCAGCCTAAATGTCGTGTCGCGGCGGCCATTTAATTTACCACATGTCTTTATGCTGCAGTACGCTTCTTCTCAGTGAGTTTGGGAGAAGAATTAAAGGTAGAAATCGAGGAAAGAAGCATTTTTATTTGAGCCTTTTTGGAGCTGCAACGGCATTACTTTTTAATTGCATTAATTTCGATTTTTTCTGGCGGTTGCCGTTTTCAGTTACATCAGGCAATTTCAACTCCACATGTGGAGCTAGTGTTCGCAGCCGCTGTTTTAAGAGGGCGTTCAGTAAGTAATGCAGCCTTTTTATTTTTCTGAAAGCAAGTTGGAGTTATTCAGCATTAGAATATACCATATCGTTGTCCACTCTTTTGGCTACAAAACATTTTCCAATATAATCTCCGACCAATCCGATGGCCGTACGCCATCTTACTGGGAAGGCCTGTACATCCGCATGGTACCACTCTACTGGTCGAGGTCGGTGCCAACGTCTTGCTGCATCAGTAACCTCCCCATAATCCCGCGGAGTGCTTTCATTGGGCCAAACAGTTGGAAGTCAGAAGGTGAAAGATGCGAGCTGTAGGTTGGACGAGGAAGAACAGTCCAACGCGGAGTTCTCTCGACTGCGCTGACTTGTGTTGTCTTGTAGGAGTTCATTTGCATTTTTTGTGGCGACGCACAAACTGAAGTCGTTTCTCCAACTTCCTTGTGGTAGTACAACGCACTTTAGTGATGAACGAGGCACGATGAGGGATGACATCAAACAGAATGATCCCTTCAGAGTATCAGAAGACCGTCGCCATGACTACCGGCTGAGAGTGCGGTTTTGAATTTTTTCTTCGGAAAAGAGTTAGTATGCAGCCACTACGTGGATTGCCGTTTTCTTTCCGGTTAGAATTGATAAATCCATGTTTCATCACCTGTGACGGTGTTCGAGAAAAAAATTGTTACCAACAGCCTCGTTACGAACAAGCAACTCCACTCAAGTGATCCTTCGTTACTCTGTATGATGGTCTTCTGTTAGACGGCGAGGAACCAAGCGGGCGCACATCTTTGAATAACCTAAATCATGCACGACTGTGTCAGCGCTACAAACAGAGACGTCCAGTTGTGCAGCGAAGTGATCGTTGGTGATCTGTCGATCTACTCGAATGAGTGTGTCCGCGCGTTCCAACATTGCTGCCGGCCGCTGTGGCCAAGCGGTTCTAGGCGCTTCAGTCCAGAACCGCGCGACTGCTACGTCGCAGGTTCCAATCCGGCCTCGGGCGTGGATGTGTGTGATGTCCTTAGGTTAGTTAGGTTTAAGTACACTACTGGCCATTAAAATTGCTACACCAAGAAAAACTGCAGATGATAAACGGGTATTCGTTGGACAAATATATTGTAATAGAACTAACATGTAATTACATTTTCACGCAATTTGGGTGCATAGACCCTGAGAAATCAGTACCCAGAACAACCACCTCTGGCCGTAATAACGGCCGTGATACGCCTGGATATTGAGTCAAATAGAGCTTGGATGGCGTGTACAGGTACAGCTGCCCATGCAGCTTCAGCACGATAACACAGTTCATCAAGAGTAGTGACTGGCGTATTGTGACGAGCCAGTCGCTCGGCCACCATTGACCAGACGTTTTCAATTGGTGAGAGATCTGGAGAATGTGCTGGCCAGGGCAGCAGTCGAACATTTTCTCTATCCAGAAACGCCCGTACAGGACCTGCAACATGTGGTCGTGCTTTATCCTGCTGAAATGTTGGGTTTCGCAGGGATCGAATGAAGGGTAGAGCCACGGGTCGTGACACATCTAAAATGTAACGTCCTCTGTTCAAAGTGTCGTCAATGCGAACAAGAGGTGACCGAGACGTGTAACCAATGGCACCCCATACCATCACGTCGGGTGATACGCCAGTATGACGATGACGAATACACGCTTCCAATGTGCGTTCACCGCGATGTCGCCGAACACAGATGCGACCATCATGGTGCTGTAAACAGAACCTGGATTCATCCGAAAAAATGACGTTTTGCCATTCCTGCACCCAGGTTCGTCGTTGAGTACACCATCGCAGGCGCTCCTGTCTGTGATGCAGCGTCAAGGGTAACCGAGCTGCTGCAAACGTCGTCGAACTGTTCGTGCAGATGGTTGTTATCATGCAACCGTCCCAATCTGTTGACTCAGGGATGGAGGCGTGGCTGCACGATCCGTTACAGCCTTGCGGATAAGATGCCTGTCATCTCGACTGCTAGTGATACGAGGCCGTTGGGACCCAGCACGGCGTTCCGCCTTACCCTTCTGAACCCACTGATTCCATATTCTGCTGACAGTCATTGGATCCCGACCAACGCGAGCAGCAATGTCGCGATACGATAAACAGCAATCACGATAGGCTACAATCTAACGTTTATCAAAGTCGGAAACGTGATGGTACGCATTTCTCCTCCTCCTCCTCCTCACACGAGGCATCACAACAACGTTTCACCAGGCAACGCCGGTCAACTGCTGTTTGTGTATGAGAAATCGGTTGGAAACTTTCCTCGTGTCAGCACGTTGTAGGTGTCGCCACAGGCGCCAACCTTGTGTGAATGCTCTGAAAAGCTAATCATTTGCATATCACAGCATCTTCCTTCTGTCGGTTAAATTTCACAGCATCTACCTCCTGTCGGTTACATTTCGCGTATTTAGCACGTCATCTTCGCGGTGTAGCAGTTTTAATGGCCAGTAGTGTAGTTCTAAGTCTAGGAGACTGAAGCTCTCAGATGTTAAGTCCCATAGTGCTCAGAGCCATTTGAACCAACACTGCTGGAGTCACAGCCGTGTGCGGCCGGCCGGTACGCGGTGACAGGACAGGTTTGTGCGACCTTGCTGCGATAATGACAGACGCCTAGCCCAACAACTCATCGCGCTTTTCTTCACCGCTCTTCTTGACTGCATCGCCTCCTCTGACATTCTGCAAGCGCGTATGAATATCTGCGATGCTCTGGTTTTCCGCCAAAGAAACGCAGAGACAACGCTCTGCTTAGAAGCACTTCTGTTAAGACGCCATTTTGGAAGCTACGTATAGGGGCGCCGCCTACGAGACTTCTTAGAAGAATAGGGGCTGAAGCGGGTTCTACGATGTCTCACAACAAATTCCGGATTTCTTCAACCAAAATTGGCCGAGAAAAACACCTGTTCTGTTAATTTACTGAATGCCCCTCGTATTACCAAGCATACCTGTATCAGAATAACTAAGCGATTGGCAGTCGAGCATTGCACAGGGCGAAGTTGTCGATTCAAGTTTATCTACGCACAGAGTAAGGCTGTCCCAACAACAGCTGGGCATTTCCATTCCGAATACATTCACACGCTGACCGAGAATATACAGTACTGAGTTTCCTGAGCAGTGTGGTAATTGCCTCATGACTTGAGTTCCTCTGGCAGAGTCCCTCATTTTGGTTAGTGAAAAAAATGGATGGAGAGAGATTTTTTTTGTTTTGGTTTTAGGGCGCAAAACTGCTATGGTCATTAGCGCCCGGTCCGTGACTTAGGAAACAGGTAAAAACCGAAAATGGAAACCAGCAGCAATGGGAACGAAAGTCATAAAATTGGAGAAACTAAAAGCAGAAGGAAGCCTTAAAAATCCACTACAGAAAGGGGTTAGTTGTCCCAAAAAAAGCTTCAAATGACTGACGTCATTTCACTGGCACTAATAAACTCGAGAACGCGATCGGCTGAGCGCGTGTCATCTGCTAAAATTGACGATATATCAGGCGACAGCTGTAGACGGGCGCGTAATGGGGTAAAATAGGGGCACTCAATTAAAAGGTGTCTTACCGTCCACAGCTGAGAGCAGTGGGGACAGAGTGGGGGAGGATCGCCGCTTAAAAGATGTCGATGGCTAAAAAGACAGTGCCCTATCCGGAGTCTAGTTAAAATTACCTCCTCCCGACGACGCGTTCGTTAGGAAGAGGTCCAAGCACAAGGAAGAGCTTTCACGTCCCGCATTTTATTATGGGGAAGTGTCGACCAATATGCGTGCCATAAAAGAACAACAGGACGACATAAAACGCTCCGTAGATCGGCGAAGGGAATCGATTGAATAGCTGGCCGAAGAAGAGAGACTGCAGCCTTGGCCGCTATATCGGCCGCCTCATTTCCACAGATACCAACGTGTCCCGGGAGCCAGAGGAACGCCACCGAGACGCCCCCCAGGTGGAGCAAGCGCAGACAGTCCTGAATCCGGTGGAACAGAGAGTGGACAGGGTAAAGAGCTTGGAGACTGAGGAGAGAGCTGAGAGAATCTGAACAGATAACATACTGTATCCGCTGATGGCGGCGGATGTAGTGGACAGCCTGGAGAACAGCGTAAAGCTCCGCAGTATAAACCGAACACTGGTCGGGAAGCCGAAATTGATTTGGGGTGTCGCCAACAATATAGGCACTCCCTACACCAAACGATGATTTTGAGCGATCAGTGTAAATAAATGTGGCTTCCTTCATTTGTGCACATAGAGCAGAAAATGCCCGACGATAAACAAGTGAAGGGGTACCATCCTTGGGAAACTGACAAAGGTCACGGAGCAGGCAGATCCGGGGACGGAGCCAAGGCGGTGCTGAACCCCAAGATGTCAAGAAGGTTTTAGGAAAGCGGAAGGAAAGAGAATGGAGCAGTTGACGGAAGCGGACTCCCGGCGGTAGTAGGGAGGAGGGGCGGCCTGCATACCCTACATCAAAGGAGGCGTCGAAAAAAATGTTGTCGGCTGGATTAGCAGGCATGGAAGAGAGATGGCTAGCATAACGACTCACAAGGACTGCTCGCCGAATGGACAGCGGAGGTTCAGCAGTCTCAGCATAAAGGCTTTCCACAGGGCTGGTGTAAAAAGCTCCAGACACTAAACGTAATCCACGGTGGTGGATAGAGTCGAGACGCCGAAGAATAGACGGCCGAGCAGAGGAGTAGACTATGCTTCCATAGTCCAATTTCGAGCGCACTAAGGCGCGATAGAGGCGGAGAAGGACCACTCGGTCGGCTCCCCAGGAGGTACCATTCTGGACACGGAGGGTGTTGAGGGATCGCAGACAGCGAGCCGAAAGATAGGAAACGTGGGAGGACCAGCACAGTTTTCTGTCAAACATAAGACCCAAGAATTTAGCGACGTCCGAAAACGGAAGGTTGACAGGTCCTAGATGTAAGGAGGGTGGAAGAAACTCCTTACGTCGCCAAAAATTAACACAAACGGTCTTACTGGGAGAAAAACGGAAGCCGGTTTCGATGCTCCAAGAGTGGAGGCGATCGAGACATCCTTGAAGACGTCGTTCAAGAAGGCCGGTCCGTTGAGAGCTGTAGTAGATCGCAAAATCGTCCACAAAGAGGGAGCCCGAGACATCAGGAAGGAGACAATAAATAACTGGGTCTATGGCAATGGCAAACAGTACAACACGCAGCACGGAGCCCTGGGGTACCCCGTTTTCTTGGGAGAAAGTACGGGAGAGAGTAGTGTTCACCCGCATCCTAAATGTGCGCTCTGCCATAAATTCGCGAAGAAAAAGGGGCAGCCGACCTCGAAAGCCCCAAGAGAACAGTATGCGGAGGATGCCTGTCCTCCAACAGGTACCGTATGCTCTCTCCAGAACAAAAAATATTGCTACTGTTTGGCGTTTCCGGAGAAAATTGTTCATGATGTAAGTGGAGAGAGCAACAAGATGGTCAACTGCAGAACGATGCTTTCGGGATCCGCATTGGGCAGGTGTTAAAAGACTGCGGGACTCCAGCCACCAAGCTAAACGGCAATTCACCATACGCTCCAAAACCTTGCATACACTACTCGTGAGAGAAATGGGGCGATAGCTAGAGGGGAGATGTTTGTCCTTTCTAGGTTTCAAAGCAGGAACGACGATAGCTTCCCGCCATCGTCTGGGAAAAGTACTGTCGGTCCAAATTCGATTATAAAGGCGAAGGAGGTAACGCAGACTATGAGTTGATAAATGCAGCAGCATTTGGACGTGGATACCATCCGGTCCTGGGGCGGAGGATCGAGAAGAAGAGAGTGCATGTTGGAGTTCCCGCATGGAGAAAACAGTATTGTAGCTTTCGCGATTTTGAGAGGAGAAAGCAAGAGGTCGCACTTCCGCTGCACGTTTCTTCGGGAGAAATGCCCGCGGGTAATTTGAAGAGCTCGAAATCTAAGCAAAGTGCTGACCCAATGAGTTAGAAATTGCTACGGGGTCCACTAATGTATCATGTGCGACAGTGAGCCCAGAGACCAGGGAGAAACTAGACGCGCCTGATAACCGTCGAAGCCGACTCCAAACTTCCGAGGAGGGAGTGAAGGTGTTAAATGAGCTAATAAAGAATTTACAGCTTGCCTTCTTGCTATCGCGGATGACGCGACGGCATCGCGCACGGAACTGCTTATAGTGGATACAGTTGGCCAAAGCAGGATGGTGGCGGAAAACGCGAAGAGCACGTCGACGCTCACGTGTTGCGTCACGGCTCGCCTCGTTCCACCAAGGAACTGGGGGGCGCCGGGGCAATTCGGAGGTGCGTGGTATTGAACGTTCCGCAGCTGTAAGAATAACGTCGGTAATATGTGTGACCTCATCGTCGACGCTGGGAAAGTGACGGTCATCGAATGTCGCTAGAGACGAAAAAAGTGTCCAGTCGGCTTGTGCAAACTTCCAGCGTCGCGGGCGCATGTATGGCAGTTGAGGCTGCAGTCTAAGGACACATGGAAAGTGGTCACTCGAGTGTGTATCATCAAGGGCGAACCATTCGAAGCGCCGATCTAGCGGAACAGTACCGACCGAAAGCTCCAAATGAGAGAAATTTGTCGTGGAGGCAGACAAAAATGTAGGGATCCCAGTGTTGAGGCAAACTAGATCCGCTTGGTGGAAGACGTCTAGCAATAGTGAGCCACGTGGACAAGGATGTGGAGATCCCCAAAGCGGGTGGTGGGCATTGAAGTCCCCAACCAGCAAATAGGGGGGTGGAAGCTGACCAAGAAGATGAAGGAGATCAGCTCGTGCCATTGGTGTAGACGATGGAATGTATACAGTACAAAGAGAAAAGGTATATCCAGAAAGGGAAAGACGGACAGCGACAGCTTGGAAGGAACTGTTTAAGTGGATTGGGTGATAATGGAGAGTTTCATGGAGAAGAATCATGAGTCCTCCATGGGCTGGAGTGCCTTCAACAGAGGGGAGATCAAATCGGACGGACTGAAATTGGGGGAGAACAAAGCGGTCATGGGGATGCAGCTTTGTTTCCTGAAGACAGAAGATGACCGGCGAGTAGGATCGTAAGAGGATCGACAATTCATCCCGAGTGGCTCGAATGCCGCGGATATTCCAGTGGATAATGGACATAGGGTGAACAGAAAATGGAGGAATGTGACCAAGGTTGCCGTCAACTCAACGACTGCTCGGAGCTTGCGACCGACAGCATGGAATGGCATTCAGCCGAAGGCAGAAGATCCTGATCCATAGGTTGTTCAGGAGCAGCTCCTGCCACCAGCGATCAGCCGGTTGATCGGCCGCCAGCAGTGCGCCTCGGCGACACAGAAGATGGCCGAGGGCGATTTCCGCCAGGTGGTGCTGTAGATGGGCCACGCCTTGGCGGAGAAGGAGATGAACTGGGTTTCTTAGTAGCCTTCTTGGAAATATGATGTTTAGATGGAGGAGGAACCGATGGTTGTGAAGTTGGGGTACGTAAAAAATCTTCACGAGTGTGCTCTTTTTCCGAAGTCTTGGTGTCTGACTTTTGAGCTCGAGATTTAGCGGAACCCGATGAAGGGTGAGCCATAGAGTGGGCAGGCGAAAGTGGTGAGGTTAAACGGGCGATCTTTGCGCTGGCCGATCTGACGACCGTGGCACTAAAGGTGAGGTCGCAAGTCTGCGTGGCCGCCTCCTTTGTTGGCCGAGGAGAAGCAAGGACAGTGCTGTATTTTCCTGTCTGAGGCACGGTGGGCTGTCGACTGGCGAATAATTTTCGAGCAGCAAAGGTCGACACCTTTTCCTTCACTCTGATTTCCTGGATGAGCTTTTCGTCTTTAAAAACGGGGCAACCTCGAGAGGAAGCAGCGTAGTCACCCATACAGTTGATGCAGCGAGGGGATGGAAATGGACAAGCACCCTCATGGGCATCCTTGCCACACGTAACACATTTGGCCGGATTGGAACAGGACTGGCTGGTGTGATTGAACCGCTTACATCGATAGCAACGCGTAGGGTTTGGGACGTAAGAGCGAACGGAAATTATCTCATAGCCTGCTTTGATTTTCGATGGGAGTTGAACTTTGTCAAATGTCAAGAAGACAGTGTAGGTTGGCATGATGTTCGTGAAAACCCTTTTCATAATTCTATGAACAGCCGTTACGCCCTGGTCAGACAGGTAGTGCTGAATTTCTTCGTCAGACAATCCATCGAGGGAGCGTGTATAAACGACTCCATGTGAGGAATTTAAAGTGCGGTGCACTTCAACCCGGACAGGGAAGGTGTGGAGCAGAGAAGTACGCAGCAATTTTTGTGCCTGGAGGGCACTGTCTGTTTCTAACAACAAGGTGCCATTTCGTAATCTGGAACAAGACTTTACAGGACCTGCAATTGCGTCGACACCTTTCTGAGTAACGAAAGGGTTGACCGTGGAGAAGTCGTGACCTTCGTCAGACCGAGACACAACAAGGAACTGTGGCAACGATGGAAGAACTGTCTGTGGCTGAGACTCAGTGAACTTACGCTTGTGAGCAGACATAGTGGAAGGTGAGGAAATCATTGCGGAAGAATCCCCCATGATTACCGGCGTCTCCAATGGCGCGCTCCTCCCTTGTGGGGGCCCTCTCTGAGGGCACTCCCGCCTTAGGTGATGGTTCACACCTCAGGTCACACCTCCCGACAAACGGACGGAGGAACCAATCGGCACTTTCGGAAGGTATCAGCTCGGGTAATCACCCCTCCCTGGGCCTGGCCGTTACCAGGGGGTACGTACGTGTCCTACCTGTCTACCCGGGGCGGGGAATTACGCGTTACCCCGTCACCAGCTACGCACAAAAATGCGTGGGTCGGCCTTCAGACACGCACAGGGAGGAAGAAAGAGAAAGGGAAAAACAAAGAAAGGGAAAGGAAAGAAGAGAGGTCTCAAACGCCGCAGCGGAGAAAAGGGTAAAGAGAAGAGGTAAGGAAAAGAGAAGGACAAAGGACATACAAGCAGAGAAGGTGAAGAATGCGTTACATTTACGAGCGTCTGTCTCCGGACGTAGGCACAAACCATACTCCCAGAGGGGAAGAAAGGGAACGAAAGAGCCAGAGGTGAGGGGAGGGGGGGGGGGGCGAAGATGGGGGATAGGGAAGGATGCGTAAAGGGAAGGTATGCAGCCCGGAAAGGAAGGAAGGGCACATTAGCTCTGGGTCCCGTGCTCGCCACGCACGTATCCACAAAAGAGTTGTGGACCCCCTGGGGGGGGGGGGATGGAGAGAGAGTGAAGCTTTTTCGTCATGTGCTCACGTCCACGTCTTTTTCATTTAATGGAAACATTTATAAACGGAAAGACTGACTGGCTATGGGCAGTCCTTAATCGCCCATAGTCGCCAATTGAGTCTAGGAGAATTTCGAGGATTGGGCATTGCGCATTTCAGCTTTGCAACCAACGTGCTTCTGGAAATACGCAGACGATACCTTTTTATCTGGCTTCAGGGACGTGTCTCAGCAGACTTTTAACATTTTTATCCCAGCATTAGATTTGCCCTGGAGGTCGAAGGTTTCTATTTTTGGATGTAATGGTTTATATAAAGTAAGATGGTACTCTGGGACATACTGTTCACCGAAAGCCGACACACATCGATTGGTGTCTGCATGCTAAGAATTGTACCAACGCAATGGCATCGTTAGGACACTGACACACAGAAGATAAGTCTTTTCCGACGTGGATAGTTTAACCCAAGAACTTGCACGTTTTACGGCTGTGTTTGAGGAGAATGGGTACCATAAGAAGGAGATTCGTCGAGGTATCTAGTATCGACCATCCCCTGAAGTGAACTAAGAGGACACTAGGTACGTTGCCTTCATTCCTCACGCTGTGGGTATACCGCCTAAGGAGGGAAGAATGTTAAGGAGTTTTAACATTAACAGTGTGTTCTGACCACCTTTCAAGATTAGTGAACTACCCGGCTCTGTGAAGATCTGAGACTTAAGAAGCATGGCAGATGTAAAATTCCCTGCCATTTTGGGAAGGCTCAATATCGACCGCTCGATTCGTACAGTTTAGGACAAGTGCGCGGAACATCCCCGTCACGCGAGTCTTCAACAGCCTGAAAAATCGGCTGTAGCAGGATATTACGTGAACGGGGGGCACGGGACGAAATGTAATTAGACTGTGAGAGTTGCCAATACTTCTGGTTCGTGGAGTAGTGTTTTTAAAAAGACAATTGAAGTTAGGTTGGCAGACAATTTGTTTACGGATACCCGAAATGTCGAATCGTGTTGATTTTAGGATCCGGCAGAAAACTCTAAAAGACTATGAAGAATTATTACGCTATAAAGCCACAGGATAGAAATAGCTGGAGTACCACATCGATGATGTAAGTTTCAGTGCTGGTCCTCGTATCCCTCAGCTGCAATGTGCTGTGCATTTAATCGTTACGTTAAGTACACTCCATACAAGCAATTTCGATGTACAGAGGGATATCAGTGAGGCACTGAATTCCACACCATTCAGTTAGCTATCTCTCTCTCTCTTTGTCAGTATTTCCCTCCACTGAATCGCTGATAAATTACTCTTACGCAAACGAGACAACCAAAGCCAAAGAAGACCACGTTTTCCTCGCTAATTTCAATATTCGGACTTTTACTTGTGAGCCAGATCAGCGACAAGTTTATAACTATAACTGTAACTGTAAATTTTGAAGAAGAGCTGGAATTTAACGGCGAAGAGAAGCGTGGAGTTGCTCGACACCGCACGTTAGACTACCGGGTTTCTTTCGGCAGAGAAATTTGTGGATGCAGCTCAGTCGCAGCCGCATCGGACATGGGCTTACAAAGGCAGCCCTGCACTGGCGGGACCTAGGCCAGAGTCCATTGTGTGCCTGTGGCGCTCAACAAACCACCACCCACATTGTGTAGGAGGGCCCACAGAGGCGTGCTCGGGCAGGCTAAGCGCTCTGCACCGTGAAGGGGGACGCTGTGTTGTTACGGTTGGAGTGTGTCTACACTATTGCTTGATAACGCATGTGTTACCTCAAAATTGTGGCTTGCTCGAAATATACAATACTGGCCATTAATTAACAGACGCGAAATTTAACAGACAGAAAGAAGATGCTGTGATAGGCAAATGATTAGCTTTTCAGAGCATTCACACAAGGTTGGCGCTGGTGGCGACACTTGCAACGTGCTGACATGAGGAAAGTTTTCAACCGATTTGTCATACACAAACAGCAGTAGACCGGCTTTGCCTGGTGAAACGTTGTTGTGATACCTCGTGCAAGGAGGAGAAATGCGTACCATCACGTTTCCGACTTTGATAAAGGTCGGATTGTAGCCTACCGCGATCGCTGTTTATCGTATCGCGACGTTACTGCTCGCGTTGGTCGAGATCCAATGACTGTTAGCAGAATATGGAATCAGTGGGTTCAGGAGGGTAACACGGAACGCCGTGCTGGATCCCAACGGCCTCGTATCACTACCAGTCAAGATGACAGGCATCTTATCCGCAAGGCTGTAACGGATCATGCAGCCACGTCTCGATCCCTGAGTCAACAGATGGGGACGTTTGCAAGACAATAACCATCTGCACGAACAGTTCGATGACGTTTGCAGCAGCATGGACTATCAGCTCGGAGAGTATGGCTGCAGTTACCCTTGACGCTGCATCACGCTGCGATGGTGCACTCAACGACGAACCTGAGTGCACGAATGGCAAAACGTCATTTTTCGGTGAATCCAGGTTCTGTTTACACCATCATGATGGTCGCATCTGTGTTCGGCGACATCGCGGTGAACGCACATTGGAAGCGTGTATTCGTCACCGCCATACTGGCATATCACCCGGCGTGATGGTTACACGTCTCTGTCCCCTCTTGTTCGCATTGACGGTACTTTGAACAATGGACGTTACATTTCAGATGTGTTACGAGCCGTGGCTCTACCCTTCATTCGATCCCTGCGAAACTCAACATTTCAGCAGGATAAAGCACGACCGCATGTTGCAGGTCCTGTACGGGCGTTTCTGGATAGAGAAAATGTTCGACTGCTGCCCTGGCCAGCACATTCTCCAGATCTCTCACCAATTGAAAACGTCTGGTCAATGGTGGCCGAGCGACTGGCTCGTCACAATACGCCAGTCACTACTCTTGATGAACTGTGTTATCGTGCTGAAGCTGCATGGGCAGCTGTACCTGTACACGCCATCCAAGCTCTGTTTGACTCAATATCCAGGCGTATCACGGCCGTTATTACGGCCAGAGGTGGTTGTTCTGCCTACCGATTTCTCAGGATCTATGCACCCAAATTGCGTGTAAATGCTATCACATGTCAGTTCTAGTATAATATATTTGTCCAATGAATACCCGTTTATCATCTGCATTTCTTCTTGGTGTAGCAATTTTAATGGCCAGTAGTGTGCGCGCGCACACACACACACACACACACACACACACACACACACACACACACACACACACACACACGCTTTTAGTGGCAACGAGAAGTCATTCTCGAGATGAATTACCTGATTTGTGCTTTTTAACGAATAAAATTGTATTGTAAAAAATCATTAGACAGGAAGGTGAAACTGTCTCATACACACAGTACCAGAAACGCAACAGTCATTGTGCAACTGTATTAAGATTGTTCTGCAATGTGTTGATACGCGAATCCCTGCTCAATTACTAATACGCTACATGTGTCTGATGAATTGCGATAGTGTGTAATTGGAAGCTTGGATCACTGCAACGACAGGTCAGCGCCTCAAAAAGGCTCAACGGTGTTCATCCTCCTGCGGTCCGTGGCTTCAGGTGATCAATGTTTACGTTTGATTGAAAACTGAGGCGCGTTCCATAAGTCAGCTGCAACTAGTCATTAAGGTTCGCTTACAAACGTCGATAACCATACTTCCTGAATTCCAATAAAGAACAACTGCCAAGACGAGAAACGTAGATATCCTCGGTGTAGCAAAGCAGCGTAACTTAATAGAGGCAAGGGCTCCGGTCCAGATTGTATACCAGTCAGGTTCCTTTTAAATTATGCTGATACAATAGCTCCATACTTAGCAATTATATACAACCACTCGCTCACAGAAAGATACGTACCGAAAGACTGGAAAATTGCTCAAGTCACACCAATACCAAAAAGGGGAGTAGTAGTAATTTGCTGTATTACAGGCCCGTATCACTAACGTCTATTTGCAGTACATACGCTGTATTAACACATAGTCAGTACGGATTCAGAAAATATCGTTCTTCTGAAACACAACTAGCTCTTTATAGTCATGAAGTAATGAGCGTTATCGACAGGGTATGTCAAATTGATTCCATATTTTTAGGCGTAACAATGACCGATATGCGACTCACCGTCACGATGACTTCGACTATAAGCTGTTCATTACTACACGTAAATTCAAAACATTTACGAACTCTGGCAACGACATTCATCCACGAGCGTGGCTTCATCAATTCTCTCATTGTTTTCCTCCCAGCTGGTCACTGGAGCACAGATTAGAATTTACGTGTGGCTGCTAACAGAATGAACGAGCTGTGAGAATGCGATCGGTCATTAACGATTGTGACAGTCGAGGAGAATTTTATCATGCCTTCCCCTCAGCATATTGGTCTCAAGCTACTAAAGATCACGTAAAACATAGCATAATCATGATGAAACATTTTGAACAATCTGAATTTTCTAGTCTTGTCAAATATTTCGAAGACATGTTACATAAGAATCATTATCTTTCAAACCCATACAGCCCCTCAGAACTCATCCGCATTTGCGTAATCAAATTGCCTGAACATTTACGACATATTTTGGCAAGACGTTGCAAAGACGACATTGAAGCTTTTCAGGGACTGTTACAAGAATTGGAAAATGACACTGACAATCGCGGGACGCGAAAACAGGGACAACAATTACAGGTCCCAACCGTCACAATTCCGCGATGACAGAAATAATATCTGGACACGACAAGGCTATTCTTACAACGCAAATTGTGACCAAAACATACCACCCGTATGACAACCGTTGACAGAGTAATAATAATTACAAGGAAAGATAGCCTCTCTGTGGTCATGACGATGGCAGAGACAATCAGAGAAACAGACAATATGGGAAACAACATAATTATTATCTTGGGAGACAGAGTAACTTCAGACGCAACGGTCCACCGCGCAGTTACGACTCAGGGAGAAGTTCTCCACCACGTAACCGACAAGAAAGAAATTACAGGAACTACCGACATGACGACAGACGATATAATTATAACAAGAGACCAGAATTTAATCAGAACTGGCGGGATTCAAACAGGGCAGGGCCTTCTCGGAAAGGTGAATTTGTAGAAGTTAGATCTCCAAATCCCAATAACGACGCGCGACAACATAGGTAACAGACAATGACTTGCACCGCAGGCAGCCAGGAGCGCCGGCTGGCTCAGAGAAAAATAACATAGAGGCTAACCTTGAGAGCTGTAAGTAGGCTGTTTAGGTTTTTATGTTGGTAACACCACATAGCGTTCTGTATGAAGATCACTGACTGTGCTGTATGCAGTTTGTAGCTGGTTCGCATTGTTGCTACTGTAGTGTTGGGCAGTTGGATGTGAACAGTGCGTAGCGTTGTGCAGTTGGAGGTGAGCCACCAGCAGTGGTGGATGTGTGAAGAGAGATGACAGAGTTTTGAGAGCGGACCATCTGGACGTGTGTAAGACTGGATGTCATGAACTGATATATATATATTATGACTTTTGAACACTAGTAAGGTAAATACATTGTTTGTTCTCTATCAAAATCTTTAATTTGCTAACTATGCCTATCAGTAGTTAGCGCCTTCAGTAATTAGAATCTTTTATTTAGCTGACAGTATTGGTGCTCGGTGTATTGCAGTAGTTCGAGTAACGAAGATTTTTGTGAGGCAAGTGATTCATGAAAGGTATAGGTTATTGTTAGTCAGGGCCATTCTTTTGTAGTGATTATTGAAAGTCAGATTGCGTTGCGCTAAAAATATTGTGTGTCAGTTCAATGATGATCAGAATAAGTAAAGAGAGAAATATGTCTGAGTACGTTCAGTTTTGCTCAGCTATTTGAAAATCAAATAACGTAGAGGTTTTCCAGCACTGTCATTTACAAATTTTTCTAAGGGGACGTTACAACGCATCCTCAGTTCGTAAGCAGGGAATACGGGTTCCAGACCCGGTCCGGCAGAGGTTTTCGTATTTATGTAGTACATTTGTGTCTATCACAGTTCAGTTGAATTTCAGAAACATATTTCAACGGAATAAAATTATCTTGCTCAGGTTAGAACCTCGACCAGAGGACCCAGTGCAACCATTACGGAGCCACAACCAGCTCGCACAGTGCCTCGTTAACTTTGTGGGGTTTGCGCCACACACTGACCATTAGCACTTACCAACTGAAATCGCGACTCGTGTGACCAGGTCACTGTTTCCCAGTAGTATGGAGTGCAACCGATACAGTCACGCGCCCCCGAGAGGATCTGTAAGTGATGTGGTGCTGATGGCAAAGGTCTCACGTCGGTCATCTGCTGCCATAGCCCTTTAACTCCTAAGTTCACGAACTGTCCTAAGGCCGGTATTACACTATCAAATTTCTTTGTCAAAGAACACCATCAAATTTCTTTGTCAAAGATTTGATCAAAGATGTGATCAAATATTCCGTCAAATATATTTGACAAAGATCTTTGATGTAGCGCTAGAAGGTTACACTGTCATCATGTTTTTCGTCAAAGTTAAAGATGGCTGACAACAACAACTTGTTATTAACCGCAGCAGTTGCATGTACCACAAGTGCACTGTGTGCACATGCGGAAGAGAAGCGGGGGAAAAAAGGAAACATACCTGGGTGAAGCCGTAGGTTTTACGACGACACGATAAAAGCATTAAACAAAACTTGTTACGTGGGCTTATAGTGGAGGACGTCAAGTCGTACATCAATTACTTAAGAATGGATGAGCATACATTTCTGTATGTGCTCAGTGAAGTGTATCCTCATATCACAAAGCACAATATTCACTTAAGAACTGCTACATCTGCAGAAGACAGGCTCATTGTAACACTCCGATTCCTTGCTACAGGAGAGGGTTGGATTAGGTTAGGTCAGGTCTCCAATCTTCTTAATCTATTTTTGGATTAAGAGTGCCTCACGTTGTAAAGCGCCTCATCAGCTTCATACATCTCTATTAATTTTGTAGTTGTTGGCAAACACCAATTGTATTTACCGGCAATGTTTATTAAAACACTACAGACGACAGAATGCTGCAGCGATGCTAGCGCTCCATTTGGTAACATGTCACAGTGCAGTGAACAGAAGACAAGCGACTTCTTTGATAAAATCTACAGCGAGGCCCTAGATTTGATCAAATATTGGAAGACATTTGACAAAGTTCGCTATTACACCATCCAATATCTTTGACAAAGATATTGGACAAAGATATTTGACAAAGAAATTTGATAGTGTAGTACCGGCCTAATGGATACGTTAGTCCTGCAGTTATTTCACCCACTTTGTTTGTTAGCACTAACAACTCTAAGCAAACGTCTCTGCTCTCCGTCGATAAGTGAAGGCCGCCGGTCACTGCGTTGTCAATGGTCAGAGCTGATGCCTGAAATCTGGTATTCTCGCAACACCCTTAACACTGTGACTCTCGGAATACTGAATTGCTTAATGATTTCTGAAATCGAAGGTCCCATGCGTGTAGCTCCAACTACCATTAAGCCTTGAAAGTCTTAATTCCTGTCGTGCATCCATGATTACGTCGGAAACGGTTTCATATGACTCACCTGAGTACAAACGCCAGCTCCGCCCTTTATCCCTTGTGTACCTGATACTACCGCCATCTGTATATGTGAATATCGCTGTCCCCTGACTTTGGTCACCTTAATGTCGAACGACCTAGATGTCGAAAGAGTGAAAAAGGTAACCATCTCCTGTAATTCAAACGCTCACAAAGAGAATGGCGTTGAAAATTTACAACAAGGAGCTTTTATCAAAGGAAAGCAAATAAAAAGAATTTGAATTGTTACGATTTGAAATAACAAAGGGAAAGGTTTGAGCGACAGCGCAGGAAGCAACTTGTGCCGCATACAACTAGTATTTCCTACGTGCTTGTTTACAAAACGTATTATTTATGCCTGGCGCGGCCTCCGATGGTTAATTCTAAGACCTGGGAGGGGGCGCATGGGCCGTTAGACGAGGCGTGGAGGGTTGTAACTGCGCAGCCATTGTCGCTTCCGCCCGGGAGGCGGGACAAAGCCTTTTCATTACGGCGGGAGTTTTACAGCAATCGATTATGAGTTTTGGTAGCGGAGCGCTTCGGCAGCCAGCAGTAATTGTTTCCGGCGGAGCGTGGGGTAGCCGAAGCGACGCGGGTCACTGGGAAATAAGCTCGTTCCTCCGCAGCACACTGAACCGTCCTTTCATCGCGTTTTTATGGCGTCGATGCAACTGCAGTTTGGACTACAGGCGGCAATTCATACTTGTTACAGGGAAACGACCACGGTAGTAAAACAGTAGAACTTCCACAGCAACTTTTATTAAACGAGCAGTTTAGGATTTCAAGGACCCATTTTCAAGTCTTAAAAAAAAGTGTGTTTAACGTTCCGTCGATATCAAGGTCATTAGACAAGGAGAGCAAGCTCTGATTAAGAAAGGATGGGGAAGGAAGTCGGCTGCGCCCTTTCAAATGAACCATCCCGGAGTTTGACTGAGGCGATGTTGGGAAACCATGGAAAACCCTGATCAGGAGGGCCGGACGGGGATTTGAACCGTCGTCCTCCCGAATGCGAGACCACTGCCCTACCTCATTTGTAAGTTTTGCACCGTAGGTAGACGCATTTGTACAGTGCCCGAGCTAAGAGAAGAAAGCTCCAAATATCATAGGTTCAATATATTTTTAAAGAATCTTTGCGAAGTGTTAACACGTTATCACATTCGCTAACATTTACCTATATAAATAAAAATTTAGATGTTCGCTTCTTCAAAATTTTATATCCCCCGAAAGTTCTTCAAACATTGCTTTGAGATTTGATAGTGGTGCATGCGATTATGCTTCACGCTTTCATATACCTGTTTTAACATATATGTAAATAGATATGCAATATATTTTGTTGCCAAAATCACGAGAAGTTCTTGACACATTCGCTTCAAATTTTAAACGATACACTATTAAACAATCCGACTGACATAGCCTATACAGTTTTTGAACAACCATGTAGTGGTTTTCTATTTAATCCGACTCAGAGAAAGAAAATCCTCTGGTGCAAAAATGTGCTGTTTTGTTTACTTTGTCGTAGCCAGTTTTAACCACGATAGCGGGACATTTGAACCATTAGACAAATTACTTCTCCCATATATATTCTCATTACTTACTTTCTTAACGTAAATTGTATACACAACAATAGCTTTTTTGTTTTCTTCCTCGCAGACTGTTTATAAAACAGGAAGTTATATTTCTGGCTCAACGGCTCAGGATTAGAATACTACGAGTACTACAGAATGTGAATTTGCCCGCCTCGGTAGCGGCGCGGTCAGCGTAGGGGATTGGTAAACGGGGGGGGTCCATGTTCGATTCCCGACCGAGTCAGAGATTTTTCTCCGCTCCGGGACAAGGTGCTGCATTGTCCTTACGTTCGTGAGGTCGTAATCGACATTACGCTCGTGAATTGACTGTATGGGCAGGTCCCGTAATCCAATTAAAATAAAATAAAAAACAATTTGCTGTAACAATAAACAAGACCGAAGAGCTGTGCGGAGGAAAAGGCGGGGGGGGGGGGGGGGGGGGGGGGGAGGCGAGAAGAGATGGACACAGGGGTAGGGTAAGTGGATACAGCGGAAATCAGGTGGACTGAGAGGGCGCAGGACGACATGGGGGAGGGGGGAGGAAGAGAAAGAAGAGGAGATGGACATAGACATGAGAGAAAAGCTAGGTCGTATATGCAATTCCCATACCTATCAGAAACGTGTGCTATCTCTCTCTTCTCACATGTCCATTTAATCAGACTGAACCACAGCAACGCGTGGCCGGGTACAGCTAGTAATAATAATAGGAGACTCATTAAGTCCTGCCTTGCTCTGAACCCATTATCCAACATGCTAAATAATACAAATTATGGATACAATATTACTGGAACATACCCACACAAAATCACACATTTGCTATACATGGATGATCTAAAACTACTGACAGCAACAAATCAACAACTCAACCAGTTACTAAAGATAACAGAAGTATTCAGCAATGGTATAAATATGGCTTTTGGAACAGACAAATGTAAGAAAAATAGCATAGTCAAGGGAAAACACACGAAACAAGAAGATTACATATTGGATAACCACATAGAAGCGATGGAAAAAACAGATGCCTATAAATATCTAGGATACAGACAAAAAATAGGAATAGATAATACAAATATTAAAGAAGAACTAAAAGAAAAATATAGACAAAGACTAACAAAAATACTGAAAACAGAATTGACAGCAAGAAACAAGACAAAAGCTATAAATACTTATACTACAACAATATTGACCTACTCATTTGGAGTAGTGAAATGGAGTAACACGGACTTAGAAGCACTCAATACACTTACACGATCACAATGCCACAAATATAGAATAAATCACATACATTCAGCAACAGAAAGATTCACATTAAGCAGAAAGGAAGGAGGAAGGGGATTTATCGACATAAAAAAACCAACATTATGGACAGGTAGACAATTTAAGAAAATTCTTTATAGAACGAGCAGAAACTAGCAAAATACACAAAGCAATCACTCATATAAATATATCGGCTACACCACTGCAATTTCATAACCACTTCTACAACCATTTAGATCACATAACATCAACAGATACGAAGAAAGTGAATTGGAGGGGGAGGGCACTACATGGCAAGCACCCGTATCATCTAACACAGCCACACATCGATCAAGACGCATCCAACACATGGCTAAGAAAAGGCAATATATACAGTGAGACGGAAGGATTCATCATTGCAATACAGGAGCAAACAATAAACACCAGATATTACAGCAAGCATATTATTAAAGATCCCAATACCACAACAGATAAATGCAGACTTTGCAAACAACAAATAGAAACAGTAGATCACATCACAAGTGGATGTACAATACTAGTAAATACAGAATACCCCAGAAGATATGACAATGTAGCAAAAATAATACAACAACAACTTGCCATTAAACATAAACTAATAAAACAACACGTTCCCACATACAAGTATGCACCACAAAATGTACTGGAGAATGATGAATACAAATTATA
Organism: Schistocerca serialis cubense; assembly: GCF_023864345.2. NCBI lineage: Eukaryota > Metazoa > Arthropoda > Insecta > Orthoptera > Acrididae > Schistocerca > Schistocerca serialis. Next base: position 575,395,325 of record NC_064639.1, read on the forward strand.
CTGGAACAGAACCAATATAACAGGTAAAACAACACCACATAACAAACCTGACATCATACTCACCAATAAAAAGAAGAAATTAACACAACTAATCGAAATATCCATACCCACTACAACAAATATACAGAAGAAAACAGGAGAAAAAATTGAAAAATACATCCAGCTGGCTGAGGAAGTCAAGGACATGTGGCATCAGGATAAAGTTGACATACTATCAACTACAGGGGTCATACCACACAATATCCACCAGTACATCAACGCAATACAGCTACATCCAAACGTATATATACAACTACAGAAACCCGTAATTATTGATATGTGTTCAATAACCCGAAAGTTCCTAAATACAATATAACATATACCGTACAGTTAAAAGGAAGTCACGCTTGATGAAGGTCCCCGTCACTTTCCATTTTTAACCAGACCTAAGGTCTGAGAAAAATAGAAATAATAATAGTAGTAGTAGTAGTAATAGTAATAATTACTCGTAGTAGTACTCCGTACTACACATACGATCCTCTCAGTGTTGTAGGTAATGGAAATTTCAAAATTTACTTGAACCGCTGCATAACCGATAAAATACTCCGTCGTAAAAACCTAACGTAATACTGAGTAATAAAGCTGAGCTAGGTACCTTCCTCACGGGGATAGCTGTACGTAACTCCCGTAACTGGAGATACTCCTGCAGAGAGAAAATGGCTAAATAAAGGGGTCTGGCAGATGAGATAAAAGCCACGTGGAAATAGACGTCAGTACACATCATGCCTGTGGTATCGCACACCAACATTTTCCCAAAACGAGCAGTGAAAAGCCTATCGACCCCGAACTGAGCCCTCCGCTCTACTGACCACTGTGAAAGGCAGTTGGAGTGAACTTGTGCAGAACAGTGCATCGGGTTCTAGGGGAACATCGGTAATTGAGTGGTAACTTGGTACTTGTATCATCATTATATCATAAAAAGGAGTCAGCCAATCAATTAAAATAGAAACAAAAACAGCAATAATAATAATGCGCGGTGAAAGGTGTAAACAGGAAACTGGAGAGATCCCATGAAGAATGCAGCGTCAACAAGCTGTCCGAGTTTGTTAACTTTGCTACAAACTGTGAGTGAAGTGCCTACCACGTGACAACAATTTAGGTATTTTAGCGAATATTCTAGATCATTAGGAATGCATATCAGCATACTCAACGAAAAAAGCCGAAACGCTACGACTACAGCTAGCCTTACTTGTGACTTACTCTGTCTTCTTAAATTTTATAAAAAATGGAGAAATCGACATAAGTGTGCCAGGTCCCTTTGAGGATGGCGGAATTAGAGACGGAACATGAACTCTGATTGGGAAGGGCGAAAGAAGTAAATCGGCGAGTCCTCCAACGACCCATCCCGACAATTGCTGAAGATATTTAGGGAAACTACAGGAAGCCTAAACATGAATGGCCATATTGGGATTTGAATATACGTACTCCTGATGAACATTCCAATGAGAAATAAAGAGCGTACTACACACAGCCTTGTCAGTAGCCTTATACTACAAATCAGGTTAATATAATACACCATTTCATTTCACTAACGTAAATGAAGACTGAAATGTACCTTTTTTCATGGTACATTTATTCCGCTTGAATGAAACGTGCCTCGCGTATAGACAGAGAACCGTAGAAAATATACAAAATAGGCAAACGAAATAAAGTGCTCTGTGGAAACCACTTCATGTTTAAATCCCCTAAATCATCGTCTCGAACACTGGACTTGTCCACGAAAGGTTTATGGAAGATATAGCTACGATTTGCCTAAAGAACATCCTAGTTTCTTGGTTCGCAATTCTCAGTGTCTGTCTTATTGTAAGCATTTTCACTCTGCGAAGCAGTTGAAACTCTTACTGATGTAAATTACTACCGCAGACAAGTAATCGCGAAGTCAGTAATGCTGTAATATTTCTATTCCATTGTCTTTTCGTTTACAACCCTTTTCTGTGGTTTTTCCAGAACTTACTCCGTACTTAGGTTTTTCTTTTTTGTAACAAAGTTATTTCTGTATGTGTACCTTCTTTGATGCGCTGCTCTCTAAATTAGGACTTAAAAAATGTTACAATGTGAAACAAAAAATAACTTAGCGATCACATTGTACTGCCGCACCAAAGATGTTGTCTCGTACGATCACGGCGCTCTTGGATGTGGTATCATCGTCGTATTTGATGCAGTAATGAGTTGTCTGAGTGTATCTAAAACAGACTACGGCGCATGCGTTGTTAATGACGATGGGGTTGAGACAAAGGAGAATGTGAATTCAGCCAGGTAGACTGCTGCTCTGGCAAGTTAGTTGAAGGTAGCAATTCTTTATGCCCTAATCTGACGTTACGATCACCATGGATAGCTTTTCAGATTTAACCCACCGCAATCTTTTATGCTCTGAATGTGTACCCTGAATCATCTCTGCCGGTGGAGACATTAAAAATGACATTCCTTTCTGTTGTTGGGGATGACACCAGTTTTCCTCTGGCGGAAAATGATTTCTGGACATACCTCTTACTTGACACCTTCAACTTTTGTAGTCCTGTCTTCCTCAGCTGCACGTAATATTACGGTATATTGATAATTTTTACTTATGGACTGTCTGACAGCAACTGAATAAAACAATTTTACTGCCATAAACTAAAACATTGTATTAAAACAAGCGTTCAGTTCACAGTGCTGTGGAATGTGGGAAAAAAACCGCAAATTGGCGTTCATAAGAAGAAGAACAACACGTAAAATGCAACAGGAGCGTAATATGTAAGAAATTGTCCACGCAACCTGCCACTGATGATGCCTTGCAGAAAATAAAGGCGAAACGCGTATGGCACTAAAATTGTGTTTTATTCAGTTGCTGTCAGACGGTCCATAAGTAAAAATTATCAATATACCGTAATACCTCTTACTTCTTTATAAGGACTCACAGAATGGAAAGTTCTACAATAAAAAGGGACCAGAACACGTACCTTGTGCGCGCTTTTGGTGAACATCCTGAAGCGTTTGACAGTTTCATCAATAAACCGTTACATAATGAAAATGTGTGTTGTCCACGAACGGAGAGTATTTAAGCGTGGAGAAAAGTCTCCCTATGCGAGAAAAGTCTCCCTATGCGAGAAAAGTCTCCGTATGCAAATTCTTTAAGATCTTGGGGTCCTATCAAGCCTTCGCTTAGTAGATCTAAATTCAAGAACGCTGTTGAACACCAACGTAAGAGAGATTAGGACATCGCTAGATAAGAAATACAGATGACAACATCTGCAACTCATTTTACAGAAAGGCTAGTAGCAACGAATGGAATTTTATCTGAAGAGTTACCTACATGCACCGGAAATACAAGATTCAAATTATTTAAAACGAAAACTCAAGGCGATTTTTTATATCGGATGAAAATTAATTAAGCTAACAAACTCTGGGAGGTTGTATGGGACAACGAGAATACGTTTTCTAATGTGTTTTCCCGTGAGAACAAAAAAATAAACCGAAACAAATATTAATTATTTATTACCAAGAGACAAGAGCATTAACAAAACTACTTGAGTTGTAATAGAGGTTCAAAAATTGCTCCGCTGAATTTTAAACACAGGTTATATCGGCGGCTCATGTGCTATCTAACACGTTCAAAGGCTGCAGTAGTGTTCTTAATTCCTACTGTTGCTGCTGCTGTTGCTACTGTTACTGTTACTGTTACTGTCCGGGAAAACAAATCCTCTTCTCCTTCAGCAGGGCTTTTGTAAACAGCGTTGCACAAAGGAAGTCCACAGGGGTCAAATCAGGGGATCGAGTAGGCCGTGGCACAGGACCACCACTGCCGGTCCACTTTTCTGGAAACTGTCGGTTGAAGAATCGACACACCGGACAACTAGCATGTGCCGACTATTCGTCATGCTGGAACCACATGCGTTGTCCCCTAGCGAGTGGCACTTCATCCAGTAACTCTGGCAATACTCTGGAGAAGAAATTATTATGATGTCTTTCTTTTAATGGCCTAGGCATCAGATATAGCCCAATTAAACAGTTACGAACAACACCTGCCCATATGTTCAGGCAGAACCGCACTTTGTGAGCGTGTGTAAATGTGGCATTTGAAGTAACTTCACTCAGACCGTAAGAGTTGTGGATTTTGAAGGCCCTATCACGGCCGAACGTTGTATCATCTAAAACAGCACAGAGGACGGAGGTGTAGGATGCATTTGACACTGTTCCAGGTACCGCTGCGAAAACTATGCTCTAAGCGGACCATCATCTGGTTCCAGGTCCGCAGCTCGTGGTCTAGTGGCTAGCGTTGCTGCCTCTGGGTCCCGGGTTCGATTCCCGACCGGGTTGGGGACTTTCTCTGCACAGGGAGTGATCATCGTAATCATCATCTGGTTCCAGGTTGTACACACGCTGTAAACTGGATTAACAATTGTTGATGATGGTTTTTTGTTTTATTTGTCTGATTCGTCCCCATGTTACGCGAAATCTTAGTACTGAGAGCGATTACGCCCTCTACCGGATCAAAATAATGCTCACAGGCAATTGCGATAAAGAAAAATGTTTGTTTTGTCTCCCGTGCAACCTCCCAGAGTTTTTCGGCTGAAATTATTTCGATCCTCTTACATCATTAAATTTCCTAGAGGAATGGCTTTCACTACTGTACAACTCAAGACACCATAATTACGAGTACGCCACTGTATATGACGTGGAACTACTTTGAGTAATAGCATTTTGAAGCTACCTTTGTTGGCATAAACTGAACTGATGGTTTGTGTTTGCAAATTGGAAACATGTTACACTTTCAAACATTTATGCACGTAACATTCTTTTATGGCATTAAAAGATGTAATGCTACGGCAACGCAAGGAACGTCATCGGAATGTGTTTAGATAGCAGCATTAATGCACAATGTTGAGGAAACGATCCACGCTTTCCGTTTGAATGGATAAAATCCAGTTGTGTTCTGTACCTTACGACGAGAACGGTAAGTGCCGGCATCCGATTTCCCAGGAATTTCACTGAATGGAAGAGAAGTTCAAATAACACGACACGAGCCTCTGCTTATCCGTAGCTACTCGACCGTTTCTGCGAAACCACTGCTCAAAATTTTAAAGGTATTACCGCGCGATATCCTCCGCCGAAGTGAGGACATTAGTGGTTAGCGTCCCGTCTTCTAAACACTATTGTTTTTATTTGTTTTATTTCTATTGTGATTTATCTACCCATGTTCGTAGACTGTTACTACACGAATGTTTCTAATCAAATTAGGGAATACAAGGGCGTTATTCTTATTAATTATATTTTATTCACATGTTTATTCTTCATGAAGATTTGGTACGATTTCTTGGAGGATACTGATCGCGCACACATTTACGAAAAACAGATATTCCGAACACCACGAGCATCACGCGAAGGTAGGTTTGCCACAGCGTCATTTCTTCGTATGAATCTCACTCGGAAAAGGAACGCAGTTAACACTGCCGAAGACTTCGCCTGTTGGAATAATTTCACGGCAAACCATTCATAACGTCCGCTTGCAATTTATTACGAACCACGATACGCTACAGGAATTTCACCAAAAACAATTTCAAATAATTTTCACATTATTTTCTTTAATTCCATCATCTGACGTACAATTAACAGAAGAATAAGGACTATGTTATATCAACACACACTGGAAAACGTTCCTGTATGAATCTTCCACAATCATGAGTATATGAATGAAAAACAAAAATAAAAGTAATAATCTAGTTTCGAATAAGGGGCCAAAATTAAGAAGCTGCGACACTGACCACTGCGTCACCATTTCGTTTGAGGATACCTCGCGGTGAAAATAACGAAATACATGAAAACGTATCGAAAAAATTTGACCGTTTTTTTCAGAATCGGTCGAGCATCTGCGAATAATCCGAGACATGTTCGTCTATTTTGACCCCTCTTCCACTGAGGGAAGTTTCTGGGAAAACGGGTGATGACACTTTAAGAGTTCACCTCGTTAGTGTGTATCACTCACCGGAGGAGATTCAAGATACATAGTTCATTTACCGTGCTGCAGAACATGTACGGATGAGTTTTTGAAGAAGCTGTTTGCATTACCTTCCTCGATTTGAAGGAAAAACGGAGGGAAAGCTACATGAATTTTTGCCCAACAAATGATGAATTCGTCGAAGAGCCAGTGGTTGGATTATTATGTATCTTGGCATCGAGGTAGTTGGGAACGGAATAAATTGCTTTCCGATCAGAACACGGGCTAGCAAGGGTTGCCACCAGACACTGGTGGATCTAGGGCAGGATCCCTGGGTGGCGGCGGGGTCAGGGATTTTCTCTGCCTCGTGATGACTAGGTGTTGTGTGCTGTCCTTAGGTTAGTTAGGTTTAAGTAGTTCTTAGTTCTAGGGGACTGATGACCATAGATGTTAAGTCCCATAGTGCTCAGAGCCATTTTTTGAACCTTCTGGGTGGCTGTGGAATTTGCTGAGGACGCTGTATTCCTGTTTCCCAGATTCTCTCTCGATATTAATATCGGACGACGCTCATGCACCCATCAGCTTTCACCTTTGTAATTCTTTCTGCTGGGAATATCTTTGTTCTATTATGCTATAAAACACTTTCATCCTCCCTGAATTGTCGATACGACACTCATTTGTCTGTGCAGTGTCACGCGAGATACACTATGCCAATCTTATTACATTCGGTACAGAATATTTACAAGTAACGTTGCTTTTTGGGAGCTTTCTGCAACTGTGGACGCTAGTATATTCTGAAAGGGAGAATGATTGGGCATTGCCGTCCCGGCGCTGAAGAGTTCATTAGAGATGACGCACAAGCTTAGAATAGACACAGATAGAGAATGACATCGGTCGTGTGCTCAGAGCCACCGTTACCTGCGGTTCTTTTCCAATAGCAGGAAAGGACCGTCTGACAGAAGTAGAGGAAGATGTAGGGCTGGGTGCATATACTCGAAGCCAGCTATCTAAATGTTAGTGAAAGTGTCAGAAATAAACAAAAAAGTTATATGATAAGTTTAGTAAACTTAGTTTGAGATTCAGTACTGGAAAGAAAGCGTCCTAAAAATTGTTGCAACCATGTGCCTAAATGGAATCTGATGCGTAACGGTCCACTGTTATGACGAACGTAGACTAGAATGAATGAATGAATGAATGACTGAATGACTAGTCATCCCGACAATCGCCCCCAGATCTTTAGGAAGTCCACGAGAACTTTACTCTGAGTGGCCAGATGGAGATTTGCAAGCCGATTATCCAGTATGAAAGTCCAGTCTCGCGACCACCGTATCACATTGCTAAGTGTGTATTTGGAGAGTGGACCAAAAACTTCCATAATTCTGAAATAAAAGTTTTTAATCTTATGCATTGCAGACACTGAACACTAAGAGTGGGTTTGAAATAGTGGACGAATTGTATCCGGGTCTTTCTACTAGACCCTTTATAGTGTTTTTAAAGGTTCCGGGATTATATGACGCTGTTATGATTCCAGAAGCTATCAGCACTTGACACAAAACAATAAGTATCTGCAAACACCCACCCTCTGACGATTAACCTGCAGTAAGGCGTTGCAGGTTGCATAAAACCCAACGATAGGGGCGGTTGACTTGTGTGCGTATTCCTCTAAGAGCCTTCAGGAGCATTTTCTCTGGTATTTCGACAGATATTTGCAATTTTCTTTCTGCATTGTGTAGCTGGAGTCAGCCTGAACAATTGTTGCTCGTCACGTCATTCATGCGACACCCAGTGTCGACAGAAAGCGTCGGTTTGTTTTCCATTGTAAACAAAATTATTTCTTACGTGCGCATTCGATAGAGGGCTCCCAAGTTAGTGTAGTGAGATACTAGTGATATCGATATGTATTAACAAGGACAGTAATGCAGGAAGAATAAACAGTAGTGCAGCATCAACTAAGTAGCGCAGCATGCTTGGCGGTGCTGTCGCTGCTTGAGTACTCGTCATTCTTCGCGTTTTACTGTCCCTGGTTATACATATCGATAAAACAAATATAGCACTAGACTAATCTGGGACTGGTCTACCGAACGTGCTCGTAAAATTTCGGTTTACGAATTATCATATTTGTAGCGGGGAAGAAATTGACGCTTTCTGACACTGGACGTCGCATGAAACTTCTTATGTTTAGCATTTCTTCGGCTCGATTCCATCTACGTACTGCAAAAACAAAAGCAAATATCTGCCGAGCCAAACAGCAGGGAAAATGCGCCTGCAACTATCATATGAGATCTTGAGGACTAGGTGGCGTGCGTGAGTACCAGAAGACTACTTGCTACTAACAAGTAGGCGGCAGCGAAGTGCGCGTGTGCCCACTGACCCCTTAAAGAGAACTCGGCCTGTGGCCTACGGGTCAATTCCGGACCATAGTTGGCGGCCACAAAGAACCAATTAAAACGAATCTGGGCATGCGGCCCGCAGTTGGGCGCCTGCCGGGCGGGCAAAAAGCGCGCCACTAACTCTCGCTGGCGCCAGCAGCACGTGCGCTCTGCTCTCCGCACAGCGGAATCCTCGCTTTTTTATAGCCAGGCAGAATTACGATCTGTGCTGTGCGACAACAGTGCGAGCGGCTCTGTCATTCCCACGACTAGGCCATCTTTTTAAATAATACTTTATCGCCATCTGGCAGTTCAGAGTTGCTTGGTCCCCTTCTCTGGGCGCATCTTTATTATCCTAGTAGGTGGACTGTAGTCATCAGCACTTAATGTGCTCCGATTCGTTCGGTCACTTTATTTGCCAAAGTCTGCGACTGCGAGGGGACCGGGGGGGGGGGGGGGGGCGGAATACATTAAACATGCCAATGTTTTCCCTGCACGATCGCCTCGTTAACTTAATCTATGCTACTACATGAAAAGTCGTCGTTATGGGTTGTTACCAAAAATCTCAGATTTCGTTAGCGATTTACTTCAGATTTTACACGATACTCGAACAAACATTCCGGAAACGTAGGCTATATTTAATAATTTTCAGCAAAAATCTTTCAAACTTCTTAACCAACTTACTTCATATTGTCACACAATTCTCTAATGAACATTCAGGCAGACATGGGCTTTATCCTTTAAACAACAAAGTAAATGCTTCACGTTAACATCGACTGAGAGAAAGATAATGGTGAGGAGCGCTACACTTAGAAAATGTGCGGTTTTGTTTTCTTTCTCAGAAACTGTTGTATCAGTTTATCATTAGAATACTACTTCAAAATCTAAATCGTGTGGAACTTTGTAATCCCACCTGTTCGCAGACAAAATACCCTCATAGATCAAACAGCAGGTGATTTCTTTCATATCCCATATTCCAATGATCCCTACCAATTTACCCATTCATTTTAAGTGACTTCAATGCCAAATCAAGGTTTCACTCGTAATAATAAACAAGGCTGTAGGTCAGAGAGAGTGACGTATTCCAAATCCCATACATAATCAGCAATTGCGAAGCATTGATAGGTTCTCTAGTATTCTGATATTTTCAGGTAAAATTCCCGCATTTATTAGCCTCGCTGCAGTTAAAGGTTGAACAGTGAATTGTTTTCTATTCCGTAACTCAAATTAGGCGTAGGGCACTAAACGCTTTCAGCTCTTTCTCAGCTGGAGAGCGATTTTAAATAATGGTTAATACGTACGTGAACGAGCGGGTTACAAATCCTCGGGAAGCCAGTCGGCTTTAGAGTTCCCGTGGTTTGCCTAAGTCACTCCAGCAGACTGCCGGCGTGAATCGTTTCGAACAGCAACGCCCTGTTTCATTCACCATTAGACAGTAAGTTGACAAACAGCAACGGCATTACTATTTATAGGACATTTTCCAAAGCACCCAAATAAGATTAAGGAAAAATACGTAAATTTATTTTCGATACTGATAGTGTATCGCAGTTGTTCGGTTGCACAGAACGTAAAACGTTTTCATCTTGAAACGAAGTAACAAAAATGTGAAGAAGCTTTGGAGATTTTTCCTAACAACCTTTCCCATAGATCGAGTGCTTATATGCTTATATATCGTAAGTATTAAAATGTATTGCCTCTGTCTGTCAGAACTTTAATGAAGTACCGTATAAAGATTTGAAGTAAATCGGTTAACACTTTTCCAGATTTTTGCAAAAAGACGTTTCCCTTTATACGGTATGTGTGAACTAGACTTTTCCTTGTATAGCAGTATAGATTAATGACATAGGAATTACCACAAGTCAACGATAGCTAACCATGTGTACTGAACAGGCCGCCCTTTAAAGGGAATAGAAGACTACTTAGAAATCTTGCATGTGAAAAGAAGGGATGAAAGCTCGTACGGCAAGGATTACCAACAACCATTCAAGTAAAGAAATATGATGTTCTTAATGTACATATGAAGAGCAAAGGAACAAAACTTTGAACGGTTTTTTTGGACTTCTTTCAATGCAGATGCATAGTTACGAAAAAGTAGTAGTTCAAAGACGAAATAACTAGAAGTTGGCATGCTTGTTGCTTGGAAGGGAGTCAAGAGTATGTCACCAATGGAATGGTATTGTGATTCAGTCAGTAGCTGCGCACGCATAATGATACCGTAGGCAAACCAGCTCTCACCTAAGCGACGACTCCTGAAGTAGCGCCAACTGCACACACTTCGAGGGCACAGAAGACTAAGAGGAAACTGTCTTCACTGATAGAAGGGGACCTATATTGCAATGACTCATTTTAGGGACGATGCAAACGCGATGTTAACAGTTTTTTTTATTCACAATTATCTTGTCACATCTGGTGAACCTACAACAATTTAAAGCTTTTATCCAATATGTGGAACAATGGGACTATGGTGAATCAAGGTTTTCAGACAACTGCAACCAAGCTACTCTTGTCTAGTTATCAGTAGCAACAGTATCTTGCTACGAATAATTATGCCTATCACCTTGTTGATTTCAAGTGACCATGGTGATGGTTCATGATCATTTGTTGAATTTCTTTTGCAACAAGATTTTGGCTCCGTCGAGAATCATCTGAATCGAAACCGATAAAGTAAGTCCATTAAATGTGATTAAGACAATCGAAATACAATATATTAAAGTGCATTGTCCTGACTGACTCTTCGCCTAGCCCAAACCGTCTGGATAATAACTTGAAATTTGGATAGGGTCACAATCTTGTATACACGCCCCTCCATACCAGCAAAATAAAAAAAAAAATAAAAGGTTCAAATGGCTCTGAGCACTATGCGACTTCTGAGGTCACCAGTCGCCTAGAACTTAGAACTAATTAATCATAACTAACCTAAGGGCATCACACACATCCATGTCCGAGGCAGGATTCGAACCTGCGACCGTAGCGGTCGCTCGGTTCCAGACTGTGTATCCGCATCCAGTGACGCCTGTAAGGTAAGGATGACTGCGTTTGGCCAGAACTGTTAGGGTCTTCTGAGATTTGTTCGGACGGAGTTTTTTTTAGTTTATCTTATATTGTAATGAGTGAAATATGGGAAGAAAAGTCTTTTGAAAAAATGTCGCTATTAAGGTAATATTGAAGCTAGAACTACGAAAATTGGTACTTGGTTTCTCGGTCACAAAGAAATACATGTTTCAGCTTTTTGGAAATTAAGTCACTACCTGGTGAAAGTTTTTTTTGCAAATAAGTCATTACTAAAATGCTACTAAAGCAAAACCTACATAAATGAAATAGGTATTTGACACCTCTATTACACATGAAGAACTGTGCGTTAGGGGATGAGTTTCTACGGAAATATCGTTCCAAGCTTCCCCCCATGAACCATGGACCTTGCCGTTGGTGGGGAGGCTTGCGTGCCTCAACGACACAGATAGCCCTACCGAAGGTGCAACCACAACGGAGGGGTATCTGTTGAGAGGCCAGACAAACGTGTGGTTCCTGAAGAGGGGCAGCAGCCTTTTCAGTAGTTTCAGGGGCAACAGTCTGGATGATTGACTGATCTGGCCTTGTAACAATAACCAAAACGGCCTTGCTGTGCTGGCACTGCGAACGGCTGAAAGCAAGGGGAAACTACGGCCGTAATTTTTCCCGAGGGCATGCAGCTTTACTGTATGATTAAATGATGATGGCGTCCTCTTGGGTAAAATATTCCGGAGGTAAAATAGTCCCCCATTCGGATCTCCGGGCGGGGACTACTCAACAGGATGTCATCAGGAGAAAGAAAACTGACGTTCTACGGATCGGAGCGTGGAATGTCAGATCACTTAATCGGGCAGGTAGGTTAGAAAATTTAAAAAGGGAAATGGATAGGTTAAAGTTAGATATAGTGGGAATTAGTGAAGTTCGGTGGCAGGAGGAACAAGACTTCTGGTCAGGTGACTACAGGGTTAAAAACACAAAATCAAATAGGGGTAATGCAGGAGTAGGTTTAATAATGAATAGGAAAATAGGAATGCGGGTAAGCTACTACAAACAGCATAGTGAACGCATTATTGTGGCCAAGATAGATACGAAGCCCACACCTACTACAGTAGTACAAGTTTATATGCCAACTAGTTCTGCAGATGGCGAAGAAATTGAAGAAATGTATGATGAAATAAAAGAAATTATTCAGATAGTGAAGGGTGACGAAAATTTAATAGTCATGGGTGACTGGAATTCGGTAGTAGGAGAAGGGAGAGAAGGAAACGTAGTAGGTGAAAATGGATTGGGGCTAAGAAATGAAAGAGGAAGCCGCCTGGTAGAATTTTGCACAGAGCATAACTGAATCATAGCTAACACTTGGTTCAAGAATCATAAAAGAAGGCTGTATACATGGAAGAAGCCTGGAGATATTGACAGGTTTCACATAGATTATATAATGGTAAGACAGAGATTCAGGAACCAGGTTTTAAATTGTAAGACATTTCCAGGGGCAGATGTGGACTCTGACAACAATCTATTGGTTATGAACTGTAGATTAAAACTGAATAAACTGCAAAAAGGTGGGAATTTAAGGAGATGGGACCTGGATAAACTGAAAGAACCAGAGGTTGTACAGAGTTTCAGGGAGAGCATAAGGGAACAACTGACAGGAATGGGGGAAAGAAATACGGTAGAAGAAGAACGGGTAGCTTTGAGGGATGAAGTAGTGAAGGCAGCAGAGGATCAAGTAGGTAAAAAGACGAGGGCTAGTAGAAATCCTTGGGTAACAGAAGAGATACTGAATTTAATTGATGAAAGGAGAAAATACAAAAATGCAGTAAGTGAAGCAGACAAAAAGGAATACAAACGTCTCAAAAATGAGATCGACAGGAAGTGCAAAATGGCTAAGCAGGGATGGCTAAAGGACAAATGTAAGGATGTAGAGGCTTATCTCATGAGGGGTAAGATAGATACTGCGTAGAGGAAAATTAGAGAGACCTTTGGAGAAAAGAGGACGACTTGCATGAATATCAAGAGCACATATGGAGACCCACTACTAAGCAAAGAAGGGAAAGCAGAAAGGTGGAAGGAGTATATAGAGGGTCTATACAAGGGCGATGTACTTGAGGACAATGTTATGGAAATGGAAGAGGATGTAGATGAAGATGAAATGGGAGATACGATACTGCGTGAAGAGTTTGACAGAGCACTGAAAGACCTGAGTCGAAACAAGGCCCCCGAAGTAGACAACATTCCATTGGAACTAATGACGGCCTTAGGAGATCCAGTCCTGACAAAACTCTACCATCTGGTGAGGAAGATGTATGAAACAGGCGAAATACCCTGAGACTTCAAGAAGAATATAATAATTCCAATCCCAAAGAAAGCAGTTGTTGACAGATGTGAAAACTACCGAACTATCAGTTTAGTAAGTCACAGCTGCAAAATACTAACGCGAATTCTTTACAGACGAATGGAAAAACTAGTAGAAGCCGACCTCGGGGAAGATCAGTTTGGATTCCGTAGAAATGTTGGAACACGTGAGGCAATACTGACCCTACGACTTATCTTAGAAGCTAGATTAAGGAAGGGCAAACCTACGTTTCTAGCATTTGTAGACTTAGAGAAAGCTTTTGACAATGTTGACTGGAATACTCTCTTTCAAATTCTGAAGGTGGCAGGGGTAAAATACAGGGAGAGAAAGGCTATTTACAATCTGTACAGAAACCAGAGAGACATGAAAGGGAAGCAGTGGTTGGGAAGGGAGTGAGACAGGGTTGTAGTCTCTCCCCTATGTTATTCAATCTGTATATTGAGCAAGCAGTGAAGGAAACAAAAGAAAAATTCGGAGCAGGTATTAAAATTCATGGAGAAGTAGTAAAAACTTTGAGGTTCGCCGATGACATTGTAATTCTGCCAAAGACAGCACAGGACCTGGAAGAGCAGTTGAACGGAATGGACAGTGTCTTGAAAGGAGGATATAAGATGAACATCAACAAAAGCAAAACGAGGATAATGGAATGTAGTCGAATTAAGTCAGGTGATGCTGAGGGAATTAGATTAGGAAATGAGACACTTAAACTATTAAAGGAGTTTTGCTATTTGGGGAACAAAATAACTGATGATGGTCGAAGTAGAGAGGATATAAAATGTAGACTGGCAATGGCAAGGAAAGCGTTTCTGAAGAAGAGAAATTTGTTAACATCGAGTATAGAGTTAAGTGTCAGGAAGTCGTTTCTGAAAGTATTTGTATGGAGTGTAGCCATGTATGGAAGTGAAACATTGACGATAAATAGTTTGGACAAGAAGAGAATAGAAGCTTTCGAAATGTGGTGCTACAGAAGAATGCTGAAGATTAGATGGATAGATCACATAACTAATGAGGAGGTATTGAATAGAAGTGGAGAGAATAGAAATTTGTGGCACAACTTGACCAGAAGAAGGGATCGGTTGGTAGGACATGTTCTGAGGCATCAAGGGACGACCAATTTAGTATTGGAGGGCAGCGTGGAGGGTAAAAATCGTAGAGGGAGACCAAGAGATGAATACACTAAGCAGATTCAGAAGGATGTAGGTTGCAGTAGGTACTGGGAGATGAAGAAGCTTGCACAGGATAGGGTAGCATGGAGAGCTGCATCAAACCAGTCTCAGGACTGAAGACCACAACAACAACAACAACAACAACAACAACAACGTTCCAAGAACTCAAAAGGCATGATTAACAAAAACCTCTCACTCTTGCTACCAGAATCCCTTTTCGTCAGAAGTACATTCGAGAAAAACCATGCTTCTATTTCCCCAGTGTGAAAAATTGAGTAGGTGTTGTAATTTGTGAACAGTATGAAAATTAGATTACAAAAAATAAATCTGTACAGACCACATAGTATACGCGAGCAAAACAGCGGGCCCTAGGCTAGTTGTGAATAAAATTTTATCTTTCAAAGCAGGTTTCGTGCTCCAGTTTGACTTTGTCATATTTCATTCACTTATTTTCGTTGTTTTTTGTGTCATATGAGAGCGTTGTTGTACTGTGTGAAGCGTAGTTAAAGTGTGCTGCGTATCAGTGGTAACTCACTAGCGACCTGTCCCCGCTTTGCACTGGTACCACTTACCATCTACGACGGGGCGACCTGTCTGACGTAGCGGTGATAAATTATATTTACAAATCTTCCTCGTTCATCAGTGTGCGTATCAGTAAAAACCGTATCAAAATGACTACTGTAGTTCGTGAGATAGACCTTCACATACACGGAAACGGGGCGAGTAACTTCAGTTTAGTACTACGTACATAAATGATCTGAAAACAGGAACGGTTACAGGAATGGTAACATCAGAATAAATAACTAGCAGATGGAGGGAGGGGGAGAGGGCGAGTCCATTTGGCGAGGTTGCGCGCGTCGCTGAGAACGTAACATGACAGAATGGGATCCTATTAGAAGGTAACAGGCCGGCTCGATCCGATATGCAGCTCTCGTAGCGGCGTGCCGTGTGGCAGGGCCGTTTACAGCGCTGTCGCGGCGACAAACTGATTTAATCCCGTAGCCAGTACGTGTACCTGTCCGTGCCGTGATCATTCACTTGTACTTTGAGGGCGTGCGACAGCGAACAAGGTCCATCGCCTGCCCCTGGATAGATGGAACAACCAGGAAGACGCTACAATGGACCGCGCACAAATCACATGCACAACACTGCCATGTAATTGAGGAGTATGGCGTACAAGCGGGAGCCACGTTCTTAATGCCTTCAACACGAGCGAAGTGGACAGTATCCCGCCACTGTTTTAGTGCAACATACTCCATACCGTTATTAGTTATCATTTTCATGTTCAGAAATAGATTGGTGCTCTATACTCTTGTACTATATTGACATCGAAAGTTCCGACCGACAATTGTGTAGTTTTATTCACTTTCAGAACTTCAACACATTGAGGAGTGATATGAACACTATGTTCTTACAGTCCTTGTGCGAAACAGCGGAAATGGAAACGTTTTGTGGAGTTTCAAATACTAATTGCCGTAACGTTACGCACGAGATATGTGTCATTCTACACCAATACCCATTTCAGTTCTGTGGCCATCTGAATTACACTTTTACTAATTAAAAAGTCCAGCTGCAAATCTATTAGCACTCTTCTGAATTCTTTGAATCCGCTCCTTCATTTCGACTTGGTGTGAGTCCCACGACACTAGCGACACTCAAGGTACTGCAAGTGCCTTTTACATGGTTCATTTCAAGATGCGCTATCTCGCAATGAATTAAAATCTTGTAAACGCTATCCCTAAAAAATATTTTAATATGCTAGTACCATTTAACTGTCATTAAGCGACGTTAAACATTTTTTTATTAGTGTGACAGGGTCCATTTGCATAATGTTAATGCTTTATTCGAACGCCTTTTCATGCGCCTGAATGTGGGTCTATATACTTTAAGGTGAAGTACCGTTCGCTACGCCAAGTTAATAAGATAAACTTTGCTCCTACTTAATGAGCTTACCTCCCTGTCTACAACGATATCGACAGCAAGTAGTCAGCGCGCTGTGGTCACACTGATATTAGGGACAAGTGTCTGTCGTTTCTGGATTATCTGGGAGGCACACTCTACGTTATTGCAGTTTCTGCCAGACAATCGATGTTCACGAGGCCAGACTCCGTTTGACTAATCAAATATTATTTGGGCCCGTCACGTATTTAGAACCGTATGGCGTATACTTCCAAATATCGTATTACAAATTTAAGGGTAGAACTTGTGCCGACAGTCCCTTCTAAAATTAAAATGATCAATTTTGCAATACAATTAGTGAAAAAAGTATACTGCTTCAGTTACTTAATCATTAATCGTATTTACGGGAGAAACTAAATTATCTCAACAGCAATCTTGTTCCCATAATGCGACACACCCACAGAGTAGAATCACTTTAAAGTAATGTCTTTGCAAGTAGACCGCCCATGTGGCCAACGTTTTTGTGTGTCCGTTTGTTGCGACGATGTGTATGCACTGATGATTAGTGAATATAGAGGAAACTCGTCATGGGCAATTAGTGAAGCACATTTACGTAAAATACATTATTTAACAGTGTTGCAGCTTATTTAATGGGACGTGTAATGTGGTATACCTGTTTATTTATTATTAAAGACTCTGAAGAGCAACTGCTTCAAACACACACACACACACACACACACACACACACACACACACACACACACACACACACACAGAGAGAGAGAGAGAGAGAGAGAGAGAGAGAGAGAGAGAGAGAGAGAGAGAGAGAGAGAGGCAGGCATCTGTGTAAGCTAGTGAGTGCAAAATACAGTACAGTGTATGCTTCCTCCCTTCTATGATATTATCGGTAGCAAGTATCGGTAGCAAGTTTAATACAGAATTTATGTAGTTGCGATATAGGATTTGCGAGTAAACATGAAAAGAGTTTTGATAGTCTGCGAAGAATCCTTACAAAAGGTTTAGCTTAAATCCAGTTCGAGCATCGGTTTTTTTTTTTTTTTAATTCAAATAGTCAACAGCGGTCGGTAACACCTGTTGTTGGCAATCTTTCGTATATGTAGTACGGATAAAACCACCAACTGTGTGTACTGGTTTTCCTACGCAACCGGTGTTACAGATCATCATCCTCAAACCCCCTCTCAGATGCATGTCTTGTTGAACTAGATGTCCCCCGTCACCTTCATAAGCTCGATATCGTTCGGTGTCAACTCGCGGGTTTATCCCATTCCCTGGTACGGTTCGTCCAGTCTCCGTATATTCGCCTTCTGGAAACGGGACAAAACCGCGAGTTTAGAGCGACAAAAATCAAGCCAACGAAGGACACGCCAGCAGTCAGCCTTAACAAGTGATGAATCTCAAAAGGGGACCAGAACATTCTATACTGTAACATCGAAATCGGTTGCGTATGAATAAAACCAGTGCATACAGTTAGTGGTGTTATCCTTACGACATATACGAGAGACTGCCAACGTCAGTCGTTATCGAATGCTACTGACTATGCTATGTAAATACAGCTGGTGATGCTATATTTACAACATATAAAGAGGCAGTAACAGACGTTGCCCCAATATCCACCAGAGGATGGATGTACGAAGAACGGTAGCCTTTGGTTGTTAGGCAGCACTAGTGTGTCGATAATGTGTTGTCTCTCTGCATACGCCATCTTTTTGTTTCCTTTTTGGTGTAGCTCTGCCCATCGAGGATTTCAACTGCCATTCACAGCTCTCTCTCGTTTCGTTTTTCTTGAATTGGCGGGGTGTTGAACTATAAAAGTATCAGCAGTTGTCGAGTACGTTACCTGACTGTATTCCCTAAGTTACACAGCCGGAAAAATGAATAGTACCCCTTGAAAGACGTTGGCGACTTTGATCCAATGATGGCATATGCCACCTGGGGCATAGTAAATGTACTGATAATGGCTTCAGCGTCGTCCGTCAACGGACAGCATAGTGCCATAGCTACCCAAGCGCCACCTGTGTCGGACTCTTAACTGGGAAGCTCATAGCCAGACGTCTGAGTGTGATGCAAACGTGTGAAGCGAACAACTCAACCAGGCACGGAGGCGAACTCTCTTTTTACAGCCAATTGAACGAGTGTGAAAGGGTTCGAACTGTAGCTTTCTGAGGAACGGGATGGTCATTTCGGAGAACTGCCGCACAAGCTGGACGTGCTGCGTCACTTGGGCAGCAATGCTGGTATCAGTGGTCACCTGAACATTCTCACTTCCGAGGGCGAGGTTCTGTACGTCCACGCAGTACAGTCGCCCACCGGGATCGTCGTATTGTAAGGGCAGCAGTAGTAGGCTGTACAGCTACCACAGCATAGATTAGAGGGCTTTTGAGGACACACGTGTAAACACAAACTGTCGCAAATCTGTTATCAGCAGTGTAACTAAGGGCACCCACACCTCTAGCTCGTCTTCCACTCTCGCCACAGCAGCTACGTTCTCGACTGGACTGGTGCCGTCAGAGGGTCACTTGGAAGATGGAATGGCGCGCTGGGTCTTCACTGATCAGAGCAGATTCTGCCTGCACGCAAGTGATGGACGTTTGCGCGTACGACGTAGACCTTATGAGCGCTGTCTGGTAGAGTGCGTACGTGCAACACACTATGGGCTCACACCAGGCCTTAATGGTCAGGGGTGCCGTAAGCTACACCTGTCACCTTTGGTGTTTCTGGAGGGCACGCTAACCAGCGTTCGGTAACTGCAGAATGTTTTTAGAGCCGCTATTTTTCCATTCTTACGTTAGTAAGGTGATGTGTTGTTCCAAGAGGATAATGTTCGCTCACACACTGTCCGTTGAACTCACCGTTTTATGCAGCAACATCTCTGGTCACCACGATCTTCGGACTGATCTCCAATCGAGCACGTGTGGGATATGATGGGATGAGAAGTGACTTGCGCGACATGTCAATCAACAATTCTTACAGAGGTACGTGAATGGGTCGATCAGGCAGGGCATAACTTAGAATAGTATTCGCCATCTGTACGATCGACTGTATGCCAGAGTCAGCGCCTACATTGCTGCTGGAGGCTACACCACGTACTAACACGAGTACTTCAGCAAGGGTTGATACCTGACGTGCCTCAGAATCGTGTGCTCCTGATCTGTGACTGTAATCGTTTCATGTACTCCATATGCATTGTTGAAGCGATAAATCTTGACCAAATTGAAAACCGCTGAAAGGATGTACTAATTTTTTCTGGCAATGTATGTCAGTAGCACGCCAGGTAGAAACTAATGTTTAACAAATCAGACGCTGTTTATTTAGAAAGAATTTTAATTCTAATAGTCTATTCGCACTTGCAATACGTACAATTGTTACAATACCACCTTCACTGCAGTTAAGAGTCATTCTTCTTTGTTCCCCATGAAAATTTAATATTTATAGCTTTACAGCCATCATATTCAGCTGCAAGAAGCTCTTATCAGAACAGCTGAGGAGGGAGTACTGGTAAGATGACAATGTGGTGTGAGATACAGGCGACTGATTGTATCAAATAAACAGGTATCTTGAGAAAGACCGCCTACATTGTAATCCTCCGCCATTGGCTGTTGTATTCCGAAGTAGCGAAACTTCTGTTATTAATATTATAAAAACTAAAGTGACTTTACGTGCCTTTCATATAAAGGCAGATTTCAATAGTAGGCTATCATTTTATTGTTTCAAAATGTTAATTACCAGCAGAATAATAAGCAATTGCTAAACAAAAGGACAGACGAAGCACTTCGGAGATCTTAGCATCGCGCCTAACTAGGGTGATGGGCGCTTTGATTCGGCTGTAAGATCAGAGCTGGTTCGGCGGTCTCTGAGGACACATGTTGCCTGTCGCGGTCGGTGTCAGTTAAGACTTCCAATCTTTGATCATCTAGACATGAAACTAAAAAGTTTGATAGTAATAACGCAAAAACGGAGTTCACTGCTTTGTTTATTTTGTATGGAAGTGTGAAGACTTGAGATTATTTGTGATTCACAAAGTGGACTATAAGTGTGCAGTTTCTTGTATTCTGCTAATAAAAAGCGACTGGCATCCCGCCGAAACATATCAATTCTAAATTTAATCACTCATACAATACCAGTTCCTCACTAACAGTTTATTACAGCCTCAAGATAACGGACTCACGACTTGCATACTGTTTTCTGTGCACGGGACAAACTATGGAAGACTTGAGGTTGGTGAATATCATTCAGAACTTATGCATTCCACTCAGGGCGGTGCAAGTAACTAGGCACTTCGCGTGTACTTCGCGTAATACAAATGAGATCAGTGATACGTCATCTGTGGTAACACAGAGGAAGTATGAAGGAGGGAATTTGTCGAGAGAAGGGGTTTATCGTGTACACGTATATCCTCTCTTTATCAAATGGTTCAAATGGCTCTGACCACTATGGGACTTAACATCTGAGGTCATCAGTCCCCTAGAACTTAGAACTACTTAAACCTAACCAACCTAAGGACAGCATACACATCCATGCCCGAGGCAGGATTCGAACCTGCGACTGTAGCGGTCGCGCGGTTCCAGACTGAAGCGCCTATAACCGCTCGGCCACACCGGCCGGCCTCTCTCTATCATCTCTCTCACTTTCACTTGCGTAAGAACCATCAAAATTTATTTGAAACATCGCATACGGCAGTTACTGTTTATTATAATTCACAAACATTTGTTAACTGTAACAACTTGAGCCACTTTTAATCAGAACCTCACTTCATTAATCCGTGCTCGTATTGGCTATCTCGTCAGCCCTGTTACTGATTAACATTATTGTTCTCACTACGTTTTCTCTACCTCACTCATCGTCTACATTCCTTTTATTGCTTACTGTTCCGCGTAAGGCCTCTCCTCCAGTTTACCTCCGACCAACTCAAAAAATGACTGACTCCACCCAAGTCAAACGACCGAGTGACTGAACAATACACGCGCGCTCGAATGAAGAAACACGCTTTCTTAACATTATCATGCCGAACGACTGCTTGCCATATTACCAAAGAATTTGGCATCAGTAGGTACGCCTCCAACACGTATACAAACGTGTTGTTCTAGGGAATCCTCGTATGTGCAGAACTGAGACGATAGAAACGAGCTGTGTGTTGACGGAGAAAATGGAGTAAGAAATTATGAGCAAATAGGGCGAGCTGCATGGAGTCAGCAGCATCTGGCCGCCCGCTCCGCTGAGGGAAGATTCCCGGCGGTGGGGCTGGGGGTGGAAAGTGGAGCGCTGGGTGAGTCATGGCGGCGGCGGTCCGGGCAAGGTAATTGGATGAGGCAGGCCCGCGACCCTCTAATTACATTGGGGACCCACTCGCTTTCACACGCTAGCGCACTCCAAACCGTGTTACTTAATGACAATTTTTCGGCGTCCGTTTCATGGAGGCGAGAATTAGAGGGAAGCAGACGTAAGGACTCGTTTGGCGTATTGTCCTCAGTCCCACTTTGTGACAAACAGCAACCTGCAAGAGGCATGACAAATATCACGTACAGCCAACCACGCTAGTTAACGGCTATGCCTTACTGCTGAAGACACAAGGAGAAACAAAAATGTTTTTCAGAATGGCACGTAGGTCGTACTACTAACAAAAAAAAAAATCTTCATGAAAGTTTGTTACGGTAAAACATATATATCGCCGGCCGCGGTGGCCAAGCGCTTCCAGGCGCTTCAGTCCGTAACTGCGCGACTGCTACGGTCGCAGGTTCGAATCCTGCCTCGGGCATGGATGTGTGTGATGTCCTTAGGTTAGTTAGGTTTAAGTAGTTCTAAGTTCTAGGGGACTGATGACCTCAGCTGTTAAGTCCCATAGTGCTCAGAGCCATTTGAACCATTTTCTCTCTCTCTCTCTCTCTCTCTCTCTCTCTATCTCTCTATCTCTCTATCTCTCTCTCCTCCCCCCTCCCCCTATCCACCTCACACACACACACACACACACACACACACACACACACACACACACACACACACACACACACACACACGCCAGCCACCTGGTTTCGAAAATAAAATTCGTTTTAACTATGTAAGACTTACAATTGCATGCAAATTTTAATCCACCAATTACCTCTAAAACATCAATTGGCCCTTCTTTCTGTCTCGCTGTGAAGAACGTTTATTTGTAGTTTGGGAAGGGGAAGAGGGTCCTCATGGTATTTTTTTTTCCTTTCTTCACTGATGTAGTAATACTGGCCTGAAATACTAATTGTTCCCACGCGCCCCAGAAATTAGAAGCTTACAATACAGTATGTCCTGGTTAAACATGCAATAAAATAAAATGTAATAACTTGAGACTCAATTGAAATGCTTAGTGGCCGTGTGCTTCTAGACGTATGCGAAATCAAAATGTCTTCTGTGTTTGCCTGCAGCAGTTCGTTCCGCGTGCGCATGGTTGTTAACTGCTGTGATCATGTAAACGCGCGTCAGTGACCAAGTGGACTTTACAGCAAAAGGTGTTCCCTGTGTTTTGTGTCGCGGAGCTAAATTCTGTTACACCGGTACAACGTCATTTTCGGCCGGAATAATGACTGACTTACGAACTGATGATGTTCCCACTTAACATACCCATCAAGGACAAGCGACTTCGGGAACCTAGGAGTATGCTTTACATGTCGGGCTATCACGCCAAGCACGCATTACGTCCTTCCAGCGGAGCCCTCTTACGCCAATCCTACAAGTTGATTGTTACAGTTATCTCGTTAGACAGTACACCACGTCGTCCATAAATGGTTGTGTCTACGGGCGTACAAACTGCAGTTTCGTCACAAAATCAACCTTGAGGACAGTCCACGACCGAATTCTGAAAAAAAAAAAAATGGTAACGACGCATTCCTCGATTTCGTCTGTTTCTCGGACGAGGCTGCATTCCACACTTCCAATACAGTAAACACGCACAACTGCTGCATATGGTGACCCGAACCACACCCGTAGTGAGAGTGCAAACGTGGGTCTCAAAGTGCTTGTGTGGTGTGGATGGTTGAAGGACAGGTTTATGCCGCCATTCTTCTTCGTGGAGCCTACAGTCAACAACGTACGAAGACAGGTTGGAGCTGTAGGCTATGCCGCAACTTCCTCGTGACATCTTTCAACAAATGGCGCACCGTGCCATTTTGCGAACATTGTGAGCAATTTCTTGGATCATGAGTTATCACATCGCTATATTGGAACAGGTAGTCCGTCGATTGCTTGGCTCCCTACAAGACATTACTCCACTTTATTTTTCTGTGAGGGTTTATCAAGAATAAAGTGTACCAAACCCCGTTTTGTGAGCTGCAAAATAAGCACCATCACATTTGCCGCAAATGTTATACCTGCAATGCTGCAAAACACTATGATAGAAGTGGAATACAGATCAGATGTCTGCTGCGTCATAAATGGTCCGCATATCGAGGTATATTAAATGTGTAACAAAAGCATTCTGAGTTACCGTACTTCTAGAAACATACCGTCAGATATCTCAATTACTTCAAGTTATTAGATTTTATATTAATAATGCTTAACCCCGACAGCCTGTATATACAGTAACGCAACTATGCTTATTGATTGGCGACTCCATGGAGTGTCCTGTGCACCACGACCAGATAATGGGTATACTTGGAAGGAGAGACAGCATTAGTCGTATTTTTTTGTTTTATTAACCGCAAAATCGATTTTCGGTCACTTAGTGGCCATCTTCAGTGCTGTAATATATAATTTAAATTGGTCGGCACTGGTGTCAACAAGCTTACAGCGATCACATTATGTGATCGCTGTAAGCGCCTGCCAATTTAAATTATATATTACAGCACTGAAGATGGTCACTAAGTGACCGAAAATCGATTTTGCAGTTAATAAAACAAAAAAATACGACCAATGCTGTCTCTCCTTCCAAGCAACTATGCTTACTTATCTGAAACATAAGCCATGTGGAATAGATTCGAGAAGGTACTAAAATGCCAGAGTAGAATTGTGCTACTGCTTGCTACAGGTTTACCACCACCTAGTATCAGATTACTGACGCGTAAGACAGGCAAATTGTAAAAAGAATCTGAAGATTAATCAGTTGTCAGAATAAGCTAATTAAGCACAGATTAGTAATGAATCTATGCTCCAACTTATTTTCAGGCAGTAGTTAACTTTTCAACTTTTCATCAGAGCAGGTTTCTTGCTTAAGGAAATTCTCTCTCATGGCTGTGGGACGCTGTTTGGCTCTTTTTGTTTCGTGCTAACGAAAGCCAGCCCTGAGCTCTGTCTTAAGTGAAGA
The DNA here is from genome assembly GCF_023864345.2 of Schistocerca serialis cubense. NCBI lineage: Eukaryota > Metazoa > Arthropoda > Insecta > Orthoptera > Acrididae > Schistocerca > Schistocerca serialis. Next base: position 575,420,367 of record NC_064639.1, read on the forward strand.
CTTAAAACAAGATAGTCTCACAATTTTCACAAAACGCCGCGAAGAACTGCAGTTGCTTGTGTTTGGAATCCTAACTTGTCAATGTGGTCTATCATTTTCATACTCAAAGTGAATGACCACGGAGCTTGTAATTTCTGTGCCTATGAAGATGATACTAGAATCTGGTTCGTACTACCTCTGCAATACGACAGAGCGGTCTGCAGCACCCAACACATCACGTTCTTCATATCTCTGGCAGTACTTCCCATCGACATTTAAATTCATCCGCAGGAAGCCATCTACAAGCTCAAAGTCAGTGCTGCGTTGTTGAAGGAGATAGTTACTGGCACATTCATCTTCGCGGAATCTACAGTTAATTCAACAACATACGTAGACACTGCCCCATTACTTTCCCGCCTATTTTCTGCCTGTCCAAGGCGTTCCCAATTTATTTACAATGTATTTTAACTAACTTGATTGTTTTTCACGAATTCGTGACCTTTTTCAACCTCTATTCCTAGACAACGCTTCACTCTCAAGATCGGTCTATTAGTTTCAGGGAGTAAATCACAGAAACTAATTAAATGCCCTACTTCTTTAGAAATCTCTTTCTGATTACGTATGACACACTGGTAGCACTCTTCGTCAACTTCGAATGCCACAGTGAACCTCGTTCAGCACACTTCATTCCGACGTGCATTTACTGACGAATTTCAACAGCTTCACATTACAGTTTTTTTTTTCCTTTGTAAGCTAACAAGTAGAAACCTTTTCTCAACATCGAAGGTTTCATCGGCCCCAACATCCTCCCGATGAGTGAAATGAACCCATCACGTCCGTCAGTGGCTCCGTTGTTTGTGTTACATTTCCGTAAAAATTTGTTTGTTCACATATCTCTAACATTCAGTTGTCACGTTATCATATTTTCATTTCTATTCCAATCACACAGCAATGACCGATTAATGTATTAACGGGAAGTGTCAATGTCGAAATGTATATGGTAAACAGCCACGTGCTGAAGTATTTGTTGTGTACCATGTAACAGAAAATTATTATCGTTTACCCGAAACATGCTGCATGTTAACGAAATACACACATTTTTTCCCTCCGATGAGGCATAAGCGGTCTACATTCTTTGAAGATCTCAGTTGACAGTGTCAGTATGTGTTTGCGCTAGAAATAATCATTCACTGGTAAAAAAAATATGGTGGTTTAAATTATTCTTTTTCCATGTGACACTTTTTTTTTGGATAATTGTAAGCCTTAAAGACTAACGCTACGTTGTCTGTCATAAACGGCTTCTCGCAAGCGGCACTTTTTCTACGCCCTTCAAGACGCCCATTTTCTACTGTCTGGGAATCTGAAACGCATTTTAGTCTAGGAAGAAATGAATTACTCAGCTTATTGTGTAGAAACAGAAATTAGTTCTCGAAATTAAACCCATATCTGTATCTTGTGATACCATAGACCACATTGTCGCTATTATTAGAAAAAATAAAGGAAACAAGAAACAGACGTCGCTAACAATTTTACCTTTCGTCTACTAAATTTTGATTGCTTCTTTGTCTTTTTAATTTTGCAAATGAAACTCTCGACACTTTGTAATCAGAGAAACCTTTGCTTTGCATTTCGTCAGAGCTTAAATTTTAAGGGAGGTGTGACTTTCTCAGTATCAGATATGATTATTAATCCTCTGAAGCTAAGTTAGAGGCGACAAGCAATAACCGTTGTCGTCAACATTTTAAAGACCTGTCTTTGCACTATTAGTTAGGTTTCTGCGGGCTCTTTGATCAAGGCTTGATTCTTTAGCAATAAAAGTTGTGTTCCTCTGTTAATTTCGGTGTCAACAAACGCTAATGATAAAGAAACACGAAACGAGTCTTATTGCGACTTGGTCGAATGAAGAAACAAGAAATTAAATGCCATTAACAGTCGCTAAATTTGAATTTAACAACTGCTATATAAACTTTATCATTGTATTAAGGTGGCAACGCCCTTCTGCCCTTACCTCATATGCAGGCAAACAATACAATTCATAAACATAATAATACCGAGCGTAGTGGCGCAGCGGTTAGCACACTGGACTCGCATTCGGGACGACAACGGTTCAATCCCGTCTCCGGCCATCCTGATTTAGGTTTTCCGTGATTTCCCTGAATCGTTTCAGGCGAATGCCGAGATGGTTCCTTTGAAATGGCACGGCCGATTTCCTTCCCAATCCTTCCCTAACCCGAGCTTGCGCTCCGTCTCTAATGACCTCGTTGTCGACGGGACGTTAAACACTAACCACCACCATAAACATAATACGCTTACAATGTAAACGAACAGCAGCATCATCAGTCTGCAAAGACTCTGACATCACTGTGAAGTCTCGAAATGGAGGCATAGACATATGACCGTTGTAAAATCGATGCTTTTAGATGAGCTGAAATTAGGAACGAGTAACGACAAATGGAACATATGCAAAATCTTAATTTTCATTTCCAGACACTTCACAAAATAACACGACTGGAACTTTGGTAATAACAACGGTTTTATATGGTTGCACTTAGGTTTATTTGACTCGAGGAGAGTAGGTTACAAGAGCGAATTAACATTCATCACCAAATGCAACATGGTTAACCATTGTACGCTACTGTTACCTGACATTAAGGCACGTCCAGTGACCACTATTTTTATATCGGCTGTTTGTAATGCCCACCCTACTGCGCGTACCCCTTTCAAGGCGACCATCGCCCTCAGGTGCACCCTCCGTACCAAGATTTTACATTCTTTTAATTTTTAGCGGTGACATACAGAAATAGTCCGCGATTTGGTTCGATTAGTTCGCTCAATAATATTATGAATTCACGCCTTAATCGCCGGCCGCGGTGGTCTCGCGGTTCTAGGCGCGCACTCCGGAACCGTGCAACTGCTACGGTCGCAGGTTCGAATCCTGCCTCGGGCATGGATGTGTGTGATGTCCTTAGGTTAGTTAGGTTTAAGTAGTTCTAAGTTCTAGGGGACTGATGATCACAGATGTTAAGTCCCATAGTGCTCAGAGCCATTTGAACCTTTTTTTTTCCACGCCTTAATCCGAGTGGGCGAACATATCCAGCAAGTTATTCACATCTCATTTTCATTCAGCATGTATTTTAGACAGGGCAACGTTTTTACCACATCAACATTGCAATTTAGTCAGCAGTACACAGCGGTATATAATCCTTCATACAGATGTGTACGAATTCGCGATGTATGACATAGGTTATTTGTAGTTTTGTTCGATTTGGCAGGGAGCCCTTAATTTTTCTAACATATCAAGACAATCGGTTGATGTAAGCATTGTAGGGTGTTGCGTTATGGGTGGACCGTAACAGCTAATGCAGGCTCCGATCACCGCATCAGCATTGGAAACGATGGACGGACTGACTGTGTGGTAAGTGATGTATCGGTTTTATCGAGGGGACAAGTCAGTGCGTAAATAGAGATAGCTTAGAGATTAGAGACAAGAGATAGCTTAGAGATTAGAGACAAGAGATAGCTTAGAGATTAGAGACAAGAGATAGCTTAGAGATTAGAGACAAGAGATAGCTTAGAGATTAGAGACAAGAGATAGCTTAGAGATTAGAGACAAGAGATAGCTTAGAGATTAGAGACAAGAGATAGCTTAGAGATTAGAGACAAGAGATAGCTTAGAGATTAGAGACAAGAGATAGCTTAGAGATTAGAGACAAGAGATAGCTTAGAGATTAGAGACAAGAGATAGCTTAGAGATTAGAGACAAGAGATAGCTTAGAGATTAGAGACAAGAGATAGCTTAGAGATTAGAGACAAGAGATAGCTTAGAGATTAGAGACAAGAGATAGCTTAGAGATTAGAGACAAGAGATAGCTTAGAGATTAGAGACAAGAGATAGCTTAGAGATTAGAGACAAGAGATAGCTTAGAGATTAGAGACAAGAGATAGCTTAGAGATTAGAGACAAGAGATAGCTTAGAGATTAGAGACAAGAGATAGCTTAGAGATTAGAGACAAGAGATAGCTTAGAGATTAGAGACAAGAGATAGCTTAGAGATTAGAGACAAGAGATAGCTTAGAGATTAGAGACAAGAGATAGCTTAGAGATTAGAGACAAGAGATAGCTTAGAGATTAGAGACAAGAGATAGCTTAGAGATTAGAGACAAGAGTAAGAGACAGAGACAAGAGTAAGAGACAGAGACAAGAGTAAGAGACAGAGACAAGAGTAAGAGACAGAGACAAGAGTAAGAGACAGAGACAAGAGTAAGAGACAGAGACAAGAGTAAGAGACAGAGACAAGAGTAAGAGACAGAGACAAGAGTAAGAGACAGAGACAAGAGTAAGAGACAGAGACAAGAGTAAGAGACAGAGACAAGAGTAAGAGACAGAGATTAGAGTAAGAGACAGAGATTAGAGTAAGAGACAGAGATTAGAGTAAGAGACAGAGATTAGAGTAAGAGACAGAGATTAGAGTAAGAGACAGAGATTAGAGTAAGAGATAGACACAGAGAGACACAGAGATTAGAGACAGAGATTAGAGACAGAGATTAGAGACAGAGATTAGAGACAGAGATTAGAGACAGAGATTAGAGACAGAGATTAGAGACAGAGATTAGAGACAGAGATTAGAGACAGAGATTAGAGACAGAGATTAGAGACAGAGATTAGAGACAGAGATTAGAGACAGAGATTAGAGACAGAGATTAGAGACAGAGATTAGAGACAGAGATTAGAGACAGAGATTAGAGACAGAGATTAGAGACAGAGATTAGAGACAGAGATTAGAGACAGAGATTAGAGACAGAGATTAGAGACAGAGATTAGAGACAGAGATTAGAGACAGAGATTAGAGACAGAGATTAGAGATTAGAGATAGAGATTACAGATAGAGATTAGAGATAGAGATTAGAGATTAGAGATAGAGAGAATAAATTAGGAGCGGCGTTGTGGATGGGTGACTTATTCCATGAGGCGGTCTCCAATATCCCCACCCATACACTGAGGCTGAACCGGCGATGATGGTTCGTTGCCAGCATACCAAGAAGACCACCACACCAAGAAGATTCTCCGCAACTCACATGTGGGTGTCGTGAAGGGTGACTATGGCGCACCTCGTAAAGGTAGCTTCATCTGTAAGTAGGATGGACCACAGAAATCCAAGAGCCTTGGTGGTCTGTGTAACGCACCAATCAAAAAACTATCGCCGCGGCGCAGATTTTGAAGTTCTTCCAGGGGCGCAGGGATACATCGACACGGCTGAATAGCTTCTGGCCTATGCGTGTCTTGTTGAATAGCAGGTCGTCTGAATATTTTATATATAATGAAACCGGTTGCGAGTAATAAACGAACATCAAAATGGTGGTGGTTTTTATTGTCGTACCATCATAAGATTCAGCTGTGGAGGCACAAAATTATCGAGATGATTATGTATCAGAAGTTACAGACTGGTGGAAAAAGATCTATCTGGTACTTATTGTTGCATACCTCACTCCTATGTTCACCTCGTGCAGGGGATCTCGATGTAAATGAGTAATTTCAGAGTCCCAACGTCGGGTGTCCTGTGAGTTCTCTGACTCCTTTCCAAACGCATTCCCATCTATTCTATGTTAAAATCGATCCGCCACCTCCTACTACTATGCTTCTCTTTTCTGAGATTTTCTTTCATTAGCAGTTTCAGTCGGTCGTGAGAAAATCCAGCTAACAGGAATAAGTTTAGTTGCGATCTCTTTTCTATCACTGTTAATAGACTAGTTTTCCTGTTGCTAATTTATTATCTATTATTGTTTTTATTTTAGGGCCTCCACTGGACCACCTTGGCAGTTATTCAAAGGTTTATACAGGTTGTTATTAAATAATACAGTTCAATAATAATTCAATAAGACATTCAACAGTGCAGTGGCTATACAAGAGTTATGATTTATTATATGAAGGGTATTTTGCTCTTCTGTCTGCCCAATACTTCATTGTTTCAGATATTTTCTTCCTTTCTTCGTCTGAGGTCACACTTCCTGTAGCCCTTTTATTGATCTTCGCTTGCAGCCTGGTGTGTGTGTGTGTGTGTGTGTGTGTGTGTGTGTGTGTGTGTGTGTGTCTCACCGTATTCTGGTTTTCTATTTTTTTTTAATTCATCTACTGTAATTCAGAGTTCTCCTATATCTTCCTTACTTTCTGCGATCCATTAAATGTTGCTCTTACTATTCCACAATTTTTCTATTATTCCCTTACTAATCCTGTTTTCTGGCGCTCTCATCAGATGTCCAAATAATGAGATACGCTTCTTCCTCATCGTACTCATTAGTGGTTATATATTCTTGTACACTGCTCCATTTGAAGCGATTTTCAAACGCCCCTTTGATTTGATTTTTTATTTATCCATGGACTAATTATTCTTCTTTCTATTTTTAGTATTTTGTCAATTTATGCTGTATTAGTTGTTTTGGAGATGGTTTCAACAGCGTAATTTATTTCTGGTTGTGTAGCTGTTTCATAACGTTTTAATTTTGCATCCACTGATAGCCTTTGTCATGTGTTTTTGGTAATGTAATTTCCTTTGTTCAATATTTTTTTCTATTTTGCCATGATGGTTTCTCACTTGGATTGTAAATTACTAATCCATTCAAATATTTACTAACAGTTTTGATTTCCTATTCTATTGTAATATCGTTTACAGGTGGTGGGTCAGTTAGCATAATTTTTTTTTTTTAAATGGTATTCCCAGGCCAACTTTCTGCGCTATTTCCTGAAATGATTTACCTTGTTGCCTGATTTCTTGAAAACTGTTAGCTATTGGAGTAAGATCAGCAGCAAATTCCAAGCAGTTCAAACTCTTGTTATTTTTAGCACTTCCAGTTCCTATGTTCTTTCTGTTATCTTTGTACCATTGCTAATTTATAATAAATTTTGGCAAAATCTACTAGTATGTTACATTTTCTCAACGGAGCTAATTACAATTTTTTATTCCCGTTTTGTGATAACTTTTTGTTAAAAAATTTACTCGGCGTCCTGGAGTTCGTCCTCTTTCACATCTTTCGCCCACGCGACAGGCGCAATAGCGTCCCGTCTGTGTTTTGTAGCGGACGAACTCCATTCCGTCACGCCGCTCACTCACCTCATATGGAGAAAAAAATACCAACCGTTGTGAAAGAAAAATTAAATACGATGGCGTGCTTAAAAGTAATGCCTCCGAAACTTTTATGTGAAAGATGAAGATTTTTTAAATATAACAAACGCTGTTAACATTCTGCGTCCTTAACTTTCATGTCTACATGTTTATTTCTCAACATAGTTGCCCAGGCGATGAACACATTTCTCTGAACCGGAGACCAGTTTGTCGATACAGTCACTGTACAATGTTTGACTTCGGTGACTGAGCCACAGACCCACTTCTGCTTGCCTCGCTTCACCACTATCAAAGTGAAGTCCTCGAAGGTATTCTTTAAGTTTTGGAAACAGGTGAAAATCGGATGGAACCCAAGTCGGGACTGAATGAAGGGCGATCGTGAGCGCGGACCCAAGGCGTCGGACTGTTGCAGATGTCGCAGAGCTCGTGCGTGGTCTGGCGTGGTCCAAGGAAAGGACGTTCCCTGTGTGGACGAACTCTACGAATTCGAAACTCGATTACAGCACGCTGTTTCTCACACCCCACACCCCACCGTGTTACACACTACAATTCGGAGCCCTCTAGCGGCAGAGGGCATGCAAATATGCAAACACGAAGAATAAAGATGTAGGGTGCTAACAATGTTTGTTTCACTTAAAAAGCTGTAAGAGCGTTCACACAAAACATTCACCCTCGTATGTTAAACAATTGATCATTAGGACTAAGTACCGAGCGCAGTGGTTAGCATACAGGACTCGCATTCGGCAGGACGACGGTTCAGACCCGCGTCCGGCCATCCTGATTTAAGTTCATAATTTCCCTAAATCGCTTAAGGCAAATACAGGGATGGTTCCTTCGACAGGACTTTCCTTTTTCTTTCCTTCCCTAATTCGAGCTTGTGTTTAGTCTCTAATGACCTCGGTGTCGACGAGACAAAAACTAATCTCCTTTCTAAAAAAAAAAGTGTAGCCAAATTAGACATTACCCGATCTACAATAGCGGCAGGAGTACGAACGCTGGTGTCAAACTTTTCATAGTATTACACTGTACTATACGGACAACGGGTCGGAGCGTTATGCAGTAGTCGGAGCATGCAATAGGCTGACGAGGGAGTTTGTAGGAGGAGTAGGTGGGCGTGGGGTGTATCGGTTGCCGCACAATGTCAGGGACAGGAATTTGCGTCGCACGTGACTCATGCCGCACTATCAGTAGGCTGTTGAACAAAATGAGCGGCAGCAGTAGCAGCACAAATCCAGTAGGCAAATTCCGCCGGCGCCAGCGCGCACCCAGTGGGCCGTTCGCCAGCCAAGGGCAGCCTTGGCTCAGCCCATTCACGGCGGGCTTTTCTCTCTTCTTTTTTTGTAACGGCCAGATAAGCGGGGGCCGCGATCTTATCTTTGTCACACACAGCCAGATAGAACGGCAGCGCAGCCGCACCCCTCGCGGCCTCGCCGTGCACCCACTTCTGCTGGGCCACGAGATACAGTCTGCAGTCTGCCTCCCGACAGTAGGCCGTTTCAGCCAGTGAGTTAAAACAGACGCGTGGCGATGTGTCAGCGTCAGATGTACGTGGGGCAGTCAGCACATCAGGACGCACGCTGCTCCACCGTCACCAGATCCTGTAGCAGCTCAGTGCCAGTTTACTAATGGATATGAGAGGAAGTCTGCCGCGGAATTCGTTTCCCTTGCGGTATTCGTCCACGTACCCTCTAAGTCGTGACAGCAACGTATCAAGGCAAGATTCTATTGTAAACCCTGTCGAGTCTAGCGACGAGGGTCATAATCATGCATGCTCAATCATCATTTAGAATTTTTTCCTCTTCAAGCCGTATGTCGCTGGAGCAACGAAGGGTATCTAGCGACTGGAAAAAAAAGGGCGTTTCACTTACGTTTTCAAGAGCAATTGCACAAAATTAAATTCTACATCGTAGACTTAAATGGCTTAAATGGCTCTGAGCACATGGGACTCAACATCTTAGGTCATCAGTCCCCTAGACTTAGAACTACTTAAACCTAAAGACATCACCCACATCCATGCCCGCGGCAGGATTCGAACCTGCGACCGTAGCAGCGCGGTTCCTGACTGCAGCACCTAGATCATACATCGCAGACGTCGAACAGTTGTAGAATTAGGGATCATCTTTGATGGCCACGTATTATGACGTTATGGAGAACGAAAACCTCCCCTATATGCAGTGTGCAAAGAAGTATCAACATCCCTTCATGTCCTACAAAAATATAAAAAAACTCTTCCCTTTCGAGCTGAAAAAGAAATTAGTACAAACGCTTATACTCCCAATCATTGACTACAGCGATATTATCCTACAAGGCCTCTCTCAGGAAAATTCGCGACGTCTGGAACCGGTCATGAATGCCTGCGTCCGATGTTCACCAGCATATGCAAAATTGTCCTGGCTGCGTGCAGACAAACGCAGAGATTTCCATACACACTGTCTCATCTACTGCCTTATAAATGTACGCTGTCCCTCATATCTCTCCTCGTCCTTAACGCTTATGTCGGAACAACATGACAGAAACACACGTTCCCATCATAATAAAATTCTCTCTGTTCCACTGCATCGCTCAGTTACCTTCTCCAAGTCCTTTACAGTAGCGGGAACCCGACTCTGGAATAACCTTCCTCGTTATGTTAGAGAACTTAAAAATATGTCCGGCTTCAAAAAACAGTTAATGGCGTATCTACTTAAGCAACATTAATGCCTTCCTCTGTACATGAATGCACTTCACCTCATTACTTCCCTCTTTCCCCCTCCTTAAATCTCCCTTCCCCAAAACTCTCTTTACTAGTAAACATCTACTTTACACACCAAGATATTACCGTACATCTGCACAAATTTTCATTACTATTGCCAATTTTTCTCGTGTTTATCATTATTATTCGATTTTTTACTGTTATTATTATTGCTTTTATCATAATTTTTATGTGTAGCACCTGTTGTAAAAATACTGCCAGCATTTACTTTATTAGGTCTTTGTCATTACTCTTTATTCATATTGTCCCTAGAATAATGTAATTTTTCTTATTTGAACTGTTGTCATGATGTAACTCTGATGTGCGAAATGCCGCATGTGTGGAACACTGGTCCGATGTAAGAAAGGGCCTGATGGCCCTAATCTGATCAGGTTAAGTAAATAAACAAATAAATAAAACTCAATATGGATTAGGCATCAGAGACCTTGCTTAACTCAGGTAGCTCTCTTCCTCCATGACATCGAGAGCGTCTTAGACATCGGCATTCAGTTTGATGCATTCCTGGAATTCAAGAATGTTTTTAACCGTCCCACGTTGTCGTTTAGAGAAAATAAATAAATAAATAAATTCTGGACCAGTTTGTAACTGCATTTAAAATTTGCTCGCAGTTACGACGTGTCCCTCACTATGGAACAATATTGACAGACTGTAACGCCGGAAATGCATATCCTCCTATTTACATCTATAGTACTATAAATTTTTTTCCATATTTTATTACCTGAAGATATGACGTTTCTGTGTCTTTATATATTGTAATTGTTATATATATATATATATATATATATATGTGTGTGTGTGTGTGTGTGTATTTATGTCGAGGTATAATTGGTTTGTTTTGTAAATATTATTTGTATTTTTACGCTGGGTCCTGCCTAGGGAAAACTATGCTATCGAACGAATACATCGATAGGTCGTGTGGAGAACCAAAGTGTTTAGGATCTTTGGTAGTGCTAACTCTGCCTCGTGGAGCGCGGGCAGAGCAGAGGGAGTCTGGCTAGGGTAGGGCGGTGGAGCAAGTGTGTTGTGTGACGCTGCCGCGAGTTGCCGCGCTTTCGGGGTTTGGCAGCATGTAATTGCGCTCGACTTGCTATGATAGTTTCTGACACGGTGTCGCGGACGGGAAGCAGTAGCTGGCGCACATCAAGAGCCCGTTTCGCCTGGTGACCGTGTCGAGAAGGAGGCGCGCCAATATCCAGCTTCTGCAACAGCGACGGCCGACAATGAGTGACTGTCGCCACTTCCTCGATCGACGGCTTCAAACCTTCAATCAACCAACAAGGAAGACTGGTAGCACGTAAAGTTTTAGAACTGTATGGCAGACCTCAGCTTTTCAAACTGTTCAAATCGCAAAATTACAGCAAGTTAGCATGAACCTTTGTTGCTCAGTGTCTCAATTGCATTACCAAGCAGGGTCCCTTCCTTTTCCGAAATGACCCCGAGTGTCGTTGAAATTCAAACGCCAGCATTAAAGCAGCATCATTCAATTTCACTGCTTTAATTTCAAAGTTCAGTTTAAGTATTCATAGCTGGCTACAATATTTAGATTACACGAGCACAAATTAAGAGTGCGAGTTTTGTTACCGTATTTTAGCTTACCTGTGACTGCAGCTCAGCTTGGTACGTACTAAATTTTACTATTGTTAATTGTTCAGGATCATTTAATTCAAGCTCAAAGTTCAATCTCTTATTTCTAAATTGCGTAGATTCAAGTAGCTCTTGAAATGATTGTTGAGGTAGCCCAAGACTAACCGTATTTTACTGAATTTCGATGTGCTTCAGAAACAAAGCTCACTATTAATTTCAGTCACTAAATTAACTTTCAGTTTTCCGGTTTTATTAATTCTCTTGCTAAATTAAGTCAGAGTGTAGCGAAATTTATTACTTCTGACAAACTTTCAGTTTTCACACTACAGGTGTCAACATTCAGTTGCCACGCTTCTAGTGATAATTATATGTGTAATAACCTTTCTTTTTCAGTTACTATAGTAATTGTCCATAGGACTAGCGACCGTAATTTCCCCCAAATCTCAAATAGCTAATTACCGCTAGTTAATTGTTAAAGCAACAGCCACACATTTACTTACTTTATTAACTTTACCCCTTCTCAAAATTAATTTCCACCAGTTTCATTTGCATTTTTCCTTTCATTTAGATGTAACCCTTTCCTCCCTCTTTACCGACAGATTAACTTCGGTGACGATTGCTTTTCCCAAATTTCCATTAGGTACACGCGGTTTAATTTTTCACTGTCATTAAGGTCGATAGGTGAGGAGGAGGTTACAAGACGTAAAGGTAATTCGAGAAATACCTCAAGGTAGTTTTATAGGAATAGGACCGTTACTGCTTACAACATTATATATAATATGTCCACCTGTCAAAGGCCTGGATTATCACCTTTTGCAGACCAGACTGCTGGGAGACGGGTAGGACGAGTCAATGAGGTTCTGGAAGATAGCCACAGGGATGTGAAGCCATGCCGACTTCAGTGTCGTTTCCAGCTGCGCTAGGTTTCTCGGCTGAGAATCCATAGAGCTAACAGCTCGATTAAGGTGGTCCCACTGATTTCCGATTGGGTTTATATCCGCCGAGTATAGTGGCCAGGGGATGGTAAATTCATACTGGTGCTCTTCGAACCACGCACGTACACTGCGAGCTGTATGACACGTTGCACTGTCCTGCTGTTAGATGCCGTCGTGCCGAAGAGAAACTGCATATAAGGAAGGGCATGGCCCCGAGGATGTATGCATACTCGTGTTGATCAATTGTGCCTTTCAGAATGACGAGATCGCCCAGAGAATACCACAACATACCCCAGCCCACAATGATCCCTCCTGTGTTTGCTTCTTACGTTACACGCCGTACACGTTAACGGTCATTTGTCCGATGGAGCATAAAACGTGATTCATCTCAAAAGGCCACTTGTCGCCATTCTGTGGGCGACCAGTTGGGGTATTGGCGTAAAAATTCCTTCGTCGCCGATGACCAACAGTGATCGCAGGTGCCAGAAGCAGGCGTCTGTCGCGCAGGCCCATACGCAGTAATGTTCGCTGAACGGCCTTTGAGGAGACCCTGTTGGTAGCCCCTTGGTTCATCTGCGTGGCCCCCGTCATCTATGCCCCGTGGTTGCACCACAGTCGCCTCGGCGCCTGTTTTGGATAGCGCCATTCACGGTATACTCTAAACACGGACAGTTTACAAACTTAGCCGTTTCATAAATGTTTGCACCCTTGGCACGAAAGCCGTGTTGGACGTCAGATAAATCGTTCCGTTTCTGCCTTACGGCAGCGACTGCAGTGTTTTCCGCGACCCCATCCCCCCGATACGCTTTTAATACTCTCCACTGCTAGTGCTGCCACTTGCCGTCCGTGAGGTATTGCACTTTAACGTCCAACATAGGCGATTATCTCTTTAATGTGAATTGACCATGTGTATATGATCTAGTCGGTAACTTCGAAAGTTGCACGAAGCCGTCTGCAGAAGAAGCTGTTGTCTATAAGAAGATACAGGGTGTTTCAAAAATGACCGGTATATTTGAAACGGCAATAAAAACTAAACGAGCAGCGATAGATATACACCGTTTGTTGCAATATGCTTGGGACAACAGTACATTTTCAGGCGGACAAACTTTCGAAATTATAGTAGTTACAATTTTCAACAACAGATGGCGCTGCAAGTGATGTGAAAGATATAGAAGACAACGCAGTCTGTGGGTGCGCCATTCTGTACGTCGTCTTTCTGCTGTAAGCGTGTGCTGTTCACAACGTGCAAGTGTGCTGTAGACAACATGGTTTATTCCTTAGAACAGAGGATTTTTCTGGTGTTGGAATTCCACCGCCTAGAACACAGTGTCGTTGCAACAAGACGAAGTTTTCAACGGAGGTTTAATGTAACCAAAGGACCGAAAAGCGATACAATAAAGGATCTGTTTGAAAAATTTCAACGGACTGGGAACGTGACGGATGAACGTGCTGGAAAGGTAGGGCGACCGCGTACGGCAACCACAGAGGGAAACGCGCAGCTAGTGCAGCAGGTGATCCAACAGCGGCCTCGGGTTTCCGTTCGCCGTGTTGCAGCTGCGGTCCAAATGACGCCAACGTCCACGTATCGTCTCATGCGCCAGAGTTTACACCTCTATTCATACAAAATTCAAACGCGGCAACCCCTCAGCGCCGCTACCATTGCTGCACGAGAGACATTCGCTAACGATATAGTGCACAGGATTGATAACGGCGATATGCATGTGGGCAGCATTTGGTTTACTGACGAAGCTTATTTTTACCTGGACGGCTTCGTCAATAAACAAAACTGGCGCATATGGGGAACCGAAAAGCCCCATGTTGCAGTCCCATCGTCCCTGGATCCTCGAAAAGTACTGGTCTGGGCCGCCATTTCTTCCAAAGGAATCATTGGCCCATTCTTCAGATCCGAAACGAATACTGCATCACGCTATCTGGACATTCTTCGTGAATTTGTGGCGGTACAAACTGCCTTAGACGACACTGCGAACACCTCGTGGTTTATGCAAGATGGTGCCCGGCCACATCGCACGGCCGACGTCTTTAATTTCCTGAATGAATATTTCGATGATCGTGTGATTGCTTTGGGCTATCCGAAACATACAGGAGGCGGCGTGGATTGGCCTCCCTATTCGCCAGACATGAACCCCTGTGACTTCTTTCTGTGGGGACACTTGAAAGACCAGGTGTACCGCCAGAATCCAGAAACAATTGAACAGCTGAAGCAGTACATCTCATCTGCATGTGAAGCCATTCCGCCAGACACGTTGTCAAAGGTTTCGGGAAATTTCATTCAGAGACTACGCCATATTATTGCTACGCATGGTAGATATGTGGAAAATATCGTACTATAGAGTTTCCCAGACCGCAGCGCCATCTGTTGTTGAAAATTGTAACTACTGTAATTTCGAAAGTTTGTCTGCCTGAAAATGTACTGTTGTCCCAAGTATATTGCAACAAACGGTGTATTTCTATCACTGCTCGTTTAGTTTTTATTGCCGTTTCAAATATACCGGTCATTTTTGAAACACCCTGTAGCTACGCCAGGATACTGTAGCAATTAACAGGACGACCTGCATGTAATTCATTACTAGTGCAGGGACCAGCTATAAACACTGAACGTAAATAAATGTAACACATTGAATACAAATAGGCGAATAAATCCAGTACTGTACAAATACACTATAGGTGACAGAACATTGGAAACTGGCAAAACTGGAAAAAATTATCGTAAAATACTTAGAAGTAATCATCCGCCACACCTGAAGTGGAATGACCACAAAAACAGTAGCAAAAGTAGATGCCAGGCTGAGATTCATACAAAGAAATCTAAGGAAATATAATTCATCTAAGAAAGAAATGGACCACGTAACACTTGTTCTACCGGTTGCTGAGTCTTCGCATGTCTTGGGGCCTTATCAGTTTTTATTAATATGAGAGACAGCCAAGACTTAACGACAGAAGGGGCGTTTCGTCAAAAGGATTGTTTAGTCGACGGCAGAGCGCTGCGGCGATGGTCATCAAAATCCAGTGGCAGACGCTGTAAGACAGGCGCTGTTCGTCTCTAAGAGCTGCACTATTGAAATTCCTACGGAGTATGTGACGAGAAGAGTCAGGCAACATCACTTCCTCGCACACGTCTCGGACAGCGACCACTACGAGAAAATTCGAGGGATTACAGCTAATAAGGAGGTTTTCCTACGATTAGCGTTCCCACACGCCATTGCGAAACAAACAGCGAAGACATGGAGGGGAGGGGGGAGATCAGATAGTAATACGAGAGGTTCCCTCCGCCACATACAGTGAGATGACTTGTGAAGTATAGATGTGGAAGGGCCATCAACGTAGATTCAGAAACCCTCTGCAACAGATACGAACGCTGAAAAGCAGAATGTTACTTGTCTTCTTGAAGAAACGTATTATTCTGAGGTTTATATGAGGTATTTTCAGGCAGTACAACTGGACACTCGGAACGTGGCACAGAATGTGCAGGAGGGAGTGAAATTTAATTTATTGGTCTTTGGCATTAACCATTTAGCCAGAGAAGTCAGAAACTATAGATTCGTTATACAGTATCACATATAGAGCACTCACATTAAAAATTAAATTAATTACAGGCAAACTGCATGGCAGAATCTGTATATTCCCGCACTTATCACAGTCCACATGTCAGAACTTCTTAGGTTCGAACCTTTGAATCTGACTTAACCGGATATCCGCTTCTTGCAGAAACTGGACAACCCTGACGTAGCCCGTTGTGGTGAACTGTTGAAAAAGGTCCGTCACAGAAGTAGGTTCAGATATTCCTGCTCTGACCAAGGCCTGAAGAAACTTGCGGCGTTGTCTGTCCTAGTATCACATGGCTGTGATCTGAAATTCAGTTGGATGGTCTTCGCACTATGGGGATGGCTGAACTCTCGTCCTATAAGGATGTGAAGGGTAACAGCCGTGACAGCCGGATGCGCGGCATGGTAGTGGCATAACATCTAGATAGCTTGACTTGGGAGAACCAGGTTTTTCGCGGTATACTCGGCTGTACTGCGGCGTAGTCTTCCTTTGGACTGTCGTGAGATCTACAACGCATGTGACCATTCTTGATGAATCTTTCGTCACGCCAGCAACAAAATCTGTATGTGGAAGGCAAGTGTAGTAAGGTTGGCCGTCAGTCACGCGGTCTGCTATCTCATTACGTGAGACACCAGAATGTCGCTTGATCCACAATAACTGGACACGTTTATGTTGAATTTCACACTGAGAGTAACTTAATTACACTACTAGCCATTAAAATAGCGACACCGAGAAGAAATGCAGATGATAAACGGGTATTCATTGGACAAATATATTATACTAGAACTGACATGTGATTACATTTTCACGCAATTTGGGTGCATAGATCCTGAGAAATCAGTACCCAGAACAACCACCTTTGGCCGTATAATAACGGCCTTGATACGCCCAGGCATTGAGTCAAACAGAGCGTGGATGACGTTTGCAGGTACAGCTGCCCATGCAGCTTCAACACGATACCACAGTTCATCAAGAGTAGTGACTGGCGTATTGTGACGAGCCAGTTGCTCGGCCACCATTGACCAGACGTTTTCAATTGGTGAGAGATCTGGAGAATGTGCTGGCCAGGGCAGCAGTCGAACATTTTCCGTATCCAGAAAGGCCCGTACAGGACCTGCAACATGCGGCAGTGCATTATCTTGCTGAAATATAGGGTTTCGCAGAGATCGAATGAAAGGTAGAGCCACGGGTCGTAACACATCTGAAATGTAACGTCCACTGTTCAAAGTGCCGCCAATGCGAACAAGAGGTGACCGAGACGTGTAACCAATGGCACCCCATACCATCACGCCGGGTGATACGCCAGTATGGCGATGATGAATACATGCTTCCAATGTGCGGTTACCGCGATGTCACCAGACACGGATGCGACCATCAGATGTTGTAAACAGAACCTGAATATATATATATATATATATATAACTGACGTTTTGCCATTCGTGCACCCAGTTTCGTCGTTAAGTACATCATCGCAGACGCACCTGTCTGTGATGCAGTGTTAAGGGTAACTGCAGCCACGGTCTCCGAGCTAACAGTCCATGCTGCTGCAAACGTCGTCGAACTGTTCGTGCAGATGGTTGTCGTCTTGCAGACGTCTCGATCTGTTGACTCAGGGATCGAGACGTGGCTGCACGATCCATTACAGCCATGCGGATAAGAGGTCTGCCACCCCGACTGCTAGTGATACGAGACCGTTGGGATCCAGCACGGCGTTCCGTATTACCCTCCTGAACCACCGATTCCATATTCTGCTAGCAGTCATTGGATCTCGCCCGCTAGTGATACGAGGCCGTCGGGATACAGCACGGCGTTCCGTATTACCATCCTGAACCACCGATTCCATATTCTGCTAACAGTCATTGGTTCTCTACCAACGCGAGCAGCTTTGTCGCGACACAATAAACCGCAATCGCGACAGGCTACAGACCGACCTTTATCAAAGTCGGAAACGTGATGATACGCATTTCTCCTCCTTACACGAGGCATCACAACAACGTTTCTCCAGGCAACGCCGGTCAACTGCTGTTGTGTAAGAGAAATCGGTTGGAAACTTTCCTGTCAGCACGTTGTACGTGTCGCCACCGGCGCCAACCTAGTGTGAATGCTCTGAAAAGCTAATCATTTGCCTATCACAGCATCATCTTCCTGTCCGTTAAATTTCGCGTCTGTAGCACGTTATCTTCGCGGTGCAGCAATTTTAATGGCTAGTAGTGTACATCGAGTACATGAAGGTTAGTGTTGGATACCCAGTTCTCGCCATTAGCACTGTGTAACAGTACGGCGCACGCCAGTCGCGACTGGCCATCAAGCTAACGGCAGCAGTAAGCGGAGCAGCACACCTGCGTCCCGCGCTCATCCAGTCCGTGAGCTGCGCGTCGCAGTGGACGGCCGAGCGTGCCGACCTTCCTCAAACGGCCCTTCCGGGCCGCTGTGCTGCGCTCCAGATGCGAGGCACGCGGCGCCATGCGCTCAATTGATTGCACGCGCCAAGCGCCTGCTGGACCACTCGTTACGGCCGGCACGTGCCCCAAGCACTGGCAGCGCTCGCACTCCGGCCGGGTCCACTCACCTGCCACCTCGCAGACACCAGGCAACCTCTGTCTCCGCCAGCCACCAACACTACTGTGACCACCACCTATATAACCGTCATTATAAGTTTTATGTGGCTATTGTAGTCACCTGGACTGGTCTGACACAGATGCAACCTTTCCGCTGCTGCCGAAAGCGAATTTACTAAGTGCTCCTCATACACTGAGGTAACGAAGGTCACCGGACAGCGATACGCACATATACAGATGGCAGTAGCATCGCGTACGCAAAGTATAAAAGCGCAGTACACCGGCGGTACTCTCGTGATTCATGTGAAAAGGTGACCGAAGTGATTCTGACGGCGCGACGGGAATTAACAGACTTTTCAATGTGGAGTGATAGTTGGAGCTAGACGCATTTCACAGTGTCAAGAGTGTGCCGAGAGTATCAAATTTCATGCAGTACTTCCCACCACTGACAACGCAGTGGCCGACGGCCTTCCCTTAACGACCGAGAGCAGCGGCGTTTGCGTGGAGTTGTCACTGCTACCAGACAAGCAACACTGCCTGAAATAACCGCAGAAACCACTTTGGGATGAATGACGAACATAGCGTTAGGACATTGGGGTTAATGGGCTATGGCAGCAGACAAACGAAACGAGTGCCTTTGGTAACAGCACGACATCGCCTGCACCGCTTCTCCTGGGCACCTGACCACATTGATTGCAACCTAAACGACTGGAAAACCGTAGTCTGGTAAGATGAGCTCTGATTTCATTTGGTAAGAGCCGATGGTAGGGTTCGAGTGTGGCACAGACCCCACGAAGCCATGGACCCAGGTTGCTAAGAAGGCACTATGCAAGAATGTGATGGCTCCATAATAATGTGAGCTGTGTTTACGTGGAATGGACTGGGTCCTCTTGTCCAACTGAACCGATCATTCACTGGAAGTTGTTATGTTCGAGTACTTTGAGTCCATTTACAGCAATTCATGAACTACCTGTTCCTTCACAACGATGGAATTTTTATGGATGACAATGCGCCATGTCACCGGGCCACAATTGTTCACGATTGGTTTGAAAAACACTCTGAACAGCTCTAACGAATGATTTGGCCACACTTAGAGTACGTATGGGAGATAATCGTGCACAAAATCCTGGCCTGAAACATTTTCGCAATTATGGACGGCTAAAGAGGTAGGAGAGTTTCAAAGACTTGTTGAGTCTATGCCACGTCGAGTTGCTGCACTACGCCGGGAAAAAGGAGGGCCACACGACTATCAAGGGGGCCCACACGACTATCAAGGGGGCCCACACGACTATCAAGGGGGCCCACACGACTATCAAGGGGGCCCACACGACTATCAAGGGGGCCCACACGACTATCAAGGGCCATCTCATGACTTGTCACCTCATTGTTGACCGATTATTAGCTGAGACAGGACAAGCAGAGACGAAGGGTGGTGTCTGCGGCCTTTTTGGAGCAAACCTGCGAAAACCTAAAACACGAGGCATTGGGATTTGAATCCCGCTCTTCCATAATACAATGGATGGAAGGTCCTGGCGATGACGATGTTACTAGAGAATGAGCTCAAACGATGTTACTAGAGAATGAGCTCAAACTGTGGCAGTGATGGAATCGGCTCTCTCCTTTCCGATGGAAACCATCGAAAAAGGAGGCTCGACATAATATTAAGAGTTATCTCATGACTTGTTGCCTCATTATAACGGAGCCATGTCGTTTCGGTTCCCCTACCGCCGAGCTACTGTACTGCATTTCAATATACACCAGGACTGCAGATGATGGGAAACTACGCCGTGTTCAAAGAACGCTGTCGGTTACAGCGCCACTGTCATGCTAGAGAAAGTTTGGAAACTAGGTTAACATATAGGAAAGTTAAGATGGTGGTTTTAATGCTGCAGGTGTTCTGCATAGTCGGAGCCACTTATTACATAGCACTGAACGTCCATAAAATTACAGTGAACTGTCATGAATGTCCTCCTCTGGGATGATGTTCAACTCGCACTTCATTTTGGCTTAAGTGTTAGTTATGTTGACACAGTGTTGACTAAGTCAATTTCTGCACTTCGTCATTTTGTGGTACGACAGTACTGGCAACTCGAGGTCTCCTCACCCATGGTTTCTAGTTTCGCGTTTCAGTTATATTGTGGCAGGCGTCCTCGCATAGTTTTTGTTTGGTAGTCACATTTTTCTTTTCTTCAAAACATTCTGGACAACGCTTTGACACTTTATGTAGAGATGTTGCTCTATTGCGATTTGTGACAATGTTGACACACTACGGCTGAAGTCCACCACTCAAGCACTGCCCATTTAGAAATGACTGGTCGAATCCTCATCTGAACAGTCATTTGTTGAAAGGGCAAATGTCCATCAGAATGAATTTTCGGATGTGAAGGAAAAAATTATTACATTTCATGTTTTCTCCGAATTTTCCACTCCAGAACACAGAAATACCTCACTTAAAGAGAATGGTTGATCTGAAGTTTCTTAAATTGAGCAGAATAATAATGTTATTACATTTCAGAAACTCCAGATTTGTGCCTTCTTAACAAATTTAAAAAATACACACACAAATTAGAAAAAAATAACAATTTTACTGGTTTTTAATGCTTGTAAATGACCCACGTTTTTATTATCTTTGGAAAGGAAATTGAAAAGAAAATCACGTTTAACACCATAATATTAGTCCTCTAATTGGGTATTTTGTTCTACCAAAGCGTCCTTCAGAATGTCCACATAAAATTCACTGCAACTATCTTCCACATACTGAATGGTTTTGTGAAGGTCCTCTATGTTGTTTTTTATGGGCACTTTAGGAGAAGGGTAGCATACATTTCTAGGTAGTTCAACACGCTGGCTTAGGCCAGCATTAAAGATATGTCTGACCACGCCACTTGTGAATGGCAATCCCACAACACAGCCAGAGTGGTTATAATCATAAATGAAATAATGTAGTGAACTTAACGCTAAAATGAGTTCCCTCATTCCTCTGTTTGAATGACGTCTTTAGGGAGACAGGAGAGAAAGGCGTGTTAGGGTAGGCCGTGGGACTGTGCGAGGGCGGGGTATTCATTCGCGCCTCTGCCTAGTAACCAGGAGACCCGGGTTCGATTCCCAGCTTTGATACAAACTTTCTTACATCATTTCACTTTACAAATACAGGACGAGTCAAAAGATCTTAAAAACTTCGGAATGGTATACAAAATTTATTGACATAACTTACAGAGTTGGTAGATGTGCCATTAGGTAGCAAACAATCTCAAGTTTGATTCATGTGGTGCGTCAGTACCCCATTCAGTTCGTCAGTAACGCCAGCCCAGTGTTTGGTTAAAACGACGACCTTCATTAGTGAGGAGTGTGCTCGCTGTGTGTTTTGGTTTCATGAAGTTGGATAAGCTTGAAAACTTTTTAATTCCTCACATTGACGAAGACGATCGAGATGGGATGGTTTCTTACCAGCTAGACGGTTCGCCCCCCTCACTTCCTCACGGAAGCGCGAGGTTTCCTCGATAATGGCTTTCCAGATCGGTGGCTTAGCCGTGAATAGCCAATCGCACGATCACCTCACTCCCCAGACTTAAAACCACTTGATTTATTTCTTTGGGGTTTCATTAAAAACCGTATGTATGATCCTCCCCTACCAAACAGTTTAGCCGGCATGAAGAATCTGATCTACTCTGTGTAATATTTCTGGCTTAGTTAGCCATCATATTAGACTCCAAGAAGCAGTTCCCAGAGCAGTGGAGATGCAAGAAGTATAAGGATGGCGAAATGTGGTGTGAGGTACCTGTGACAGATGTTAGATTCGGTACCATTTCCGTGAGAAAGACCGCCTGCATAATGCTACTGGTCTGTGATTGGCTGCTGTGTTCGGAGCAAGGGCGCCAAAACGTTAAAGTATAGTTATTATTAGTTGAACTACTCATTTCAATGACTTCACTTTTTAATATAAATATCTATCAACAGCTGACGATCGATCAGTCATTTTAGAACTATTAAAAACAATTTAAATCAAAAACAAACAACTGACGAAATTGCAGACGAAGCACTTCGGCAGCGTTCGGGTCACGCCTTTTCTGGTATGGCGCGCGAAGTGTTTCGGGCTGCTCGTCGCTCTGGATTAGGCAGTCGAGAAGAACAGACATGTTGTCTGTCGCAGGATGTGTTTGCCAGTGTTCAGTATTGAAAGATTCACTCCGGTAGTCATGAGGCACAGACACGTGCCACAAAAAGTGTAAAGATACATTTTCGTAAACATTGTGTTTGATCATGTACTTTGCTGTATCAGAAGGTGTTGTATTTAGATCATGTAATCTTCTCGTGTGGCTATATTAAAATACGCGAGTGGCATCCCAAAGAAGTGATACATTATTTCAGAACAGAACCTCGCTAAAAGTCAGTTTCAGCCTCAGGATACAGAGCCTACGACCTGCGTGCTGTTTTCTGCACTGGGGACATCAACTTGAAGACAGCAGGTTAGTGAACTATAACAGAACCTTCGTATTCCACACAGTGCAGTGGAAACAACTAGGCGCCTCACGTGTACTGCATGCACAGAGCAAATGTGCTCAGTGACACGTCATCTGCAGTAACGCAGAGGTGGTAAAGGAGGATGATTGTTATTAACCAACAATCAATTCATTCTTCCTTTCTTGCCGTAGCTGCCGTTGCACAAGCTACGCCCGATTTGCTGCAAACTGTATCGGAAGAAATTGATTACCGGTTGGATGTTTGCCGCATCCCAAATTGTAGTCACATGAACCAAAATGACACGTGAAACTTGTTTGCTACGTTGTTTGCTACAAAATGATACATCAACTGTTTGTGTAAGTTCTCGGTAAATTTCGGAATCACTCCAAAGTTGTGAACTCCTTTTGACTCACCCTGTGTACATCACAGATGTTTGAGACTTAAAAAGGTATCTGGAAGAATGTAGTATCATTCGAAAAAATTGATCATCTAACACTACTTTTCCGAGGTGTTAATAGAATACTGCCTCAACAACAACTAGAGTAGACACAGGCTGGACGGTACATTTACGACGCGGACTTTCCCGAAAGTGGGACTCAAAACAGCGACTCCTTTTGACGAGGCAGCGACGTTATTTCACCGCGCGTCGCAGAGAGCGTTTCGGTAGTCTGGCCATGTAACGGCGGGGATCTGACAGTGGGCGGTAACCTCTTCGCGATGTTTATCCATCACGCAGCGACTCGTAGCCAGCGCCGGAAGGACGCAGCAGTAAGACTATTTTCGGCGCGACTTCCGCGTCATAAGGCAGGGTAAAAGATTCGTAGGAAGCAGCGAAACGCTCGGTCCTGGTCGTCACGGGTAATAGCCCGAGCGGCATCGGTACTCTGGCGCCAGGAGGGGCCTCGCTCAGCTCTGGGCGGGGCTGACCCTCCAGTACGTCCGAGCCGGCGACCCAGAAAGCCGAGAGTGCTTTTTGCGAGACCATCGCCGCAACTGAAGGACCCCGACCCCCCTCTGGGCGAATGCTTTCTCCAGGGGTCCGGCAGCTCGTCACTGGCGCTGGCGCGCCGCCAGAGAGCAGCAGCGCGGCGGCTGGCGCGCCACAAAAAGCGGCGCGGCGGGAATGCGCTAATGACGAGGACAGCGACGCCGCCCGCCACCTGCCGCCGGCAATTAACGCGCCGCCCTCATTACGCGACAGACACCGGCTTTAATTGCGGCGGCGCGAGTCCGAGCTTTGCCGCTCGCTTTGTCTGGGCCGTATCGGTCGAATAGTGGTTTTGGTGCGGAGCGAGAAAGAAGCGCTCATTCCATTTGCGCTGCGGAAGCGATAACGCTCCTGCAGATGATGTGGATGTCGTAGTTAATGAGGGGTCCTGCGCGAGATGAATATTTTGAATGGAATTCTGTTTTAGCTCGACGATTTGCAGGTATCAGTTTGTCCTCGAGGAACCTGTAGAGCAGACATTAACTGGGCTGGTTTTCCGTGTCAGGCACATGACGGCCCCTCAGCCGGTCCTCTTTCCCCTTCGTGGAAAAAATTGACCTGGTGCTAGTAGGACTGGTGCTCTGAGGAGTATGTACAAACTTAATTATGTACACTGGTGTCCAAAATTAAAGCAACGAACGTAAATTTTCCAAAGTTGCAGTTATTTTGCTACCAAACAGTATAAACAGGTCATAGTAAAGTAGAAACAATGTAAAGAATTCAGAACATCAACAACTGCAACAGGCATAACAAACAAAATTTTTTTTTCAACTTAACACATCTGCACACACATTCAGAGAGCTGGTTAATGTGCTCAGAATGGGGTGTGACCACCTCTGGCAGCAATACAGACAGGCCTGAGAACGACACGGCTTGCTATGAATGATGTCATCAATCTCGTGTTGAGGCAATAGTACCCTTCTTCCTGCAGAGCTGCTCGAAAGTAGGAGAGTGGTTGGTAAATGCTGACGAGATGCAAGCCGTCTCCCTAGTGCATTCCAGGCATGCTCTATGGGATTCAAATCGGAAGAGCAAGCAGGCTATGCCATGCGTGCAGTATCTTCCGTTCCCAAGAAAACGATCTGTGCTCCATGAGGTCGATCATTGTAATCCGTCAACATGAAGTCTGGGCCCACAGCACGTCGCAACAACTTCAAATGAGGTCCCAAGATCTCGTCATAACACCTGACAGCAGTTGAACCTTCCTGATTCACTCCTACAATTTCATGAAGAGGGTCTCGAGTGATAAGCAACATCCCTGCCCACACCATTATGGATCCTCCTCGATATCGGTCTCTTTCCCCGATGTTTGCGTCCCGAAATCGTGTTCCATGTTCCCTTCAGATGAAAATCCACTGAGAATCACTATTCAGACTAACTTGGGACTCATCTGTACAAACAACATTGTATTGTATTGTTATGTTAACCGGGGATCTAGAAACGACGGAGAGGCTCCGTCCCCGCCGCAGCCGCAGTGGTCCGCAACCGCACGACGACTACCGCAGTCCACTTCACCCCTGCGCCGCCCCACACCGAACCCAGGGTTATTGTGCGGTTCGGCCCCCGGTGGACCCCCCAGGGAACGTCTCACACCAGACGAGTGTAACCCTTACGTTTGCGTCGTAGAGTAATGGTGGTGTACGCGTACGTGGAGAACTTGTTTGCGCAGCAATCGCCGACGTAGTGTAACTGAGGCGGAATAAGGGGACCCAGCACGCATTCGGCGAGGCAGGTGGAAAATCGCCTGAAAACCATCCACAGACTGGCCGGTTCACCGGACCTCGACACAAATCCGCCGGGCGGATTCGTGCTGGGGACCAGGCGCGCCTTCCCGCTCGGAAAGCCGTGCGTTAGACCGCACGGCCAACTGGGCGGGCACAAACAACATTGTCCCACTGTTCCACCGTCCAGGGTGGCATTATGACTATGCTCTAGACATTCCCTTCTGTGAAGACGTGTCGGAGGTTGACATACAGCAGGTCTTCTACAATAAAGGCCACTCTGCCTAAGCATTCTGCACACCGTTTCCATAGATACAACACTACCAGTGGATGCTGTGAGCTCCCATGCCAGTTTGCCGTGCAATATTAAGGTGGTACTGTCGTGCCTTACAGGCAAATAACAGTCCTCTCTTCTGAAGACACACGTCGTCGGCCCTGTCCTGGTCTCCGGGATACAGTTTCGGCCTTAACTGTCGCCACATTCGAGAAACAACAAAACGACAATTTTAAACGGATTTTACTCTGGGTTGCGACGTCTGTTTTCAAGTTATAAAAAATTTGGGTGGACATGCTCCTAAGGTTTAGAACATTTTATACTTCTACTCCCAATTGTTCCCCTTATCGTAGCAATGTGCTGCTGTAGGTGTGTTTTGGTTGTCGGTACAATACACTGTGCTGTTTGAGCATTTGCACCCATATTTCAACTTTTACGTGCGTGAACTAGTTTTTCCTGTTACGATGCACTGTCACTATTCCATTCAGTCCAGATTTGTTTGCTGGGTATGAATGAGAAGAGGAACAGGACCTGAAATTAAGGTGTCAGAGGCAACAATGAACGGTAACTCGCTGGGGAGGGAAGAATAACTGCAAGCGCACGCGCGCGTTGTCGTTGAATGTCATTGCCTTTTCCCGGCATTCAAACAAACTTTCCTAACTTAACACCGCCTTAGCCACCGGGCAACAACAATTGCATTTGCACCGTGTGCGGCTCGCGTTGGTGCCGTTGGCAGGTTGGCATCGTTTAATACGGGTAGTAGCGTCTCGTTTTCTTCTTCTGTTTACTGGCGCCACTACGTTTGCTAGCGTTGTCTGTCCGCGAGTGGCGGCAGCAGCAACGTTTATCGATATCTAGTACCCGTACTTTCTTTGGAAGGACGTGAAGTGTTTTCCGGGTCGGGTGTGTCGGTAGTTCGGTTGGGACGAAGCAGAAGAGAGGTCCAGCATCGCGAGGACATCTCGGGACCACTGGCGGCATGCAGGCATTGCTGGATCGAGGGGCTGAAGTTGCGAGGGCCACAACCTCGTTGTCCACCGGACCCAGGACATTTCAGTTGAATGAACATTAACCCAGTAGTGAAACCTCCACTATTTTGTGATCACGCTGTTCGTTCGTGCGCTGCTGCTCGAACGTCGCCATGAGATGAACAGCAGCAAAGGGAGCGTGTCGAGTTGGCGGAATCTATTAACCGTCTTCTGTTGCCTGTTACTAGTTTTTTGAATTTTGTTTTATTATTGCCTAGCCTGGAGGTTAGCGTATTTTGGCAGCAGTGTACTTCTCCCCGTCTTGCCGATGCTGTCCGGCATGACGTGTAGTTCCACGGACTCCTTGATTGCGGTGTGGATTGCGGTTTCTTTGGTCTACGATGGTTGTAGTGGTTCCTTCTGCCTTTCGATGTTTTAGACACCGGATACTGAAGACGCAGTGCTGTGTGTCACTTCGCCCTCGCTTGAATTGTTCCATCGTTGTACTGGCTATCACACGTTAGGTGAATTTGGTAAGAGGATTGATCGGCATTTAAACTGTCCCTAGTTTAAGTTGCCGTCCTGTTAGGTGGGCATAACTCTTGGCTGCCTGTCTCACTGCTTACGCAGCTGTAGGGACTTTTCTCAGGTCGATCCTTTGAGCACTGTATGTGGATCACTCCCTTTATTTGGTATGATTGTGTTATTTGTTTAAAAATATTTTGTTTAAATTATCCCTATTGCTTGTGACTTCCAGGCGACAAATAATTTGAATTCTTCTTAGTAAGGCCTTCACCCGTCAGTGCAGCTTGTGTTGCAGTCAATTAAAAAAAATTTTTTTTTAATTATTTGCTTAAAGTGTATATGTTTACTGTGCAACCAAAGGTAACTGATTGGGGCCCGTCCACACCTTTTCCTGCTTTCCGGAAGTGCCACGTTTCAGCATTCTATTTTTTTCGGCGTTTAACACAATAGCTACTAGATATTTTGCAAAAACGGAATGCTGGTTCACATATTTACAGTTTCATGTGTGAGTGGTTGCACATGAAAAGAAAAGGTGTTTTTAACGCCTAATGAGGTAACAGCAGTCACATAAAAGAGCATGTGTTGTGAGACGGTACTTCACTGCGCGTATTCCCTCACTCAAGCGCTCTGGCGTAACAACGACGTTAACCGGCGGAAGATAGGTCGCATGTTGCTCCGCCGGCGGATGTGATGTCGAGGCGTACGTAGTGCGTAACAAGTAGTCAGTCAACACAATTACGGAGTGGATGTCGGCGGGGCGGGCTGCGCTTCCGGGGCCTGTTAACTTCCTATTGACTTATCGGCGCGCAGCGGCAGCGCCGGCGTTCCCCGTTCCTCCTGCTGCTGCTCCTCTGTTTATTTTGGCCGGAAGAAATTATTTTCTCAGCGCGCCGTGTATCCCCTCGCCCAGCTCACTGCTACGCAGCGCAGGACCGGACCGGCCCGACAATCTGGAGGAGAGGGCAGGCGCAGGCACGAGGCAGCGCCGTATCGCCGTCCGTATTATTCCTGCGCCATCGACGCGCGACGCGTCGGCCGCCCCCTCTTGCTGAGTGCTGCTACAGACACACGGCTGCCAGTACGCAAGAGTTTTGCCAGTATTGTCGAGTCAGAAGCGACGACGGAGGTGGTGGTGCTGTTATAGAGTATTCCGTTATAGCGTCTGTTAATCCGTATCGGTCTTGTTATTCGCGGGGGCCGTTGGCACAAGGTACGTCGAATCTGCTAACAGTCGCTGATAGTTAGCACGTAAGAAAAAATGTAGTAGAGGGAATGGCTGCAGTAAAACTAAGTATCACGTATCACAACAGCTAATAGCATCATATTTCGCCATTTTCGTGTAGTATCGATGTATGGTGAAAGAAAAAAATGGACCAGACGAAACAGGGAAGAGACAGACTGAACTAAACCAGGAGGCGCGAAACTAATCTAGGAAGTGCGAAACCAAACAAGGAAGAAACTGAATAAGGAAGACAGTGCAAGACAAAACGAAGGAAACGAAGAAAGGACTAGACAGAACGAAATTAAGAGAAGACAAGGAAGGAAGGGACGAAATGAAAGGAAGGACAAGGCGAGACGAAACACGAGAAAGTACGTAAAGGAAGAAAAGGGCGGAAAGAAAGAAAGAAAGAAAGAAAGAAAAGGGCGGAAAGAAAGAAAGAAAGAAAAGGGCGGAAAGAGAGAAAGAAAGAAAGAAAAGGGCGGAAAGAAAAAAGGGAGGAAAAAGAGTTAAACATCCGGTCTATAAACATATCATACACTGAAATGCCAAAGAAATTAGTACACCTGCCTAATATCTTGCAGAGCCCCCGCGAGCACGCAGAAGTGCCGCAACACGAGGTGGCGTGGACTCGCCTAATGTCTGAAGTAGTGCTGGAGTGAACTGACAGCATAAATTCTGCAGCGCCGTTCATAAATCCGCAAGAGTACGAGGGGGTGGAGATCTCTTGTGAATAGCAGGTTGCAAGGCACACTAGATATGCTCAATAATGTTCATGTCTGGGGAAGTTGATGGCCAGCAGAAGCTTTTATACTCAGAAGAGTGTTCCTGGAGCCACTCCGCATCAGTTCTGGACGTATGGGGTTTCGCATTGTCCTGCTAGAATTGCCGAAGTACGCTGGAATGCACAATGGACATCAATGCATCCAAGTGATTAGACAGGATGCTTACGTTTATGTCACCTGCCTGTCAGAGTCATATCTACAGGTATCAGGGGTCCCGTATCACCCCAACTGCCAACGTCCCACACCATTACAGAGCCTTCACCACCTTGACAGTCCCCTGCCGAAATACAGTGCCCACGTATTCATGAAGTTGTCTCCATACCCGTATACGTCCATCTGCTCCACACAATTTGAAACGAGACTCGTCCCAGGCAACATGTTTCCAGCCACCAGTAGTCCGATGTTGGTGCTGACGGGCCCAGGCGAGGCGTAAAGATTTCTGTCGTGTAGTCATCAAGAGTAAACGAGTGGGTCTTCGGCTCTGAAAGCCCATATCGATGATGATCACACGCTGACACTTGTCGGCGGCCCAGCATTGAAACCTGCAGCAACTTGCAGAAGGGTTGCACTTCCGTCACACCGTGTCCAAATAACTTAAATCTTGATAATGTGCCATTGTAGCAGCAGTAACCGATCTAGAAACAGACACTTGTTATCTTACATAGTCGTTGCCGGCCGCAGCGCCGTATTCTACCTATTTACATGCCTCTGTATTTGAATACGCATACCTATACCAGTTTCTTCGGCGCTTCAGTGTATAAGAATGCATAAGCTTTGACAGAACAAGGAGACGAATAAAATCACCCGATTCCTTTTCAAACGAATCACCCCAGCGTTAACTTTAACTGGGATCTCTGCACGTGATTTTTAGCCCAGTCCTCCGAATGGTAGTCTTGTGTTGTATTGCAATTGCATTGTGCGTCACGTGATTACCTCTTCGTTACTACAGAGTACACTGTAGGTGACAGAAAGAAAACGTGGCTAGTGTTACCCAGAGGGCATCACAACAGACGCTTTTCAGTGTATTGTTCTTTTCAAAGGAGTATCAGATGTAGAATATGAACTTCCATGTGGATCAAGTAACCGTTGTCAGTTGTCAGGAGATAGCAGCATAAACGTGTGTTGGGAGCCAGAGAGAGTCAGAGCCATATGCCGGCATTGCTATTTATTCTATTTCGCTAGACGCAGAATTCACCTAGCACTTACTTACTACTTTATATGCTGCAACATGCTGGACTTTGATTTGGCTAAATAATTAACCCAATTGACAAACTTATATCCCTTTCTAGTAACCGAAAGTGACAGTTATGGTACACTTTACTTCCAGATTTTGCATAGAAGCTTCAACAAATCAGCCCAACTCTTCGTAGTGTTAACCCATAAGCCTTAAATGAATAAAAGTGGTCAGTTTGTGACGAGTTAGGAACTGTAGGAGACCAAATCACTGGCACATAGAAAATGCGGGACTAGTTGCGAAGAATACCTGAAAGAAAATTAAATAAGAACAGTCAATACCCAAGACACGATGGGTGCGTCGATGAATAACGTCGTCATCGTGGATCTGTCACATGACAGCACTACTATAAACACCTATATTAACTTAATAAATTAAATAGATGTGTAAATGAAACCAATAGGCCAAACAGACGAATGTAAGATATGGTGCACAGTAGGGCGAGTAAAATCTTACACCGAAATGAAAGATGGCAATTGATTATGATAGGCCGTCAGAACCCATCTGACGAGGAAACAAAGTTCCTTCGCAGTAATCTGAATACGGGCAGGAAAATCAAAAATGTACAAGAAGCATTTGGAGTCATTGTTCAAAATACAGGTAAGCACCTAGTCAAACCATGAACTGAACTCCCACGAGAAAAGTAAGTGCATGCTACCAAAATGTAGCGTTTCGACGTTCGTAGGCCACAAGCACTGAGCTGCAATGGTTTATCCCTGCGGAATGAATGTATGCGTCAAAATACAGGTTGCAGCCCAGCAGCGTGTCAGGGGCACTGTCACCTCTGATTGGCTGGAAGAAGATACGCCACGGTAGTGTAGTTAGCTTTAGCGGATGCAACTCCTTGTCCTTGATTTACAGTTATTTATTCTTCCAATAAACCATGACCCTGCGCTTCAACCACTGCGTGTGGGTGTCAGCACATTGTTCCACAGTAAGTATTATACAGGTTCCCTTGGTTGATGCATCTGCCAACTCATTACCCCCCTAGATTCTAACATGTGTAGTATGAAGGTTTAGTTTAACATCTCCTCGACACCAAAAAGACCACTTTGTCCTTTGATCCCGTTAGATAGAATAGCTGAACAGAGGTAAAGAACAAGTCAGTAACAGCTGCGAGTGGGCCAGGTGACCTGTTACTGTTTCGATAACTATAATTCGTTTTTCTTTGTCATAAGGGATACTGCTACCGGTCACTAACATTGTTGTTAATAGTAGTAGAACGGGCGCATTTACTATCGGTTACTGTTTTTCCTTTCCCATATGCACCAGAAAAAAACGAACTTTACCTTGATACGTGTATCCTGTATCAGTTATGGCTTTTGTAAGATTTAACTGTCTTTTATGCAATTTTCTCACAGAATTTCTCTCAAAAATATCTCTCAAGTTATCTATAGCTGCAATCCCAATATCTTCCTCGTCCCTTCATCAGTTCGGTAGATAACAAGGATCCGATTTATTTCAGGGGCATGAATCAACGTGATGCAGCGAAGCAATGAGACAATGGAGGATGAATGCAAACAGTGCGGCAAGGACTGCGGCACGTCCTGTTCTTTGTGTAGTTCTCGCACCACAAATTAATCAAGCCAGACAAATAGGCTGTCTTTCTGCAGCGGAAAAAAAAACAAGCAAAGGAAACGAAAGACTGGTGGGAGTGCTAAGAGTTAAAACTTGGCAAGCAATTGCCTGCGAAGCTGATGCCCAAAGAAACAAACATCTAGGAAAGGGAACAAACCAAGTACAGCGTTGGAGTTCAGAAACACTCTTCCGTATCTCACTTGCTTAAGTCCAAACTATCTACGTTCTGAAGTCCACGGTAAGATGTCGTACACCGACTGGAGAAATCATAATATAGGGACTACGAAGAATGCGCTACATGGAAGCACCCGGTTAAAAACCGCCGTCACCTCCTTCGACAACCCGAAGAAATGTATGCTCCTGTAAAGTATCTTCCTTTTGAGAAGCTTGTTTTGTCGTAAGAATGACTTTAGTGTAGGATGCTGTGATAAGTTTAGCTGTTCCTTCTATAGAAAGCTGCCAGCTTTCGATGCCGTCAGAAGGGTAGTAGACGACTTCGATAGTGCAGAGGCTTTGGCATCTTGCCAGTGCAATGAAGCTTTTAATGATTCCGGTATTAAAAGACATTGCTGTGATCAGCAATCATTTTTTCCATATATCTGCAAGTATTAAAAAGCTCGAAACTGAAGGTGTTGCGTTGAATAAATCTATTCAATTAATGAATAAAATTATTCTAGTGAACTCCTCATTGCCAGAAGTATTCCCAAGAAAACTTTAAGAAAAGTTTCAAAACATTTTTGACAATAATCCAGGCTTTGAACCCTTTATCCATGGGACAGGTGAACTTTTTCCAAAAACAAAGTGCCAACACAGCACCCAAATTGGAATACTGCCTAGTTACCTCAGTTGATGTAGAACGGTCCTTTTCTCCTTATAAAAAGTTTTTCAGTAATCGAAGACACGATCTTACTACCAAGCATTTGGCACAGTACTTGGTCGTTTATGTTTACAATAGTACAAAATTTAACAAATTTTAAATGATTCTTTGGTCAAATATTAAGTACAAGTTAAAACTGTGCAAAAAATTCATGGTTGTTTTCTTTTTTTAAATAAAATATTACAGTTTTTGAGCGTGCCTCTCTGCGTGCGATATATCTCTCTAAGTTGGTGCTGCACATATCGATTGTTTCGCTGCGACTCACATTGCATCCGCTTGTTACCGACAACAATAGCAAAGGAGGAACAATTCTTGAAGCACGGTATTCGTCCCCACTTAGCAAATCTTTAGAAAATAATCCCAGAACGGCCCCCTCCCTAACCACCAGAAAGTATTCAGAAAATATCAGCGTTCTAAATGTACCAATCTACACGTGGCCGACGGTCTTCCTCGTAATTGATATGCACAGGTTAGACTTTGAAATACAATGCACGCAGTAACTGCAATGACTTTTCACTATTTGATCTTGCATATTTCGACACTTTTCATCCATTTTAACCATTTTTCATGCATATTGTAAGGTTTTTACGATGCATATAATCCAGTCTCTATCACCTACTTTGACTTGACCGCCTACTGTCTCGAGAAAAAGTAGCAGATTCTACGGGAAACTTCTTCCGTTACCATACTCTTAGGTTCATCTGCCATGAAACTCAAGCACCACTATATCAGTAACAAAACAGTTTTAGACTTATGTCAGCTGCCAGCGACATTGATTCCAAATTCCGACATTATATGACCGGACTGCCCTCGGCATAAAAGCTTGACAAACTTGAGAATGACTTAGTGGAATGAAACCGGTCGCGTAACAACTGTAACGCGGAACTGGAGCGTTCGATTTCAGTGAATACGCAATCAATAGCTTCAGG
Source organism: Schistocerca serialis cubense (assembly GCF_023864345.2). Classification (NCBI taxonomy): domain Eukaryota; kingdom Metazoa; phylum Arthropoda; class Insecta; order Orthoptera; family Acrididae; genus Schistocerca; species Schistocerca serialis. The sequence goes on from NC_064639.1 coordinate 575,454,415, forward strand.
AGAACTCCAGCGCTTCGAGGAGTGATAACCACGCTCATGAGCAAGGCAAAAATCAGAGACACTGCAATGCCAAAAATGTGGACACGTTCTTTCCGAAATCAACTTAAGGGGAGCCCATTTCGAAAGTCACGTTGATATCTTGTAAGATATACGGTACATACCTGGCTCACAGCAAACAAACGGCCTTCCTTGCTCCAACTGGACAGCGAGAACGTTTCAGCTATGGCTGGTATCACCCTTACGATGGGCGCAGTCATTAGCGCAGCGGGCACAAGAGATTGCCTGTTTAGGGCTACAGCCCAGAAAGAGGGCGAGGCTGTATCAGGTAGTCTCAGCGGGTTCTTTGACGGTCTGAACAAACAGAGAGCAAAGTGCGGTCGTCCCTAACATTGGCCTTAATGGAACACATTCACGGTGTCTGTGAAGCAGCGTCAGGTGTCAAAGCTGCAGGAACAGCTTTTTGCGTTTTACTAATGAGCAAACGTAGCACGAGACGGCTTCAGTGGAAAGTGAAAGAAAGAAGGAAAGCACCGTGATGTGCTTTTATCACCAGAACAGAACAGCCGAAGACTGCAGCTGCCATCCATGAAAAAGCGCCACACTTTCCTTCTTTTCCGCTGCCCACATGAAGTTTACTTCGTTAGTTCTCTGCAGTTGAGAAAGCCCCTGCCTGGGCATTGGTTTATCAAACGCAGAATGCTGGAAGAATAAATTGAAAATTTTATTTGAGATGATACGCGCAGGTACGCCGTACCGGCAGCTCTGATGAAAAAAAGCGTTAATGGAAGTCTTGAAGACGTCTAAGCCCCCCCCCCCCCCCATCCCGCCACGGAAGGCTAAAGTACCGGAATCTTATTACAAACCAAGCACTGCCCCATTTCTACATTTACAAACATTTTTCCGACAGGGACCGCATTATGGGATTGAAAGTAATGATGCGAGCTGAAAATTTGTGCCACACCGGGACTCGAACCCAGATACTCCGCTGCTCTGAAACGGTTGCCTTAACCGCCTAAGTCATCCCCACACGCCCTTCGGCCTACCCAAATTCCCAACCCGTCTTACGCCAGTGCAGTATCCCTGTCCATGTACGCTTTGCTCGCAGAACGACCCGAGAGAGGAAACGGAACCTGGCCGAGGCGATTGAGGCAACCGTTCTAGAGAAGCGAAGCATCCGGGTTCGAGTCCCGGTCAGGCATAAATTTTCGACTCGCATTGATTAATTTCATTGCCGTAATGCGGCCACCGTCGGAAAAGTTTCCTTGAACATTGCTATTCACAGCCGCTGAATCAAAATAGCGTGTTGAATCTGTTCTGTCGGAGAATTCGACAGAACAGACGTCACACATATAAAACAAACATATCTTCCATAACGCTATTTGCATACGAATTATTTGCACGTCACTACAGGACTACCAAGCAAGCCCTCACTAATCTAGAGTGTAGTGTCTATGGCTACAAATGCAGATGTCCCGGGTTTGATATGCAGCTAATATTTCGAATTTTTCTGTAATGAGTACTTGTGGAACAACTTCCACTCTGCTTCTTAATGCACATCACAAGCTGTTCCAACGAATAAGTAACAACAATGATGCGCAAGCCACCAAAGCAGCAAACGAAGGATAAGTAAAGGAGTTTAACGGTTGGTGGAGCCACATCACTTTAGATAGGGAAACTGCTTAGTTATAAGGCAAATCGCGACACTATACAGAATTTCCCCCGAGTTGTTTTTGAGAAAACGCATGTAACGTAAAACTGAATTAATTCACTCCTGCTGTGAAAGAATCCAGTCTTGTAACGGATGTGCCTCTTCTTTCGTTGCCAAAGAAATCGCGCATCGGAGAGTGAACCCGGTAGTAAGCCCGATCCAGACAACATAGACTGGAGAACTCTGTCTGCGCTTGTTTTTGAGAGAAAAAATTTTAGTTCCTTGTTTTACAAAAACCAGCCCACCTCGATTTCTATAACCTTTCCGAAAATCGATTCAGTTCAGAGCATCATAGAACGAAGGACGAAGATATTCTCTATTACTTCCACAGCCATGTTTTCTAAAGTGGAGACAATGTCCAGAGAAAATGAAAATTAACACACATTTGTCTTTCGGGACGGTCAAAAGTTCCGTACATGTCGTGTCACGGACACTATTTCAAAGCATTATGCGAATGTCGAGTCAGGATCTTTTTGTTCTCAGTGAATATACATAGACTTTTGTTCACTACGTAGTACGCTCGCCTTATGCTAAAATTGTGAAGCGTCACATACGAGAACAGAAGGGTTTGCCAAAAACAGTACCCGACAAAAATATTCACATTTTTGCAACAGATCCAGTAACCCCTTTCACTTACGTTGGATGCGAATTTCACGCGATATTGGAAATAAACGAGCAAGCTATTTCAGAATATACGGAAGAATTAGAGCTCTGGGAGAACACTGTACAAATTACACATTTTTTTGTAAATTTACGGCCACATCACCAATTATGTTTGCCAGCGCACTATTGTTAAGGAAAACCAACGAGAAAAGATGTAGAGGGGCAACTGGCATAATATTTTTCGGAGGAGTCTTTCAAAAGAGAGACAGAACGAGAAAAAACGAAGATCTTCGCCATGTTTAACGATGCAACTGTCGATTATGGATAGTTCGTTCGCCGTACTCTTTACGAATGGACAACCATCGGCTGCCAAAATTACCTCTCACACGGCGGCTCATACGAACAGCGACGAACTGCCTAACTTCCCGAAAACCCCTTCACTGCCAGAACCCAAAGTCCGTAACAAGCACAGCATCTACGAGTTAGTCTTGGCCACAATCCCAGCTCTTCACTTCAGTAACCTTTACTGTTAGAGTGACAATTCTGATACAAAGATAAATGTAATTTTTATTACAAAATTAGAAGAGGTAAATGAGTTAAAATGACAGAAAATAAAGTATATAATGACGAGCTTCAGTTGCAAAGTACTTTTCTGAAGAAGATACACTCCTGGAAATGGAAAAAAGAACACACTGACACCGGTGTGTCAGACCCACCATACTTGCTCCGGACACTGCGAGAGGGCTGTACAAGCAATGATCACACGCACGGCACAGCGGACACACCAGGAACCGCGGTGTTGGCCGTCGAATGGCGCTAGCTGCGCAGCATTTGTGCACCGCCGCCGTCAGTGTCAGCCAGTTTGCCGTGGCATACGGAGCTCCATCGCAGTCTTTAACACTGGTAGCATGCCGCGACAGCGTGGACGTGAACCGTATGTGCTGTTGACGGACTTTGAGCGAGGGCGTATAGTGGGCATGCGGGAGGCCGGGTGGACGTACCGCCGAATTGCTCAACACGTGGGGCGTGAGGTCTCCACAGTACATCGATGTTGTCGCCAGTGGTCGGCGGAAGGTGCACGTGCCCGTCGACCTGGGACCGGATCGCAGCGACGCACGGATGCACGCCAAGACCGTAGGATCCTACGCAGTGCCGTAGGGGACCGCACCGCCACTTCCCAGCAAATTAGGGACACTGTTGCTCCTGGGGTATCGGCGAGGACCATTCGCAACCGTCTCCATGAAGCTGGGCTACGGTCCCGCACACCGTTAGGCCGTCTTCCGCTCACGCCCCAACATCGTGCAGCCCGCCTCCAGTGGTGTCGCGACAGGCGTGAATGGAGGGACGAATGGAGACGTGTCGTCTTCAGCGATGAGAGTCGCTTCTGCCTTGGTGCCAATGATGGTCGTATGCGTGTTTGGCGCCGTGCAGGTGAGCGCCACAATCAGGACTGCATACGACCGAGGCACACAGGGCCAACACCCGGCATCATGGTGAGGGGAGCGATCTCCTACACTGGCCGTACACCACTGGTGATCGTCGAGGGGACACTGAATAGTGCACGGTACATCCAAACCGTCATCGAACCCATCGTTGTACCATTCCTAGACCGGCAAGGGAACTTGCTGTTCCAACAGGACAACGCACGTCCGCATGTATCCCGTGCCACCCAACGTGCTCTAGAAGGTGTAAGTCAACTACCCTGGCCAGCAAGATCTCCGGATCTGTCCCCCATTGAGCATGTTTGGGACTGGATGAAGCGTCGTCTCACGCGGTCTGCACGTCCAGCACGAACGCTGGTCCAACTGAGGCGCCAGGTGGAAATGGCATGGCAAGTCGTTCCACAGGACTACATCCAGCATCTCTACGATCGTCTCCATGGGAGAATAGCAGCCTGCATTGCTGCGAAAGGTGGATATACACTGTACTAGTGCCGACATTGTGCATGCTCTGTTGCCTGTGTCTATGTGCCTGTGGTTCTGTCAGTGTGATCATGTAATGTATCTGACCCCAGGAATGTGTCAATAAAGTTTCCCCTTCCTGGGACAATGAATTCACGGTGTTCTTATTTCAATTTCCAGGAGTGTATTTGTAAGCTGAAGATGAAATGAAATGGTCGTATGGCATTGCTGGCCGGGATGTCCCATGCGGGGGAGTTTGGCCGCCGTATTGCAAGTTATCTTTAGTTGACGCCACATCGGCGACTTGCGAGTCAATGTTGTTGAAATTCATGATGGACACACACAACACCCACAACACCCTGACCCCTGCCGGGAATTGAACCTGGGCCCCCGGCGTGGTAGGCAGTAATGCTACCGCTACGCTACGGAGACGGACAGCTGAAGATGACATGAGCTTTGTGTGGAACACAAGGGGTGGGGTGGGGGGCGGGGGGCGAGGGATGATTAAAAATATGGAAACACCAAAACAACACACTACCTGTCTAACGCCGTGTAAGAAACCCTTAGGCATGAGAGATAGCTTCCAGTCGTCTCTGAATGGATAAATAGAGATCCTGTAGGCTTTTCAAGGGAATTTACCATTCTTCTTGTGAAATAGTACCAAGTTCTGGTAACGATGGAGGAGGAGAAGGAGGAGGAGGAGGGGGGGGGTGGGGGGCGATCACGCATTCCTATCTTCAAAGTAGACCAGGAAGATTCAGTAATGTTGAGATTTGGTGACAAGTGGACAGGTAAGACATTACTACTTCTTCATGGTCACAAAACCATTCCTCAACGATACGTGCTGTGTCAACAGGAGCCCTATCGTCTCAGAATTCAGCGTCACCACTGGGGAACGATCACTGTACCACGGGACACACATGATTAGCAAAATGGTCACAATCTTTGGCAATAATGCGATCTTGCGGAGTAAGCATGGGGCTAATGGAGTATGGCTGCCCAAATCACCACCGAACCCCCGCCATGATTCGCTCTTGTGGCGTAAACTCGGCCGCAAGTTGGAAACAGTGTGAAACAAGACTCATCCGACCAAGAGACATTCTCCCACTGCTACATAGTTCCAGGTTTTATGGCTTCAGCGTCATGTAAATTGTTGCGGACATTTGCATCAGTGATGAATGGCTTTGGAATTTCAGCTCGCCCTGCAGTTTCCTCCATATGGAACTCCCTTCGTGTTTTGGTACTGACCACGTTCGCGAGTGCGACATTCACTTCTGCAGGCACTTATATAGCTGTCCTCTTATTTTTCGTCACAATCCTCTTCAATGACCGTCCGTCAAAATTACTCAACTTGCGTTGTGACTTACAGTATAAATGTTCGATACAGCGCCTCTTGAAACACCCAACACTTCTGTTTCCTTGGTGAAGGAAGCATTCGCCATACGAGAACGAACTATATGCCGAAGTTTGAATTCACTTAGCTCCGACATAATGCACTCAACTGCCCACGACACTGTTCTGACCACGACTGACGCAACGTGTTGAGGACATCGCAGAGGTGCCGTGTTTGGTCGAATACTAATGAGCAACCTGCAGCCCTGGCTGGCGTCTGAATTTATGTTCAACCGTGCATTTCTTGAGGTGTTTCCGTATTTTTCCCCCGACCTCGGTACATCTGAATTAGTTTCATCTGTCCATTTCACCCCAGAAACTTTTTTTTCTGTGTGAGTACTTGCTTACTTTTGGGTTTCTTGGCAGTTCTTGCTAAGGAATCAGAGACGGCACGAGTAAGTCGACTGTAGGAGGCAGTACTCTTCTCAAGTTACTAACAAAAAATGCAGATGTTACTCTGAGCCGATTCGAACAGTTCAGACGACAGTGAAACTGCCGCAGACCTGTATCGTTCTCCAAAAAGCAGAAGACTTTTCTGCCCTAATATAAATCCGCGCAGGAAACGGTGGCCGATGCACAGTGTCCAGTTTTCGTCCTAAACGCTGGCCGAGTTCATTAGTTTGTTCGGAAAGCCATCGGCACACGGACAGTGCATCTGAACGTTGAGCATGCTGAGTTTCTGATATCATAGCGTGTAATAGCACGTTCGGGAGTCTTTCCGAACGCGCAGAGCAATATCTAGCGTTATCAGATATTCTGAGCGTGCGTCTGAGCGTTGACCAATGAGATGGCACAACGCCGCCTAAGTCACATGCACGCCATCTCCCTTCAGCACGGAGTTGAGAGGCGCCTTACTGGCATTCATTTCAAGCGCGCGCGCGCGCACACACACACACACACACACACACACACACACACACACACACACACACACACACACACACATTCATATATAATCTCCACTGATCGTGACCAGGCCAAATATCTCACGAAGTAAGCGTCAAACGTAAAAACTACAAAGAACGAAACTTTTCTAGCTTGAAGGGGGAAACCAGATGGCGCTATGGTTGGCCCGCTAGATGGCGCTGCCATAGGTCAAACTGATATCAACTGCGTTTTTTTTAAAATAGGAACGCCCATTTTTTTATTACATATTCGTGTAGTACGTAAAGAAATATGAATGTTTTAGCTGGGCCACTTTTTTCACTTTGTGATAGATGGCGCTGTAATAGTCGCAAACGTATTAGTACGTGGTATCACGTAAATTCCGCCAGTAATGACGGTATTTGCGTCGTGATACATTACCCGTGTTAAAATGGACCGTTAACCAATTGCGGAAAAGGTCGATATCGTGTTGATGTATGGCTATTGCGATAAAAATGCCCAACGGGCGTGTGCTATGTATGCTGCTCGGTATCCTGGACGACACCATCCAAGTGTCCGGACCGTTCGCCGCATAGTTACGTTATTTAAGGAAACTACTACTTAGAGCCGGCCGCAGTGGCCGAGGGGTTCTAGGCGCTACAGTCTGGAACCGCGCGACCGCTACGGTCGCAAGTTCGAATCCCGCCTCGGGCATGGATGTGTGTGATGTCCTTAGGTTAGTTAGGTTTAAGTAGTTCTAAGTTCTAGGGACTGATGACCTCAGATGTTAAGTCCCATATTACTCAGAGCCATTTGAGCCATTTGTTTCTTCTTAGATACTAACCAATGCAGAGACTATAGATCTTTTTCAGTGGTCACCATGCAAGTGAAGGCGAGGAGAGGCCCCGCTTAATATTTACAAAATGAAAAAAATATGAGTGTAGGCTTCCGTTTAGAACGGCACTTCCCCTCCGGCGCCCAGCATTTCCTTTACAGTGCCTGCCTGCATGACCCACCACTACCGCCCTCTCCAAGCATCATCTGCCTTCTGCGCATCTACCGACCACGATATTATGCGCGGACTGTACGACCTGTTCCACCTGAAGGACAAGTTGGGGAGTTCGGGTATGGGGATTAGTGGACCTTTCTTCCACATTCTCTGAACTGCGAAAGAAGAGGAAGTCAAGTTAGCGGCCTGTTGGAACGGGACAGAGGAGGAGAAGACCAATGAAAACTTTTTTCAATGGACTGGAGCAGGCAAAGCGCTTCATCTGTTAAGAATGATTTTTACGCGTAAATCTGCAGAAAATGAGCGCGTTGTAATACGGAGCTATTATCCCAAGATTCGACTCCGCAGCAAACGAAGCCTGTTGGACCGGTCGCGCAGCTCAGGCCTGATTAAAACAGATTCTGCGTCCTACGTAACAGGGATGGCAGCGTGAAGCAGGATTTAGCCGTGTTTCCGAAAGCTCGATATTCGTACACAGAGAATCGGTGAAATGTAGCTCATCTCATCACGCCAACTTCACTCAGTAGCCACCATCAACCTAGCAGGTAACGATGCTTAATGAAATCCTCTTCCACGCAGTGCAACAAATTAAGCCTGGTGTGTAATCAATATGGCTGCCCGTACTTATGTTACAGCGAAACAGGCGGCGCTAATCCACTGCCCAGCAGGATGTGCTCCATTAATCACCGCGTAACGAAACCTGACGTCTCTAATAAACCTACTGGTGGATCTACACTTCTCAAAGAATAACAGGTCACTGGTACATCTGCTCCACCTGTGGCATAAAATATTGCGTAGACCTGTCAGAATGGAGACGAAATTACTTTATAAAAACAAAAACTTTAATGTTCGTTTGTATAAAGTCGCAGATTTCCGAAAGTTTTTAAACTTTGAGACAACATTGCTTTAAAATACACGCGTATTTTTATAAACCTGTTTCTAGTGTAAATAAAGTTTTTACCAAGAATTTCTTGAGCGATTTACTTCAGTTTTTTACACAATACTCTAATGAACATGCAGACGGACACAGGCCTGTGTCTTTTTCATATACAGGGTGACACCGACAACCTTAAGGAACAGGTTCTTACATCAAAACAAGAAAAAAAAGTCTAGCAAACAAAGGCTCTAAAGAGCATACCTTAAAATATATGAGCACTTGTTCATATTCCACACTATAAAAAATCTCTTCTAATGCAAGCTCTTTGCTTTCGATATTTTGGCATGTGCCAGTATGAACCAAAAAAATCCTGGTAAACATGGGCTCCAAAATGCATATCTTAAGAGGTATGAACACTTGTTCAGTACAAGAGATGTATTTCACAGTAGCGAAGATGAACAATTGCGCATAAATCTCAAAGTATGCATTTTGCAGCCCTTGTTTATTAGACATTTTTAAATTATTTCTGTATAAGGAATCTGTCCCTAGAGTGTGTATGTTTTTGGGACATCCTGTATATAATATATGAAATATATAATAATGAAACTTTGATAGCAAACAGAGGAGTTGTATTTATGACTGATCGCCTTGTTATTAGAAATACTACTACAGACACTGTATTGGCAAGAACAATGCTTAAGGTCGGATAGAGAGGGCGCGGGGGGATTAGAATGTATATCCATTTTCCATACATATTAGATACGCGCGCTTTCTCGGTTCTTTTCCGTTTAATCAAAATGAGCCACAGCTACGAGTGGCCGGGAACAGCTAGAATAGAAATAACGAAAGGACAAACCACACGAACAATGAACGTATAAAGATTTGCCCACGTCAGACTTTTCGTTTGAATCACTCACGAAGACATTTAAGATGAAATATGCACGAAATTTGTAGTTCGCCATTTCTGGTGATGTAACGAGAAACGGCGAATCTGAAACGTTATTTAGATTGACAGGTAAGTTTTCTGCTCGTAGAGCCACGTCGTATAATGATCTGTCACTGAATCGGTAAAATCGGCGTCCCCGCCCCGGATGTACTGGAGTTCCTCTGTGTCTACTAATGGAGAAACTGGTTTACTGTGTTGGCGAGGGTCGAATTGCGTTTCGTCATGACTTCTTTTTTGGCCAATGCGTCACTTCACAATTAAAATTGCCGAAAATTTGTGTTTCTTGTTGGCAGTCACGGACGAACAGGTTTTGGAGTACTGTGAGCGCCGTTTTCTCATACGGGACATTAACGTCCGGTGTCAGTCGTAGTGTATCAGCAAGGCGACACGCAGGAGGGTCATCAGTGCAGCATAGACGCGCAGGGGTTGTTTCTCGCCGGTAGGCCTTCTGGGCGCTAATAGCTGCCTGGCGGGCAGGATGGTGCAAGCCTGCTGCTGTCTTCTCATATTGATCGAACGTTCCAAGTCATCGCTGATCTACTATTTCACTAAATCTTATTGCTTGGCTAGAATGTACGTCACACCGAATTTTATCCTCTTGCCTCAGTTTTCTAGCGTTCAGCCACTACCAGAGTCGAATATAGTCGCCGTGCTCCCGGATGCATGTTACTGTTGGCCTCTTAGTTTCGCCGATATACATAATGAGCCAAAGAATTACGAACACTTGATTAATAGTGTGTTGATGCACCTTTGGAACGCAATACAGCAGCGATTTTGGGTGGTATGGATCAGGAAAGCCCTCTGTAGGTTTTCAGACGTACGTGGCATCACACACCCATCCTTAAGTCACGAAAATTCCGTAAATTACGGGCTGATGGTTTGTGGATGAGCTGGCGCCCAATAGCGTCGCAGATATGTTCCACTGGATTCACATCAGATACATTTCGTGTCAAGACATCTTCGCGAGTTCACTGTCATCCTCCCAAAACTGCTATAGCATGGGTCTGGCCTTTTAAGAGGTATAGTTATCTTCCAGAAAGACTCCTTCGCCGTCGGCGAAGACATCAAGGGCGTAGGTGATCTGCAATAATGTTCACGTATTTGATAGCTGCCATGATGTTTTCAGTTACTACCACAAGACACATCGAATACCAGGTGAGTGTTGTCCATAGCATAATACTGCCCCAACAGGCTTGCGTCCTTGGCGCAGTGCATGCTTTAAGCAGCTTTTCGCGTGGATGATCTCGTATCCAGACACTACCATCGACTAGGTTTAACAAGATGCGTGACTCATCCATCTAGGCGACAAGTTTCCACTGACCTACAGTCCGATCTATATCATCAAGTGCCCACTGTAATCTCAACTAATGATGATGCTGGGTCAACATGCCCATGATGTACGTTGAACGTTGTGCTGATAAACACTTCTGCCTACACCAGCAATGCACACTGTCGTCAGACCTGCGACAGACAGCCGCCAATCCTCTTTATATAGAGTCTGACGTCCAAATTCTGGAATGAGTCTGTTGGTACTTTCACGTCCTTCAGCCACTTTCTATAGATGCTCACGACAATAGCACCAGGAAACTGACCAGCTTCCTCATTTCCGAAATGCCCGTTTCCATGCGCCGGGCCTTAACAATCTACCCTTTGTCGAAGTCGCTTATGGCAACTGATATCCTGATTTGCCGCCCGAATCGCAGTTAGTTCGTCTGCCCCGCTTCACATTCCTGCAACGCGTCAGGAGGCATTCAGTCTAGTGGTGGACAGTGATCAATATTTTTGCTCAGCCTATACAGTCCGCCTTATACACGCCCGCTGCGCCTAGACCATTTGTTCCGTCCTTGGCGGAGTCGTATAACATGATGCTATGTCCAGTAAAGAGGGGGTCGTGACTACATATAGGCGGACCCTCCCTTTTATATGTAGCTCTATGGAAGCACGAAGCACGGTCGCAGTCGTAATTTAACGATTTAACATTTTTAATGATAATCCCGTTAAAACCTGATCACATTAAACGTGACATGTTTTCAGTGAATATTCCACATTCTGATACATTCTGGAGCTTGTGATCGTGTGAGTCTAAAGATGAAAGCTTGTCTCCCGAAACAAATCACTTTAATATTATCAGGTTCTAACGTGTAACATTATAAGTGTTGAGTGGACAGAGTTGTTCCCCTACTATGAAAAATAGTACTAGCTGATCCGGAGAAAGTAACGTACTGCAGCGGTGGATGGCCGTTATTTTACAACACCTACTGAACTTTTACACCTGCTCCGGTCATCAGACCTGCATCCATACTCTTCAAAACACCATGAGGTGCACGGCAGAGTGTCCTCCCCACATTGTCAGTTATGGCTTCTTCCTGTTCCATTCACGTATGGAGCGCGGGAAGAATGATTGCTTTCAACATCTCTGCACGTGCTGTAATTAGTAGAATCTTGTCTTCGCGAGCCCTACGGGGCGTTGGAGCACTGGTCACTTAACTATGGGACTCGAAACATTGTAAGTACGTTTTCATGGGATAGTTCTTGATCGATCTTCAAGGCGTATGCCGCATCAGCTTTTCCACGTTCTCTGTGACGCTCTCCTATGAGGCAAACAAACCTGAGACCAACCGCGCTGCTCTTCTTTGTATATACACTCCTGGAAATGGAAAAAAGAACACATTGACACCGGTGTGTCAGACCCACCATACTTGCTCCGGACACTGCGAGAGGGCTGTACAAGCAATGATCACACGCACGGCACAGCGGACACACCAGGAACCGCGGTGTTGGCCGTCGAATGGCGCTAGCTGCGCAGCATTTGTGCACCGCCGCCGTCAGTGTCAGCCAGTTTGCCGTGGCATACGGAGCTCCATCGCAGTCTTTAACACTGGTAGCATGCCGCGACAGCGTGGACGTGAACAGTATGTGCAGTTGACGGACTTTGAGCGAGGGCGTATAGTGGGCATGCGGGAGGCCGGGTGGACGTACCGCCGAATTGCTCAACACGTGGGGCGTGAGGTCTCCACAGTACATCGATGTTGTCGCCAGTGGTCGGCGGAAGGTGCACGTGCCCGTCGACCTGGGACCGGACCGCAGCGACGCACGGATGCATGCCAAGACCGTAGGATCCTACGCAGTGCCGTAGGGGACCGCACCGCCACTTCCCAGCAAATTAGGGACACTGTTGCTCCTGGGGTATCGGCGAAGACCATTCGCAACCGTCTCCATGAAGCTGGGCTACGGTCCCGCACACCGTTAGGCCGTCTTCCGCTCACGCCCCAACATCGTGCAGCCCGCCTCCAGTGGTGTCGCGACAGGCGTGAATGGAGGGACGAATGGAGACGTGTCGTCTTCAGCGATGAGAGTCGCTTCTGCCTTGGTGCCAATGATGGTCGTATGCGTGTTTGGCGCCGTGCAGGTGAGCGCCACAATCAGGACTGCATACGACCGAGGCACACAGGGCCAACACCCGGCATCATGGTGAGGGGAGCGATCTCCTACACTGGCCGTACACCACTGGTGATCGTCGAGGGGACACTGAATAGTGCACGGTACATCCAAACCGTCATCGAACCCATCGTTGTACCATTCCTAGACCGGCGAGGGAACTTGCTGTTCCAACAGGACAATGCACGTCCGCATGTATCCCGTGCCACCCAACGTGCTCTAGAAGGTGTAAGTCAACTACCCTGGCCAGCAAGATCTCCGGATCTGTCCCCCATTGAGCATGTTTGGGACTGGATGAAGCGTCGTCTCACGCGGTCTGCACGTCCAGCACGAACGCTGGTCCAACTGAGGCGCCAGGAGGAAATGGCATGGCAAGCCGTTCCACACGACTACATCCAGCATCTCTACGATCGTCTCCATGGGAGAATAGCAGCCTGCATTGCTGCGAAAGGTGGATATACACTGTACTAGTGCCGACATTGTGCATGCTCTGTTGCCTGTGTCTATGTGCCTGTGGTTCTGTCAGTGTGATCATGTGATGTATCTGACCCCAGGAATGTGTCAATAAAGTTTCCCCTTCCTGGGACAAAGAATTCACGGTGTTCTTATTTCAATTTCCAGGAGTGTAGTCATTATCCCTTGTTAGTCGGAACCAATACGGGTTCCAAACACTGATGCGTAGCAGAAGTGTTTTGTAATCAGTCTCACTTGTACACTGATTGCATTTCGTTAGTCTTCAACCAATGAACCGAAGTCAGCTACCTCCTCAATCTACGATAGAGTATGTGATAATTATGTTACATATCTTTACAAATCCTTACACCCAGGTATTCTTATGAATTTACCTATTCCAATTTTAGTCATACGACACTGTTCTTTTCGCTTTGTGAGGTGCACTATTTTACATTTCTGAAAATTAACTTCAAGTCGCCAGTCTCTGCATCACTTTGAAATCGTATCAAGATCAGACTGAACATTCGTGGAACTTTCTTCGGTCAGTGCATCATCTGTGAAGAGTCCGCCCCGGTAGCTGAGTGGTCAGCGTGACAGACTGTCAATCCTAAGGGCCCGGGTTCGATTCCCGGCTGGGTCGGAAATTTTCCCCGCTCAGGGACTGGGTGTTGTGTTGTCCTAATCATCAGTATTTCATCCCCATCGACACGCAGGTCGCCGAAGTGGCGTCAAATCGAAAGACCTGCACCAGGCGAACGGTCTACCCGACGGGAGGCCCTAGCCACACGACATTTCCATTTATCTTTGAAGACTCCGAGGTTACTATTAACATTAAGTGCAAGGTCATTAATATAAAACGTGAACAGGTCCTGACACAATTCATTGGGGCACACCCCAAATTATTTATACCTCTGTCAATGACTCTCCAGCCGCGATAACATGCTGTCTCGTCCCTCCCAAGAAATGCTCCACCCAGTCAGTCACAGTCACAAATTTTCGTTAATACCCCATATGAGGGTACTTTCGATAATAAGTGTAGATATGATAGTCAAATCCTTGGAGGGAGTCTAGAAATACTCTATCTACGAGACTGCCTTCATCCAAGGCATTCAGAATGCCATAAGATAGAGGAGCGAGTTTGATGATCTATGTTCTCGAAATCCATGCTGGTTCGAGATACTTCATTACGTTTGAGCTCACAATATGTCCTAAGTTTCAACAACAAACGTATGTCAATGATTTTGGACGATTGTGCCCTATGGTTTCGTCCTATTACTGGGCAAAGTTTTCTGTTCGAGAGGTCAACGCTACATTCTAGTTAGGTTAAGCTGCAGAACTCGACGCACTTTCATTTCGATTATTCAGTTTTAAAATGAGATTTTCATTTTATTTCGCTCAGAAGTTGCCGTGTCTATGGAGTTGCTCTGTGTTTCAGATTGCACAGAGCACTGAAGACACAGTGGCGCCTCCGCGCTAGAGGCGGCAGAGCGGCAAATTAACGCGGCCGTGGAGCGCGCTGGAAATGAAAGCCCGGTTGGTCCCTGGGGCGGCCAGACTACACACGCCTTCCTCCTCCTGCCCGCCCGCCCTCCCGCCCCCCCCCCCCCTACCACCCCCACTTTCCAGCCGGGCTATATTTACGCCGGGTCGTCCCGCGCTAGACAGCGCCACCAGAGGGAGAACTGCTCGCCCTCTGCGTTTAGCTGCACCTGCGCCTCTCCACACACGTAGCAGACCCGCAGGAGGATTGGGTTCCTAACGGACCGTTGCCGGTATTAATTCAGCGAGCTCTTAACGGAGCTGAATTTGCAGTGACGGTCTGAATTTACTATAAACACCACCACCTACAAGGACTATTCTGTCGGATTCCTACCCGAGTACGAAGTATGAATGAGTAGCGACTTTCCAATGTTAGCCACATTAGTAAGTACTCATACTTTTCTTCCGATAATTAAAATTTGACAATTCCGCAACGTAATCTGAATTCTCGAACGGAATTCGTAGGAAAGGCAAATGCAAACAAATTCACTGAAAAAAAATGCCAAGGGCGAATAGGACTCGCGCACTGAAGGTTCTGTACAAAATTATGTGTACAGACAGTTCATCCATTTCAGGAAGCGAGAATCTCTAGCATTTTTGCCCTCAGTCGGCACTGATACTGCGAAGATACCGGTCCCAGGGATCCATGATTTCAGACAATGTTTCAATTTCAATAATATGAATATGAAAATGAAAGTCATGCAGGAAACAGGCGACCATCAGTATAATGATCGGTAGTTCTCCTTTCAGGCTGACTGGGTCGCAAGGGTAAAAGTCAAAAGTCAGCCAAGGAATGACTTTATCGCTCATATGACACGTTTCGGAATTTATCCATCATCGTCATATATACAGGAGCGGTTACTGCCCGTAGATATGGCGTTTCAAGTTGAATGTGAAACAAACATTCACAGACTAGTCATTCCTTATCTGATGTTTGACTTTTACCACTTCGACCCAATCAACATAAATGCAGGATTGCTGATTGATTGAATTTCAAGTATGACGTCGGATAGCAAACGAGAAAATACATTTTTCGTGCGATACAATTACCAACAATTATCGGATTTCTTTCCTTTACTTTACTTTTACTGCGAAACCTTATTTCTTGCCAAATTTCATCATTGTACGTTTTGAAGCGTCAGTTTGCGAGTATCAAAATATGTGACAAATTGCCGTATTTTTTATTTCATGGACTTAGAAGTTTCAATTTTTTCGCCACCGTGGGGCCGTAGACCTCATTATGTGACAAATTTCAACTTGACACGTCTCCCCGTACCTAAGAACAACGGCTCTAAACAGACAAAGGTTCGTTTTTACCGATAGAGGCACGGAACCTTGGAAATCAACCACACAGGTAGTAATTTAAAAGACCCCCTTTCGACCTATAATATTTCTGTCAGTATGAGACACGTAGCAGATAGAGGAAATGCACCGCTTTTCGTCACAGGTATATGTAGTGAGCGCGAATGCCTCAGAGAGATCTTTATGCAACTCCAGTGGCAGACTTACACGAGAAGCTTTGTCTATCATGGTGTAGTTTATTATTAAAATTACGTGAGTGAAATTTCGTAGAAAAGTCAGTTTATATATTGGTTTCTCATACGTACCCTGTCATCTCAAAACGTTTCGAAACAGGATTAATAAAAAATAGAGGAAAGTTACCGTGGTGGTTTTAGTGCTTCTGGTGTTCTACATTATCTCCGCCTACTTGAGTATGGCGCACAGGAAGTTCATATAATCCTGTCAACAATCAGAAAAGTCTTCCTCTGAGAAACTATTTAACTCTCGCGTAACACTAGCTTCGATGTCGGTTATATCGTCAAGGTGTTGACATTTCATGTAAATTCTTGCTCTTTGTCGTTTTGCGGTAGGTTCGTATTGGTAAAGCCGAGTCTCGCCAACCATGATGATCTTTTCCAGATAAGAACTGCCCCCGTTTTGTATTTCAATCTAGTCGCGACAGACGTACACTGCATATTTATGTTCGGAAGTAAAGATATGCGAGGCAAATTTTGTACATACTTTTCTCTGCATCAAAACATTCAGGAGAATGTCTTGCATAATTTATTTGGAGGTGTTGCTCCATTGCGATTTGTGACAACGAAGTTGACATACTACGGCCGCATAACAAGACTTAACACTGCCTGCTCACATCTGAGTGGTCGAATAAACATCTGTTGTGTAGAGTTGTTTGTTCAAGCTGCCAGCGTAGTTACTGTGCTGACATCGCTTATACGCCAGGAGTAAAATCAGGCTCGGAACTTCGTGGACGAATGTTTGTATCCCTCCCAAGACCATGAAGGTAACAGAGATTCTACCTCACACGCAGGCTTACCAACTACCGCTGTTGCCTCACACCATTCGCGACTGAGTCAGACAAGGGCGGGGAGTTAGGTAGGGAACGTCAGTTGTACACAAAATATCCTCAGGCACACTTCGTAAGTGGCTAGCGGAGTATAGATACGGATATAGAAAGTACCAGTTTAGTGGGAATTTGGATGTATACAGTATTAATGTAATGTGGAGAAATTAAGTGCTTTGCTAAAACTACGTGTGATGTGCAGTCTATAATGCATGTATCAGATGTAAGCAGCGCATGCTTTCAATATGAAGTACGCGCTCACTACCTTGAAAAAATGGTTCGAATATTCAGGTGAATGAAGTAAATGTAGGTAAAAGAAGGCGTCAAAATCCTAATATTGCTATATTTTTGAAGAAACTATTCCCGCTCTGAGTTACCAGAGGACTGGAAATTTGGAAAACGCCTCTCGTATATACAGCAGGTGTAGGGAAATCCTTTCTCCAGTAGCGGTCACACAACAGCTCAGCCCGAGGGCAATCCCAGCGTGTAAGTCCTCGCAGAACGACGATATTGGGACACAGACTGGACTGAACGGAAGTGAATTCGGTTCTATTCATTGCATCCGACGAGCGTTTGGAATATTAGTGTTTCGCTGCTTTCTGTAGGTGGTGCTATACTCAATTTGGTTCATGCAAACTTAAGTCTCATATTTTGCAGTGTGCTGTAAATTAGATATTTTGTCTTAAAAGAAAGCTTGTAGTAATGCATCAATAACGACACGCGTGGGTAGCATAATTTCATGTCGAGATTCTTGTTGCTGTTTGTAATTGGAAAATTGTTCGCTACTCCTTACGTTTGAATCAGATTCCATACTCAAGTTGGCCTATGCTAACACTGTATGCATTGTATCACGACTATTGGCAGTTTATTACCAACTCTGGCATCGTATTACTGAAATGACACGATATTGTTCAAAATAAGGAAGGCTGTTTCCACACTCACAATGACACGACTCTGTCAGGTCTTCGCTTTAACTTGTAAGGCTTGTTTTATGGCCTTTTTGCCGCTCTCTCTCAGTAACTGTTGAATTCACTTCGCCGTCTCCACTAGGTGATGCCCTGCTGACTTCCAATGCAAGACGTGGAGGGAAGCCAGGGCAGGGGTCGTGAGCAATCAATATTCAGCATCCTGGTCACACCCCGCTCTCAATTTTACCGCCCGAGGACATCGACAATGTAATACAGTATACCCTAGGGCAGGAGAAATGTTGATCGCAGTGTAGAAACATTGTTGTCATATTTAGCACACAGAATCAGAAAAACTATTACGTAGCATCCTGTCGAAAAGTTTCGGGCACACCAAGCGAAATAATAGCCCAACATTTTCTGCAGATACTGCAGTTAGCTGTAATGACGTACTATCTACAAAATAGCTCTACAAATATCCATTCAGATCTCAATAAGATTTCAAAGTGATGCAAAAATTCTCAACTTGTTTCAATGTTCAGAAATTTAAAACTTTCTATTATAAACCAGAGGCCAAGAATGAGTCAGGACTCACAATTTTTCTGGAACTTCATTACTGCAGGTCTGCCAAGCGGCTGTCAAGTATGAGCAACTGCGAAATGGGTGTTACATATCGAATGGAGGAGAACATTCAAAATGCACATGAGATCGTATTTCGGAGCTTTCTGTGACACTAGAATTATGGTACGACTTTTTATAATGTTCCCCTTTTTAAGGAATATGATATCGATAATAGCGAGAATTGGAAACCAATACTCTTTCTTCAAAGCGAATTGAAACTGCCTGTTCTGACAGATTTTTATGAGAAGTTCATTGTCACCACTGATGTTTATTTGTTCACTGAAAAGAGAACGAGGGAACTAAAGAACTACTGTTTGTCAAGAACAAAAAAGTAGCACAAAACCAGTCATTGATCTTGCAGCGTTGGTAGCCGAAAATGAACAGGAATTGGGTTTTGTGCTAAATGTTGTAGAACGTGTGTTGTAGAACGTGTACTAGAATATCGTAGCTGGGAAGCAGAATAAGTAAAGATGCAAGGCGCAGAATTAAGGACAATGTCTAAAGGTCTTCTATAAGAATAAATAGCGGCTGTTGTTCAAGACTGCCAACGGCCTTGTCGCAGTGCGAACACCGCTTCCCGTCAGATCAGGAAAGTTAAGCGCTGTCGGGGTTGGATAGCACTTGGGCGGGTGACCGTCCGGTCTGCCGAGTGCCAGCCCTCGTGAGGCAAACTGAGGAGCTACTTCACTGAATTAGCGGCTCCGGTCACGGAAACTGACAACGGCCGGGAGGGTGGTTTGCTGACCACACGGGCTTACATACCCACATCCAGTGACACCTATGGGCTGAGCGCACCACGTTGATTGGTCGGTACCATTGGATCTTTTGAGGCCTCTTCGAACGGGGTATTCTTTTTACAATCCAAGACTCTAAAGATCGTGCCTAATCCCGAATATATCAAAATGAGTCTGAAATTCGTAGAGAAACTAGGAAAACGAACTACAATCGACGCTATCCATCAAAGTGCGTGGCAAGCACGCGCGTATACTCGTTTTCAGTTCACAATTCATTTTTCGTGTTAATTACTTTCGATAATACGACTATAAACAGTCTGTTACTGTGAACCTTT
Source organism: Schistocerca serialis cubense (assembly GCF_023864345.2). Classification (NCBI taxonomy): domain Eukaryota; kingdom Metazoa; phylum Arthropoda; class Insecta; order Orthoptera; family Acrididae; genus Schistocerca; species Schistocerca serialis. The sequence goes on from NC_064639.1 coordinate 575,474,102, forward strand.
TAAGTAATATTGCCATAATTCAAGCAATATTACTTAAAAACAATATCAATCCCTTAATGCAATAGAGTGTACAAAATTTTTTGCTATCCCATCTTTAGCTAACACAAACTCGATGGTTTGCCCACTCGAGAGAATGCCACGTATAACTGTCCGTGTGAAAAACATGGTGTCCTCAAATCTAAGCCACAGACAGACATCGTTTGGCCTTGAGACTTATTGATAGTCATTGCAAATGCCAATCTAATTGGAAATTTGAGAACGTTTAAATTGAATTGGCACATCTGTGGATATAATAGGGATTCGTGATACTAATATATTTTCACCTTGGAATTTGCCATTTAAAATGACGGCTTCGACAACGTTTTTCATTAATTTTTTAATGACTAATCGCGTGGCGTTACACAGCCGTGGTGGGTTCAAATTACGAAGCAAAATAACCGGAGATCCAACCTTCAGTTGTAAATTGGATAAAAATCGATGCGTGTGCGCTAGGCCTAAATGTCGGTTTGGCGAATGACGCGTGCTACCTAGTTAGACTTCTCGGTCTAGTTACGTCGATTCAAAGAGGGGTATTCGAGTCGTTGCTTTTGATACGTTTTCTTCAATTACCTTTCTATCTAACAGTGAAAGACTATCACCGGTGGACACCTGCCGGGGATAACTCATGAAGTGATAATTGATCATTTATTGACTGGGGTTGAAAATTATTAAATTACTAAAATCGCTATTAAGAAATAGGTGTTGATGGTAAGGGTGAAAATTTAGGGTTGTGTGTATTTTTTAATGGCACATCATAAAAAAATAAAAATTAAAAGTTCTCCAAAAAATATTTTTGGGGTGGACCACCCTTATCACTTAGGGGTATAAAAAATAGATTACGACCGATTCTCAGACCTACCGAACGTAGATGTAAAATTTCATCAGAATCGATCGAGCCGTTTTGGAGGAGTATGGCAACTAACACTGTGACAAGAGAATTTTAAATATTAGGGGATAGCAAGAGGACTGACATTAGGTTAATCACATTCTCCTATTCGTATTGGAAAAACCAGTGACCGGGAAATATAGACGTAACAGCGTTAAAAATACCAGCTGCTCGGTCGATATAATGCCGTACTTAATGGTATCTGAAGTACCCTCGACCACACACCGTTATGTGGCTTGCGGAGTTATGTCTGTTACTACATGCCAGACGCTTGGAGCGCTAGCAACTGTCAGAAGGTTGCATTTGTTTGCCCTGTAGTGTTTCTGGACTGTTGGTCACAGGCTGTGAAAAAACCGCAATATGTGGTTCCACGCTAAGTCCCCTCCGCCATGCACTTCACTGTGGTTTGCATCGTATATCTGTGGACGTAGCTAAAAAATTATTACATGAATGAGTAAACGGCAGTGGCTCCGTTGTAGTCTGCGCAGATCTGAAAGCTCGAAACAGAACACTTGCCCGCGAACTCTGGCCGCCTCGGGCTGTCTTGTCAGAACTGCCACGTTACAGAGGGAAACGCCATTGTGTCGCGAAGGCAGTTACGCTCTGCTCCGGTGACGTGTGATTTTAGAAGGCTGTCTGGGCTGGAGATTCGATGCTTCAGCGCCCGAGTGGCGTAGCGAAACTGGAGAGCACGTACGCAAAATGAAACGAACTCTTCAGCCGTGAGGTAAGCGGGCGGGGAGACACTCTGAAGCGTGCAAATGCGCTGTGGAAAATTCGCGCTCCGCGGCGGGTGGCGGCGGCGCGGCTATATGTGTAATGGTTTCCGGGCGCGGGTTCTTTTGTGAGTATTAATGTGCGGACCGGGCCCACTTCACACCTCGCGCTCGCGACGCCATTGTGGCGGCCCCCCTGCTCGCTCGCTCCCGCCAGAGCCTCTTTCTCTCCTCTCGTCTCGTCTGCTCGCACCCCGCCAGACCGCGGCCACGCTGCCAGCGCACGCGCCAGGGCGCGAATGTGCCAGCCGCCGCTCTCGTTGTCCCCGGCGTGGGGACGGAAAACTGCGTCCGCTTTGTAAGGAGCGGAAGTAACTGGCTACGGTCAGGGAGACCACCCAGCCATTAATATACACCGCCGATATTCATTACTATCGCCAACGCGCAGCGAATGTACTAACCCCCACGAAGCACAATGCATCCCAGTTAAACTGTCGGCACACGGACCGTGCTGTCGAACGTCAGCATTGAGCTTGCCGAGTTCATCGTGCTACCGAACGCTCAGAAATGAAGCGACTTGTGCATGCAGTACGTTTGCCCTTACGTGGTATACGCGAGCCAGCAGCAGTTGCCGGCAGTATTCGGCTCGTAGATCACACTGGTTATGAAATGGACGGGCGTATTGTTCTTAGCTCTAGAGATGGGCAAAGTCGTTCATGCTTGGGAACTAGTTCACTGGTGATCGCTCTTTTTTTGGGAACCGTTTATTTTTTCTCGTTCACCGTTCATTGTGCTTGGTATATGGTTCTTATGAAAAACTGAAAATTAGTAGCATAGGTGGTTGAAGATGGAAGGCGCCAAGAGGGGGAACTTGCCTCCCCCTGGGGTACAGAGTTTTTATTCGTAACAGAATTCTCACACACTTGTAATTTTCGTGATCTGCAAAACATCTCGGTATTCCACTGTACCGGTATGTGGCTGATCGCAGTGAAAGGCGGCCCCGAGTACAGAAAGCTCGCCAATCACACACGATTTGTTGATCGCTACGAGCAGAACAGATAAAGATTTAATAATTAGGCAGTGAAGAAACAACAAATAAGCTAATGCAAACAACTTCGAAACAACAGATGATTGGTAAGCGACAGTGAGCAGTCTGGTACTAGAGTCCGATTTTTCCTGCGCCACCCCGAGCCACTGAAATAACATTGTAGGAGTTATCATATTCTCTCTACAAAATGTGACACCATACACTCAATAAGTCAGCGCGGGCTTCATTCGGTTGTAAGTCTGTCTGCCTTCCATAACAATGAACATGCTCTTTCACCATGGAGCAAAAACACACGGAAAATGGCCACTCGTGTGTGCCACGCCGACGTCCTTTGTGTGTGTAATAACATAAATTCTTGCCATTTCTTCTGAAGTATTAGAACCTATTAAAGACACGTAAGTTAGTAAAAAAATTTGTTAGGCAGTGGGTTGCGAACTACCAACATATCGCAATTTACAGTAGTCTGCGCTAAACCAACCATAATTGTTTTATGGCTATACGTAGCATTTTACAGTTCCTGAAAGCTTTAATCGTAGCTCTGTTATCAGCTGTAATTTAAGTATGACAAATTATGCCAAGAACAATTTGTTATTGATGGATCACCAACGTGCAGTTGCCTCCGAACGGCAGATTTTCATAATACGCAGGTTACAACAATTCTTCAAACACCAACATGACATTTCCCGTCATTTTATTGCAACATACCATGCAATTAACGACGGCTTTTCGAGAGATTCCCTTTTCTGATACTTAGAACGGTATATATACCTATGGGGGTTCAGCTGTAAGGTAATATGGCGTCTCGTTGCTCTGTACTGAAGAGAGATGGCGTCCGTGTGACAGACAGCGTTCGTCCCTCTCATTGGTCAACGTTCAATCTCACGTTCAGAATATCTGTCACCCCAGCGTGCGTTTCCCACGCTGAGACGTCAGGAACTTGGCATGCTCGACTTTCGAATGTATGGTCTGTGTGCCGCCGGCTTAAGTCATCCTCTCAATGGAACTGGAAGCGGGGAAGTGACCAAGTTTTGTAACGTCACGACGAGCAGTTCGAGGCCCACGAGAAAGACAGACCGCGGCACATACGTCACTACACGTGACATAGCAGGTGTTACGAATGACAGCAGGCGTCTCCGACGGGGAGCGAGTAACTATTTCAGACGAGTTTAGTAACTATTGACTGCGTGTATGAACGCGTGCAAGTTCTCGATAGCACACGAAAAAATTAAGCCCTTTTGTCGGTACCTTTTCAATTAAATATTGCTCAAAAGTCACTGGCGAAAGAATTTCGTGGCCTAAGCGGAAGTGTTTTCACCGCTCAGAATGTATACTAATAACTCATTTGTTATTCTTCTCTGACTGCATTTCTGCCACTGAATTTGGAAGTGTGTAGGAGGATAATTGTATCAGCAACTATGATAAGTTTTATGTCCAACTTCAACTGCAGAATAAATTTCTGTAATACCTTAAAAATTGCGTATTCATTACTGAAAAGTAGACTTGCACATTCCTATTAACAGATTTACAGAGATGAATCAACGGAACCGCGACTACGCGTCATCTGCGATTAGGGCTCAATTTTAGGAGAAGCAAGATGTGCTATCAGAATTTGGGCGACGTCTGTTTGACGTTTACATATCCACCTCCAACTCTCATGTGAACTTTAGGGGTGTTACAACCAGCCAATTTGAGCTGTTTAAGACCCATTGAGGATCTCCCCAAAACGCGTCCATTTTGATACTGTTTGTTACAACAAAGTTACGAGGAAGGACATATTGGTGGTCACGGGATACTCGTATTTGGATTTGGTGCCCTTGTAATTACAACTTGGGTGGCATTTATCAAAAATGGATCGTTCTTGGAACATGTTGTTACAATAAAATGCTAGTAAATGAGAAATCGGCGGTTAAAACGTAAATGAAATGATAAGATCAAAGGCAAACTTGCACAAGATTAGTTAGTTGTAGTGTAGCGGACAGATGTGGAGTATTGTAAACTGAAATGTTGTCGGTCCGCGTCCTGCTATTTGTGAATGTTTTTACTCTCCTTTGTGTATCCTACCTTAATTCTGCTCTATTCCTTTCCTCATCTGCGTTGTTTTGAAAAAAATCACAGAATGCACCATTTGCTACTTCATCAAAGAACGTAGGTAAAATGCATGTTCCGCTGTCAGTACTTAACTCTGCAAAGTGCGCTCACTATAAACTTAGCCTCTGTAGTTTATTAATGCGGTATGAAAAGGGTGGTATTTTCATCCACTGTCCTTCAATATGAGACTGCATTAGTCACTTAGCAGTAACACAGCCGCCCCCCCCCCCCCCCCCAAATCTAGGATTCTTTAAGGATTGAAACTCCCATGTGCCTAACAGCTTCAACCATATGATTACTTTACAAATGAGTTTATTCGTTCGATATTTGCCGTAAAATGTGTAAAACCTTAATGGTTGAAGACACAAAACCCCCAGTTATTTTCGTTTTGTTAGTTCTGGATTATTCACTGGATGCGTAGTATGGGGTCATCTGCCCTCCGTTTTAAGAAGAGCTAGTTTTTCACTCATCTGTATACTTATGACGCCACATTTCCTAAACTAGGTGTCAAAGTAATTTTCCAGGTGCATTCAACGGTATATGTAGATACTGCCTGCGATATGTATTGCGAATAGAGTTGTCGTAAAGAAGTATTAAATAAACGTCATATCTGATATTGCTGTTTTACTCCACGAACAGCGAAAATCTAGTACTCGAACTTTTTTCTTTTCATTATTTTGTGGGGGTGTCAACGAGATAGTGTTTCGTGAAGGTTTTAAGAAGTGAAAAGTTTGCTGGAAGTTGTGAAGTGCCCTCATTGTCAAACAATGGGTCAATATACTCTGGATAATATTCGCGCCGTGATTGATCACTCAATTATAACAGCATTTAAAATTTTTAAATTTGGTTAATAATTACATGAAATATTCACTATCATACTTTGTTGCCATCGAAAACAGGTACACAAATTGTAAGTTGGGCCGTGCACAGGTTTAGACGTTTAGTAGTCTCAGTAAGTAGTCTGCGGTTACCGTTATATACGACTACTGGAGCTGTATCATTACAAAGTAACTTACGTCAGAGTATGTGCTTTTTCGCTCTATGATATTCTTAACGCGTGGTGTAATGATCGACACGTTTACTCCACTAATTCCCACTTGGATGCTTCAGCGCAGGTGTAGGAGATGCTACCTCCTGGTGCAAAAATGGATATTAGCAGGTAGCAGAAAGGACTGTCCGGACTTTCAAGTTAAAGTTGGCCGGTAAGAGGAGCCATGATTGGCTGGCAACGTTGGATATCTAACGACTTGCTTTATAGGCAGCAGAACGTGAGGAACACCGATGGACCACAGATACGAAGTTTTAATGCTCGTACCGGCACTAAATACGGGTACAAATATTTTATGAATAGTAATAATCGACATATTTGCAACGGCGGGAGAAAGTAACGCCTTGTTAAAAGTATTTGATCAGCAACAAGCACATGCAGTGAGACAGGGTTCACAAACCACGAAACTTTAATAAATTGCTGTTGATCTCTATCGCCTGTTGCCTGCGAAAATTCATCGGTGTTTACGGTTAGGCTTCATTTCAAATAGCCCTTAACACAAGGTAGGACATTAAAAATCAGTATCTTCATGTTTGATGAAAATGGAAAGAGCAAGTATCTCAGCAGTGCTCTCTTTGCAATGATTAACTGATCCAATTTAATCAATATCTACTCAGAATTAAAAACAGCAGAGCAGAGTACGTCTTTTTAATAACGCTCAACTTTTCGACAGAGATAGCAAACAGCCGTACTGAAGTATTATTAAAAAGTGAGCTTCAGTTTGCGTTACAGTGAAGAAAAATAATTTTTGGCACCAGCATCAAAAGAAAATTATTAGCCAGAGCTGACATATATTAACGAAGAGAGAACAAATACAAAAAATCCAATAAATTATTACTGAGAGCATGGAGATAAAGGAAACGACAACTCTGGATGTGTTTGAGAGCAGTTTTTCGTGCGTCGCCAAATGTATTTTTCGTACACAAATAAAAGTTTAAAACATGTAATATCCTGTAGGTAACATACTGGCAATATGCAACGGACTATTTGGAAGGAATTTATGACAATATCGTCACCACATTACTGAACGATCACTCAATTTTTCAGTAACACGGCATACTCAAATCTGAGGTAGAAAGTTCGCATCTCAGTTTTGTATCTGAAGACTCACTTTCATGAAATTTTGCCGGGAAGGGTAACAACACGAAGAATGATCAGTTGTTACTTCTTGTGTTACACTACAAAAGTTTGCACAAACTTTTACAGAATGTGGGTGCGAGGTGCTTCGTGATGTCGTGTCCGTCTAACGTGGACAACGTATCAGTCTCCTTGGTCCTACTTGCGAACAGACCATTTGTCGGCGCCGTGTATCGCCACCTTTTCCACGATGTATGATGACAGTTACACAGATGATGTGTAGTGACTAAGTCAATGGATCTGTGTTCGGGAAGGGGAAGAGGAGAATTCTTTTGAAGATACTGATACTTTCCCTTGAAAATATTACCAATGAGTGCCCTGACGCTTCCTTGAAATAGTCGCCACCGATTCCCTCTGCAAATCACAACACGCGGAGCTTGATTCAAATCCTGGAGCGCTGATCTTTACTAAAGAGTTCCTTCGTTTCCCTGAATTACTTCCGGCGGAAACAGGTACACCTATTTCAATAAGGTCAAAGACGATTCTTTATCGCATCCTTATCCAAAACCGACGCTGAGCATGGTTCTCAACGAAACGTGGATTCTATTATCTTCTTCCCTGTATCGTCGCAGAATTACTCCATTTCTAACACAAGCCATTCTCAGTGGGACGTTAGAGCCTCCGTCATTCAAAAAACTGAAAGGGTGCAAAAATGTTTCACTGGGGAAAGGCCGTCTTCATAAATTATAAAGAGTAGAGCACCTGACAAATTGGCAGCGGGACTCATCAACAGTCATATAGTCCATATGGCGGTTGCCAACAACGATAGTATATTTATTTACCAACTGGATCAGCGACGGGCGCCAAATAACCGTTACGCGCATGCTAATAAATATTGGTAAATTTTAATCAAATTGTTTCAAATATAGTATGTTTGAAGAAATCTTTGGTACATACAATTTGTGTAATGTAGGAGACTTGAGGCGTGCACCAGAGAACCCACGACTTAAATATCTTTTATCCTACCATTTCGTAATAAGAAATTCTTTCTTCCGACAGTGGTTATAATGTAGCCACAATTCTCTGAAGGATCATCGGTACTAATGCGACATTGGTTCACTTTGTTGCGCACTTGCGATCGTTATTCAGGATGTACACACACGTTTTAACTATGATCACATACATTCTATGTCTATGTCAGTTTCTGTTTTGCGGTGCTAGGACGAGGGGGGGGGGGGGGGGTGGAGCAATGATTAAAATATTGAGCTTGTATTTGTGTGAGGAACGCTGTTCCTATGCCTGTAGTAACATCCAGTTTGCTGCTTTTGATGATTACCCTAAAACTGATCAGGCGAATGCCGAAATGTTGAACAGGCACATAGAATTTCAGTTCTGCTCCTCTCCTAGAGCCGGCCAGTGTGGCCGAGCGGTTCTAGGCGCGTCAGTCTGGAACCGCGCGACCGCTATGGTCGCAGGTTCGAATCCTGCCTCGGGCATGGATGTGTGTGATGTCCTTAGGTTAGTTACGTTTAAGTAGTTCTAAGTTCTAGGGGACTGATGACCTCAGCTGTTAAGTCCCATAGTGCTCAGAGCCATTTGAACTGTTTGAACCTCTCCTAGACGAGCACATAACGAACGAGACATTAAATTTGTGTGTCTTCCACGCGGCAATAAGAATCTAGGTTAATGCTTTAATGGTCACATGCAGTTCCAATGTCCGCGCATTCATGGATGGGTGGTCAGCTTGTCTGACTGACATGTGGAGGAGTGTGGTTCAATTCCCAGCACTGACAGGGATTTTTCCTTGGTGAGAGATTTGAACTGGACGCATTAAACTTCGATATGCCGACAGAGGAGCTGTTTGATGGTAAGTAGGCGCATCAAGCCCGGGGAAGCCGACAATGGTTGGGACATGGCGTTTTACTGGCCCACACTCTGCATACCTCGTCCGAGTGACGTCATGGACGGCGAATGAGATAGTGACCGGTCGGCACTAAACTGTTGGTTCGTCAGAGTCGAAACATGTAGCTTGATGGGGGTGAAAGGGGGAGGTGGAGGGAGAGTACTATTCGCGGTTTTACTTTTACTATAGTTTGTGAAAAAAAAATTACAGGCACGCGTAGTCACGCAAACAGTTTCACATCTGACATTCACGAGACACAGAAATTCGGCTGTGAAGTTTGAAGACAATGTGAGCCACTTCCACTTGGCCTTAGCAGCGCAGTGTAATGTGGGAGCACTACATTCGAGCAGTGACGACTGAGTACGCCAGCTCACTCGAAACGTTAGCAACTGCATCGGGGTCCTTACTTGTTGTATATGTTCCGCAAGACACCAGACGGAACGGTTTGGTTGTCGCTCCCGATCCATTTAGCGCCGTAGCGTCGCTGATCGGAGACAGACGCCAAGACTGAGGAGAGCTGCTGGGGACGCGAGACGGGCAGGTACGGCGTCAGCCGCTCCGTCGTGCCCTCCTACCTTGCCTGAGTAAACGTTTGAACGGGAGGGGGCGGGGGGAAACTGAGACGGGAGTTGTTTGCCTTTCATAAAAGTGTCAGGCGGCGACATCCGGGAAGACCTGCGGGGCCACAGGGAGCAGAGGGGGCGCGCGCTACCGGGGAAACCATTCTGGAACTCCTCGCTGCCGTCTGGAGACACGGCGAGCGCGCCGGAACTCTGCAACGGCCGCAGGCCTGCCTGCTGCGTGGGACCTGAGGTGTAACGAGTTCTGTGACCACGCTTGCAGGTATCATGTTCTCATTTTTCCTGCCATTTCTCCACTTCAACTGCCATCGACATTTTTCGCTTGTTTTCGTAGGTGATTTGGGAGAACTGTCTTCATAGCGGGCTACCAATACCGTGCGCGCAAAATGCTGTTGCCGCTCCAGTCCGCTGGGGAAGCGTGCGGAGAGCGGCAGTGGTGGGGGTCGCTCAGAGCGCCGTTGGCGAAATGCCATTCTAAACAGAAGCCGACGCTCAAATTTTTTTATAAATACTCAGTGAGTCCTCTCCACGCCCGCACTTGCATGGTGACCATTCAAAAACATCTATTGTCACCTCTTAGAACTACTTAAACCTAACTAACCTAAGGACAGCACACAACATCCATGCCCGAGGCAGGATGCGAGCCTGCGGCCGTAGCGGTCGCGCGGTTCCAGACTGAAGCGCCTAGAACCGCTCAGCCACACCGGCCCGCTATTGTCACCTCTGTTTTCGTTAGTATCTAAGAAGAATTCCGCCGAAAACGCAATGAGTTATTTTCGCCTGGCTTGTTTAACCATTTTTAACTTTCAGAGAAGCGTCATGAGTGACGAATGTTAAGTAAAACCTACACATTTCTCTGTTTGCCACGTCAAAATTTGCTTCTTTTGCCCAAACACAGCGGAGTTTACCTCACTAACATGATGTGCAGACGCAGCTGAGCACTATGGGAATTCTGAGACAGTGGTTATTAAGTTTATTAAGTGAGGAAATGAGAAAAGTAAAGTCAGTAGCTTATGAAAAAACATTCTCGGTACAATGAAACGTGTAACGTCTTCACGTATGTTGTTCCAAAACCAACAGCATTTCGCTTTTCACCAGTTATTGACGGCCCTTAAAAATTATATTGTTTCTTGGTGAAGGTCTGCAGTTACTGAAATAACGCAGTCGATGATTTGCCAAAACCTCATTTCGATATCTCAAAACTTTTATGAAACATGAGGAATGTTGTGATATTTCACTCTGGCTTTATCGCTGACGCGGCGCAATCACAAATGAGTTTGCAACGTCAGTTCAGTTTTCTCGAAATTGGTGACAGAACTTCCAAAGCCTATTACAACAACATGTTATGTAATACGCACCACACGCAAAAAACATAGCGACCTTTACTTTACACTGCTCACTTTCCCGAATTTCGCGTAGTCTATTACTTTTACGTAAATATCACAATAACTGTGTCCATTAACAAATTGATGGGCACATCATCATGACTGTGACGTATAAAGCTATAAGTAAAGCAAAAACTAATTTTTTTGTCGAATAGCTTCTATAAAATCGATTGAGAAAGATTGCAGGGTGCGCGCCTCGACTCTGTCAGCTGACTGGCCGAAAGGCGAAAAATACTGTACTTGTCGGCCTCCCCTTTCGAACAAACGAATGAACTCGCCCAGCGCTTTGGCCGAAAACTGGGCACTGAGCATGGGTCACCGTACCCTGCGTGAGCTATAGCAGTAAATGTGAAGAAAAGGCAAGCGTTTTAAACTGAGTTCTGAAATAATTAAAAATGCTTTGTTGGAGACGTTAGACCGCGTCCGTGGCTGATCGACAGCATGTGTTAAGTGCCATATGGAGGAACCGGCTTCATTTCTCGGGACTGCAAAGGATTTTTCCTTGGGCATAGGATTGGAAAACGATGCCCTCAGCCTGGTGGGGTCATATGAGAATCTAATCTAGCTGAATGAGAAGTAGCGCCTTCCAGCTCCCGAAAGCGGAGCGGTCTGTTGACACTGTGCACTCCGGGAATGCATCCAAACGACGACATACGACAGAGGACGACACGGTGCCCGGTCGGCATCGTGTGGCCTCCGAGACTGATGCGGTGTTACTTCTATTAGGGAATTTGCGCATTAAGTCGAATGTTGTGTGTTGTTGGAAATGCCGTAAGGCAATATAATTAAAAAACAGAATGACAAAGGGGGTGCCACTTGTTTTTACAATCCGGTGACCACTTTGATGCTGGTCTGCACGCTAGCCTGTCCTGAGCAAGCCTCTTCGCCTCTGCGTAACTACTGCAGCCCACATCCACTTTAAACTACTTACTGCACTTAAGCCTTTGCCTCCCTCTACGATTTTTGTCCCTCCCCCACCCCCACCCCTCAAAACGCACACGCACACACACTTACTTCCATCACAAAACTGACGATTCTTCGATGTCCCACAATGTATCCTACAACCGATCTCTCATTTTAGTGAAGAGTTGCCATAAGTATTTTGCCAATTCGATTCAGTTGCTCCTCAATTATTTGATCTGCCAGTCTAATACTCAGCATTCTTCTATAGCACAATATTTCAGAAGCTTTTAAACTCCTCTAGTCTGAACTGTTTATCGTCGACTTAACTTTCGTATGAGGCTACGCTCCATACAAATACCTTCAGAAGGGATGCCAGAAAGTGCTAAAACATATATCTGAACTATCTTCTTTTTATGACAGCCTATACAGGGACCTGCAAGGGAATGGGGGAGGGTGGGGTTATTGTTCCGTCTGAGTTTGCTAATTGTACCCACTCACCTCGTAAATCCAGTCTTCATTCGCTTCTTCCCTTGCAGTCTAGGAACAGCAGCTTCAGTATTGATGTAATAAACGATAACTAACAAGGAAAACAAAGGAGTGCCAATTACCAAAATTCAAGTTTTACATCCATTGATGTATTTTTTAACACTTGTGCTACACAGGGCTGCACTGTTACACTTTTCACAAAATAAATAAGTTGATACACTGGTACATACAGTAACACTACACCACAATACATTATCCCACACTGCAATCCAGATGCGGCGTTCGTGGCAATATAGATAACCCTAGTTTCATTTACCAGCGCGGATGAGATGCTCGCGGGCATCTAATCATGTTCTCGCGATTGTTCTCGTGGTTTTTGACTTCGCGAACCGCGTATTACGTCTCGTGAGGTACACGAATGATTACACAGCACCAAACACCTTTATAGTCACAAATTATACTTGTTCTCTTAGCCTGATTCCGAAACAGCTTCACACCACGCACACGGTTCAAGACCACCACGTGACTCTCTCTCTCTCGTTCTGGCCCGAAAAAGCAAAAGAAGCGACCATAGCGATGTTATCATAATCGATATCAGTGCTACTCGATACATGCTTACCGACCGCTTGCTCAACCTCCAGCTAATGCATCGTTGAAGGACAGAACTCCGTGAGTCGCCGAAAGCAGCAGCCGCACACCGACAGTTATCAGAAATGTTTATTTCAGAAGCTGACAATTTACCCCGACAGTTAACATGCGTTTCCGAAAACGGTGCCGTTACGTCTAATCCAGATTAATCCTCAGTTGTACTTACGACGCTGTGTGCATCCCGTTCCAGTCTTCCAACAGGAAAAATTCTACGGCGATACCGGGCTCGAAACTAGGCCTTTCCAGTGGGAATTTAGACCAACTAATCTTAACTAACGTAGACTGCTACACATGAGCCAGTAGTGTGTAGCTGCAGAATTCTAGATTGTAAGCTGACCAAGTTTTATTGAAAACGTAAACCAATAATCAACTTCAAGACTGATTTGTATGACGCCTATTGATAACAAGGGTAAACAGAACTGATACAGAACTACAGATCTATATTAATAACGTCCACTTTTTACAGGATCGTATACTATGTTTTAAGCTTTAAAATGCTTTGTAGCTTCTCGCCGACGTTGACAGCTATGCGTCCTGAGCGCCTGTGTAGAATACTCCAGTCACGTTTAGGGCGCACATGCACAGACATACAGCACCCACTGTCAACGTTAAATGCGGTACGGTTCGTGAGTCCACTGGTAGAATCGATAAAATAGAACTGTAGTAGTAGGAGACAGTAACAGAGGACCCTCCACAAAGTAAACTAAAGTAACAGTAAGACGAACACCCTGTACATAGGCCGAAACGATCGAAAGAAGTAGGTCTACCATTCCCTCATTCACACATTGGTAAAGCCATTGTTTGTAAATCGGCATTCTCAACAGCAGTGCGATAAATAGTGATAATGGTGAGTGCATACCTCGATTTTATACAGCAAAATTATGTTAAAGTTGTGAGGGTGTTGCTGTTGTAGATCTTAAATTAATTGCATTACTTCTGAAAGTTATGTATGGTTTTCAGATGCTTTATTTCTCTGAAGTGTAATTTCAGAAATGTTACGCTATAGCTATGTACTATGCCTCAACGATATCATCATCAATATCAAATTTAAAGAGTTTACTTTCTTCGCCATACAGTATCTCATCGAAAGTGTCCTGACACCCCTGTGAAATGCAAAACTGACCAAATCTCAGATAAAAGATATCAGGAAGTATTGTGTCGTCAGCAGTCAACTTTTAACAGCAGAATGGTTCAAATGGCTCTGAGCACTATGCGACTTAACTTCTGAGGTCATCAGTCGCCTAGAACTTCGAACTAATTAAACCTAACTAACCTGAGGACATCACAAACATCCATGCCCGAGGCAGGATTCGAACCTGCGACCGTAGCGGTCGCTCGGATCCAGACTGTAGCGCCTAGAATCGCACGGCCACTCCGATCGGCCTAACAGCAGAATGGGTCGGCCAGGAAAGCTCAGTGACTTCGGACGTGGACTAGAAATTGTATGTCAACTGAGTAACAAATCCATCAGGGACATTTCGAGCTACAAAGTCGACTGTTGGTGAAGTGTTCGTGGAGTGGAAACGCCAAGGACAACTGCAGTTAAACCAAGTCGAGGCGGACTTCACGTACTGAGAGACAGGGACCTCCGAGCATCGCGAAGAGTGGATGTAAGAAATTGCATGATATCAGAGGAAAGCGGAAGGAATCTCTCGTGAGTTCCTATGTTCAACCAGCAGTCCAACTAGATCAACGACTGGGTGTAGGTAGCTAAAAAGAAAGGGGTGCGGTGGTCGACAGACTCTTCGTCACCAACACATTTCTGTAGCCAGAGCTAAGGGACACTTGGTGGTATAAAGAGCAACGCGACTGGACAGTGGGTTAGTGATAACGAGCGGTGAATCACGCTATACCCCGTGACAAACCGATGGAAGCTTTTGGGTATGGGGAAGCCTGGCGAACTTCACCTGCTGTTATGTACACTCCTGCCCATAAATTAACTGCAGAATGTGGTGCCACACAACGTGACACTACACAAAACTGGCGCTAATAGCATAGGCACATTGGGAACACACACGACACAGATCTGTAAGTCCACGGTATTGTTGATAAATCGAGAAAACCGTCCCGAAACACATGTGCTACAAAACGCCACTGTTTCCTGCTGATGTACCCCGACACCAATATGGGATATGGTCACCATGCACACGTACGCAGGCCGCACAAAGGATTGGCATACTCTGGATCAGGTGGTCGAGTAACTGCTGGGGTATAGCCTCCCAGTGCCTGTCGGAGCTCATGCAGTGTCCTAGGGGTTTGAAGACGTGCAGCGATACGTCGACTGAGAGCATCCCATACGTGCTCGATGGGGTTTAGGTCTGCTAAACAGGCAGGCCACTCGATTCGCCTGATATCTTCTGTTCCAATGTACTCCATTATGGCAGCTCAGTGGGGCCGTGCGTTATCATCCATCAGGAGGAAGGTTGAAGCCACTGCACCCCTGAAAAGGCGGACATACTGGTGCAAAATGGCGTCCCGATACACCTGACCTGTTACAGTTCCTCTGTCAAAGACATGAAGGGGTGTACGTGCACCAATCACAATACCACCCCACACCATAAAACCACGACTTCCAGACAGGTCCCTTTCAAGGACATTAAGGATTTGGTATCTGGTTCCTGGTTCATGCCAGACAAAAACCCGGCGAGAATCACAGTTCAGACTATATCTGGACTCGTCCTTGATCATAACCTGGGACCACTGCTCCAATGACCATCTTCTGTGTTGACACCAGGCTTTACGGCCTCTCCTGTGACCAGGGGTCAGTGAAATGCACGTTACAGGTCTCCGGGCGAATAATTCAAGTCTGTTCAGTCGTCTGTAGACTGTGTGTCTAGAGACAACTGTTCCAGTGGCTGCGATAAGGTCCCAAGCAAGGCTACCTGCAGTACTCGGTGGCCGTCAACGAGCACTGATGGTGAGATATCGGTCTTCTTGTGGTGTTTTACACCGTGGACGTTCCGTACTGTAGCGCCTGGACACGTTTCCTGTCTGCTGGAATCGTTGCCATAATCTTGAGATCACACTTCGTGGCACACGGAGGGCCCGTGCTACGACCTGCTGTGTTTGACCAGCCTCCAGTCGCCCTAGTATTCTACCCCTCATAAAGTCATCAAATATGCTTTCTTTGAGCCATTTTCAACACACAGTCACCATTAGTACGTCTGAAGACGTCCGCACAGTTACTCGCTGTACCGTAGTCTGACAAGCACCAACACACCTCTGCGTATGTGGACTGCTGCCAGCGCCACCGTGCGACGACCGCTAGTCAAATGCACCGCATGGTCATACCCCGAGGTGATTTAAACCCGCAAACCGTCCACCAGAGCGTTGTTTCACCATGTATCAGCATTATCCGTAATTTATGAGCATGAGTGTATATTGCCATTACCCAAATACGGAAGATGCGTTGTTACAGTATGGGGTGTTTTTCGTGGTTGGGGTGTGGTCCTCTTGATGAGCTGAAGAAAATGGTAAATACCCAGAGATATGAATATATTTAACATATTTTCTTCCTTTCGCACAGTAAAGAATGAGTTCGCAGACGTTGATTGGTGTTAACAATGGCACTGAACTCTGCCATAAAGTACTATCTGTTAAGATAATGGTTCGTGAACGGTGACTATCCTGAAACGGACTGACCTGCCCGGAGCTCCAACCTGAACCCAGTTGAATACGTTTGAGGTGAGTTACAACGTTGACTTCGCTACAGACGCCGGCGTCCAACCTCCTTTGGTTTCGGCTCTTTACGAAGAATGAGCTGCCATTCCTCTAGACATCCAGGTGTTCCACTGAAAACGTCCGCAGCAGAGTTAAAGCTGTCAAAGACGAAGGAAGGACATTAATGTCCTCTAAAAAATGTTTCTTGGTACTTTTGATCAGATAGTGCATGTGTCGCAAAAAGACCGTGAAGATGAAATTAGATGCGTTAGCCCTCGCTCGAAGTATTACAAAGAGTATCTCTCCCCGCGCAATATTAGTGAATGAAACGAGGAAAAAATGGCGGGTGCGGAGGAGCGGCAGCGGTAGGCGAGATACAGATGTAGCTACAGAAAGCGAAAAGGCGGTGGACGTCAATAGCAGCCAGTATCCAGCAGAAAGCGGACAAACGTGTGCTGTCAGCCCAAGCGAGTCAGACCCCGTGATTGCAGCGGCCGTGGTTTACTGCACAATAAGCGGCCCTGGGCTGTGGAGGCGCCCGCTCGCCCTGCGGCAGAAGCGCGCGACTTCTGGGAAGGAGTCTCCGCTGCCGCCAGCCGCCCACACAGTAATTGCTTCTCCGCGGGGCCACCAAAGCCCAGACTCCCGGCTCTTCCTCTTCCCTGCCCCCACCCCTGCCCGACCACTCGCCTCAACCTCATTATCTCTTCGTGCGCGGTTCAAGAGCGAACCCCCCCAAACTTGATTACCGCACGCATTTTTGTGCCTTCCGTGCGAGCACACTGCCACCGACGCGGCGGAAGGGGGGGACCCGATGAAAATTCTCTCTGTCAGAGCTGCTGCCCACTCGATGCGTTTACGTCATTTTCTCCTCTTTTCAGCTGGCTGCCGAGGGCGAGAGAGAGAGACAGAGCAGAAACCCTACCGAGTGAAATGAAGCCGAAAAGAATGATCTTGCATAGTCACTATGCAGGACAACAAAAACACCGGGACAATGAAACAATACTGTCAGTATTCCGTCAAGAGTTAGCCATATTCCGACAGTTATCAGAAAACACAAGTTGCGTTTATTTATTATTATTATTATTATTAATTATTAACAGCCACAATTTTTTCTACACCTTTAAAAGTTTATTTTTCCTGAGGAACCAAATCTATAATAATACAAACAGCTGACAACCTACAACATGGTGCCAAATAATTATTTTAATAATACCTGTGTACTAGTAATACTGTATCATACTATCTTATGTGAAACAAGAAAATCGATTATTTTTAGAAGTAGAACATCTGTATGAACGAGAATCTTTGGCATGTTTACGTTCTGCTACTACAATGTGCGAAAAAGTGTGTGACTATGTATATATCCCAGTATGTACTGCAAAATTAAAGGTGCGTATTGTGTATACCAACTGCACAACAGAAGCAGACATCATACAATGTTAAACTGCAAGTTAGTTTCATATTATTAACGCTGTTAAACATATCTACAATATACCATGTTGTAACAAAAATGTAATAACAGGCAAACAACTAAAAAACCTGATGTAAATCACTAAAAAGCACCTGAAGATGAGCCTCCAGGGCTCGAAATGCATAGGCAGTAAATAAACGCAACTTGTGACTGAAGGCGGTTTGTTCTTCATTTTACGAAAGTAAAACAGTCGCGGACGAAACACTGAAAAACAACGGATAAAATTAAGATTTTTAATTTATTCGATATTATTCTACGCATCTTGTACCTTCCCTCAGGGGCTTGTTTCATTCTCATTGGAGTACATTAAGCCAAGATATCATACAGCCATATGGATGTCGTGCATAAAAAATAATAAAAAAAGACGTGCTCTCAGTGCCAACGTGTGTGTACGATTTCAGTTCCAGACGTACGTAAGTTGATAACTTTTTTCCTTCTGACCTCCCTCCCCTCCCCCCCCCCCCCCCCCGTAACTATTTTCAGTTTTTCTGAAAGCTAGTGCTCCACTTACACATGACACCTGCTTGAATGTGGTTCTTAGGTTCTTACTTGCATATATCTCGACAAACTCCAGGCTGCTGCCCTATCCCTGTCTCAGAAACACAGAGAGAATAAAATGTTAATGGATTATAAGGAAAAGAACACGCAGAAAACGTTGTGGGGGAGGCAAACCAAAGACTGCATTTTATTGGCAGGACAGTGTAAGAGGTCCATGACTAAGGAATTTATTGCTAGCGCACTCTAGCAGATGTAATTTCGATGGATTGCTCACGCGCTGCCTGCGATGTGTAAGCTGTAATAGAATCTCAGACCAGAGGGCAGTGTCGGCTGCAGTAGGAGCAGTGTCGGAGTAGCAGCAGCAGCAGCAGCAGCAGCAGCAGCTCGCAGTCGGGCGGTTGGGCCGGTCGTGTCTGAACGATGTAGTACAAGGTAAAAACAGCCGCCCGCGTATCTAACTTGTTACAACTAAATTTGTACTACTGTTATATCAAGTCCCATGTAAATGCTTTTAAGAATCTCTTAATGATAATCTTTCTTATAAAATTTTAACTTTTGACAATCGTTCATCTGAATTTAAAGAATTCCTAATTTCTCCAATCCATGGTCATCCCGAATATCGTATAGAAAAATCAGTAGTTTCCTTTTATACATGACAAATCTAGCGGCCAGCATTGCACTGGGCTGTGCCAGAAAAATTTCTTTATGAGCAGATATATACGTGTTATCCGGCGTCTTCATTGAGGTAAGAATTTTCAATTTATTCAGAATGATCTTTCAGGGCCATGACGCAGCACTGCTGCCGTCCAAATTTACCAGTTTAGATTCACAGTCAGTTAATTATTGAAAGGTTATACATGAGTCACATATTTTATTGGGAGGTTAGTCACGTTATTACTGCGAGGTTACAGAATAATAAACTGTTGGGAGGTTACACTAAATGTGAATGCTTTAAGTATAATATTTTTTCTGTTGGGAGGTTACAACAGTTAGAAAATTTAACAGTTCTACGAAAGAGACTGCCTACAGTACACTTGTCCGTCCTCTCTAGGAATACGGCAGCGTGGTGTGGATCCTTACCAGGTCTGATTAACAGAATACATTGATAAAGTTCAAAGAAGGGCAGCACGTTTTGTATAATCGCGAAATATGGGAGAAAGAGTCACTGACATGATACAGGATTTGGGATGGACGCCAGTAAGAAAAAGGCGTTTTTTCGTTGCGTCGGGATCTTCTCACGAAATTTCTATCACCAACTTTCTACTCCCAGTGCGAAACTATTTTGTTGACACCGACTTACATAGGCAAAAACAATCATGATGATAAAATAAGGTATCCAGAACTCGCACGGAAAGATATAGGTATTCGTTTTCTCCGTGCGCGGTTCGAGGCTGGAATAATAAACAGCGTGAAGGTTATTCGATGAACCCTCTGCCTGGCCCTTAAGCGTTATGTGCAGAGTATCCCTTTAGATGTACTTTTTCCCAAGATATAAAGCAACGAGTACTCAACTACAATTGCAGATTTATTTCAGTCAGAGATCGAGAACATGTAACTGATGCACGGTTTCATCTGTTAAGACACCTTAAGTTACACGTCACATTTGCCGCTGTGAACAGCAGCACCGCCATTAACATACTGTATCAGGATCTAAATATAGCCTCTGTTGGTCGAAACGAGTCATTATCATTTACATCTTTCTGTAACAGTGACAAATAATAATCTATTACACACTAAAGAGCCAAAGAAAATGGTACACCTGCCTATCATCGTGTAGGGTCCCCGGGAGCACGCAGAAGTGCCGCAACACGACGTGGCATGGACTCCACTAATGTCTGACCTAGTGCTGGACTGAATTGGCACCATGAATCCCGCAGAGCTGTCCATAAACCCGTAAGAGTACAATGGGGATGGAGATCTCTACTGAATAGCACGTTGCAAGGCATCCCAGTCATGTCTGTGGAATTTGGTGTCCAGGGGAAGTGTGTGAACTCAAAAGTGTTTCTAGAGCCACTCTGTAGCAATTCTGGACGTGTGGGGTGTCGCATTGTCCTGCTGAACGGATATGTCAGCGTAATTAGGGTTCAGTGGCTCAGTCTGCAAAAACGGAACCCTTATAAGATCGCTTTTTTGTCGCTTTGTCCGTCAAGTTTTTTTCAGGAACGCGTAGACGTATGAAGTACAAATTTATCACATTAAGGTCTATGGTCCCTTGGCGGTGTAAAAATTGTAAGCTAAGTCACTTGGAACAAAAGGTACGGCCATTTATGTCATATATGTTGATACTCGAAATCTCACTCATCAAAATCTATAGGGTGCTTCGCTTTGAACCAAAATAATGAAATTTGACAAGAAGCAAGGTTTCACAGTAAAAATAATGCAAAAAATATGAAACTTGTGAAACTTTACTTAGACACACACAAAAATGTCTTTCCATTTGAATATACAGTGCATTCATCATCCGTCAAAAGAATATTTTACAGTAAAAACAGCCATGATTGAGAAATTATTTAATGTCGATGACGCCTTTATCCTTTTGGGGCATTATCAGAGTATACAAAAATAGCTGGATATGAAACCCATCTGTCACATAGCCTTATGAAGTGAAAAAAGAATGTAATGGTAACTGGATATGTAATTCATCAGTCATAAAAACACAAAATGACTGATGGATTACATACCCAGTTACTGTTGCGTCCATTCTCCACTTCATAAGGCTATATGACGAATGGATTTCATAAGTACCAAAGAAACTGGTATACGAATGCATACCTAAATTCAGAGATATGTACACAGGCAGAATACAGCACTGCTGTCGGCAACGCCTACGTAAGACAAGTGTGTGGCGCAGTTGTTAGACTGTTTACTGCTGCTACAATGGCAGGTTATCAAAATTTAAGTGTGTGTGTGAACGGGGTGTTACAGTCGGCGCATGAGCGATGCGACGCAGCATCTTCGAGGTAACGATGAAGTGCGCATTTTCCCGTACGACTATTTCAAGAGTGTACCGTGAGTATCAGGAGTCCGGTAAAATATCAAATCTCTGACATCGCTGCGGCCGGAAAAGGATTCTGCAAGAACGGGACCAAAGACGACTGAAGAGAATCGTTGAGCGTGACTGAAGCGCAACCCTTCCGCAAATTGCTGCAGATTTAAATGCTGGGCCATCAACAAGTGTCAGCGTGCGCACCATTCAACGGAACATCACCCATATGGGCTTTCGGAGCCGAAGGCTAACTCGTGTACCCTTGATGACTGTACGACACAAAGCTTTACGCCTCGCCTGCGCCCGTCACACCGATATTGGACTGTTGATGACTGGAAACGTGTTGCCTGGTCGGATGAGTCTCGTTCCAAATTGTATCGAGCGGATAGACGTACACGGGAACGGAGACAACATCATGAATCCATGGATCCTACATGTCAGTAGGGGACTGTTCAAGCTGGTGGAAGTTCTGTAATGGTGCGGGGCATGTGCAGTTGGAGTGATATGGGACCCCTGGTACGTCTAGATACGACTGACAGGTGACACGTACGTAAGCGTCCTGTCCGATCGGCAGCATCCATTCATGTCCATTGTACATTCCGGCGGACTTGGGCAATTCCAGCAGGAAAATAGACACCCCACAAGTCCAGAATTGCTGCCAAGTGGCTTCAGGAACACTTCTGAGTTTAAACATTTCTGCTGGCCACCAAGCTCCTCATACATGTCCACTATTGAGGGTATCTGGGATGCCCTGCAACGTGCTGTTCGCAATAAGTTTCTACCCCCTCCCCCATACTCTTACGGATTTATGGGCAGCCCCGCATCATTCATGGTGTCAGTTCCCTCCAGTACTACTTCAGACATTAGTCGAGTCGATGCCACGTCGAGCTGTAGAACTCCCGCGTGCTAGCGGCGGCACCATACGATATTAGGTAGATGTACCAGTTTCTTTGGCTCTTCGGTATATTTTTATATAATCTGATGATGTCCCGAAAGGTAATACGGCTCACTGACAATTTAGCATCCAAATTCTTTATTCTGAAATAATTCGAAACTGGTTTCTGTACACAGTGGAATGGAACAAGTTTTATTTAAAAGAATAATAGACAAATATTACTGCATGCAAACATACAGTGAGGTGACAAATCAAGGGATAGTGATATTATGAACAGATGGCGGTAGTATTGTGTGCACTAGGTATAAAACGGCAATTCACTGGTAGAGCTGTCGTTTGTTCTCGGGTGATTCGCCTGAAAAGGTTTCCGGAGCGACTTTGACCGCATGAGGTGATTTAACAAACTTTGAATGTGGAATGATAGTTGGAGCTTGATGCATGGGACGTTCTGTTATCGTAATCGTTAGGGAATTCAATATTCCGAGATCAATAGTGTTCAGAGTGTGCCGAGAATACCAAATATAAGGCATTACCTCTAACCACGGACAAAGTAGTGGCCGGCGGCGTTCACTGAACGAACGAGAGAACGAAGTACGCGTAGAGTTGGCATTGCTAACAGACAAGCAACACTGCGTGAAATGGCCGCAGAAATCAATGTGAGACGTACGACGGATCTGTCAATTAACGTAGTGCGACGAAATTTGGCGTTAATGGGCTACGGCAACAAACAACGCGAATTGCCTTTGCTAACAGCACGACATCGCCTGCAGCGCCTCTCTTGGGCTCGTGACCATATCGGGTGGACCCTAGACGACTGGAAAACTGTGACCTTGTCTGATGAGCCCCGATTTCAGTTGGTAAGAACTGATGATAGGGTTCGAGTGTGGTGCGGACCCAACGAAGTCATGGACCAAGGTTGTTAACAATGCACTGTGCAAGACAGTGGCTCCATAATGCTGTGGGGTGTGTTTGGACGGAATTGCTTGGGTCCTTTGGCCCACTTGAACTAATCGCTCATTGGAACGATGCAATTTTTATTGATAACAATGCGCCATGTCACCGGCCCACAGTGGTTCGCGATTGGTTTGAGGAATATTCGTACAATTCGAATGGAAGATCTGATCACGCATCGAATGTTTATGGGACAAAATTGATAGGTCAGATCGTGCACAAAATCCCCCACCGGAAACACGTTAGCAATTATGGACGGCTATGGAGGCAGCACGGCTTACTATTTTTAGAGAGCAGTTCCAATGACTTGAGTCCATGCCAAGTCCAGTTGCTCCTATACTCCGGGCAAAACGATGTGGGAGGCCATATTAGGAAGAACTGCGTGTATTTTATCATTCAGTAAAAAGCAAGTTGTTATGTTTTATTTAGTATTATATATATATATATATATATATATATATATATATATATATATATATATCTCAAGAAACTGAAGTCCCCGGTCGGTTCTTTTCGTATGTACGGTCTAGTTTCGGAAAATACCGTAGATATTTTGATACGGTCTTTGAATTTCCGGGATCGATATCTTGCCAGTATAGATATTGGTAACATGCAAAAATCTTTGAGATTCTCGATTCCCAGGACGGATGAACTACACTTCTAGCCATTAAAATCGCTACACCAAGAAGAACTGCAGATGATAAACGTGTATTCATTGAACAAATATATTATAGAACTGACATGTGATTACATTTTCACACAATTTGGGTGCATAGATCGTGAGAAATCAGTACCCAGAACAACCACCTCTGGCTGTAATAACGGCCTTGATACGCCTGGGCGTGGATGGTGTGTACAGGTACAGGTACAGCTGCCCATGCAGCTTCAACACCATACCACAGTTCATCAAGAGTAGTGACTGGCGTATTGTGACCAGCCAGTTGCTCGGCCACTATTGACCAGACGTTTTCAATTGGTGAGTGATCTGGAGAATGTGCTGGCCAGGGCAGCAGTCGAACATTTTTTATATCCAGAAAGGTCCGTACAAGACCTACAACATGCGGTCGTGCATTATCCTGCTGAAATGTGGGGTTTCGCAGGGATCGAATGAAGGGTAGAGCCACGGGTCGTACCACATCTGTTCAAAGTGCCGTCAATTCGAACAACACGTGGCCCAGACGTGTAACCAATGGCACCCCATACCATCACGCCGGGTGATACGCCAGTATGGCGATGACGAATACACCCTTCCGATGTGCGTTCACCGCGACGTCGCCAAACACGGATGCGACCATAATGATGTTGTAAATAGAACCTGGATTCATCCGAAAAAATGACGTTTTGCCATCCGTGCACCCAGGTTCGTCGTTGAGTACACCATCGCAGGCGCTCCCGTCTGTGATGCAGCGTCAAGGGTAACCGCAGCCATGGTCTCAGAGCTGATAGTCCATGCTGCTGCAAACGTTGTCGGACTGTTCGTGCAGATGGTTGTTGCCTTGCAAACGTCCCCATCTGTGGACTCAGGGACCGAGACGTGGCTGCACGATCCGATACAGCCATGCGGATGAGATGCCTGTCATCTCGTCTGCCAGAGACATGAGGCCGTTGTGATCCAGCCCGGCGTTCCGTTTTACCCTCCTGAATCCACCGATTCCATGTTCTGTTAACAGACATTGGATCTCGACCAACGCGAGCAGCAATGTCGCGATATGGTAAACCGCAATCGCGATAGGCTACAATCCGACCCTTATCAAGGTCGGAAACGTGATGGTACGCATTTCTCCTCCCTACTCGAGGCATCTCGACAACGTTTCACCAGGCAACGCCGGTCAACTGCTGTTTGTCTATGAGAAATCGGTTGGAAACTTTCCTCGTGTCAGCTCGTTGTAGGTGTCGCCACCGGCGCCAACCTTGTGTGAATGCTCTGAGAAGCTAATCATTTGCATATCACAGCATCTTCCTGTCGGTTAAATTTCGTGGTGTAGCAGTTTTAACGGGCAGTAGTGTATATGTAGTTTGTAGGGAATCCTCTGTGCACGAGTCCTTTAAAGCACTGTGGGAGTCTTCACTTACTGGAGTATTTGGTACGTGTAGGATGCAGAGTAGAAAATTTGATACATTCGAATCTGGAAGTAGAAACAGAGAAAGAAGAGGTTGCAATCCATTTGGCAGTGCGTAGGTCGGGCGGTACCGCGCCGTAATGGTGGCGTGAAGAGATTTTCAGCCACACGCACGCACGCACGCACGCACGCAGCCTTGGCGCCCGCCAGGGCAGGCGGCACTGCGCCGTGACGCAAAGCGCGCCCGCCGTGTGGCCGTGCGGTGTTCCGGACCAGCGGAGCGCGCCGCTGCGTGCTGGATACCGCCGCAGGCCGCCGCGGGGACCGCCCAGCGCAGACTTTCTGCCACCGGGCCGTCTGCAGTCTGACCACACAGGGTGCCGCTGAGCCACAGCCAGATCTCCTGGCCAGCCGGTGCTAACGGCTCGAAAAGCGTGACGCTACTGTGAGGCGAAGGAGCTTTGGAACTGAGACCGGTACTGGAAGAGCTAAACATACGCACACCGGCTACTGACTGGCTGAAACTCTTAATGTCATTTTCACGTCATCTCGGTCGCGCATGAACCGGCACTTGTGTCTGCAGGCAAGGAGTCGTCTTAAGGCTGGCCTACACGTAACGTTTTGTCGCCAATCTTGCATTACCATGCCAGGCTTTTCAAATAAAACATTACGTTTGGACGGAAGATTGATAGTCTCGCGTGAACTGGATGGAGTTTGCAAAAAAAACTAATAGACTGCTGGAGCTTTGTGTTCATCCAAGACTGTCGACAAGTATGTGCATATACACGCGCATTGATCTTATCGCTCAAACTTCGCTCCGCTGCCAGTCTACTCTCGATGACGCTACAGGCTCCAACTTATTTCAGTGTGTGTAGTGGCGAAAGACAATGTCAAACTTACAACACTGGACACATGAATTTTTCAGAGCACGTAGGGCTGTACCAATGTTGACGGTAGCCCGCCCGGCTAACCGCGCGTTCTAACGCGTTGCTTCCCGAGCGGGAAGGCGTGCCGGTTCCTGGCACGAATCCGCCCGGCGAATTAGTGTCGAGGTCCGATGTGCCGACCAGACTGGATGGTTTTTAAGGCGGTTTTCCGTCTGCCTCGACGAATGCGGGCTGATTCCCCTTATTCCGCCTCAGTTACACTATGTCGGCGATTGCTGCGCTAACGTTGTCTCCACGTACGCGCACACCATAATTACTGTACCACACAAACATTTGGGGTTACGCTGGACTGGTACGAGATGTTCCCCGGGGAGGGGGTCCACTGGGAGGCGAACCGAACAATAACCCAGGGTTCGGTTGGGGCGGCGGTGGGGTGGGTGGACTACTGTGGCCTGTTGTGGGATTGTGAACCACTGAGGGCTACGGTGGGACGAAGCCTCACCGTCGTTTCTACGCCTCCCGGTACAATACACAATGTTGAGGGTTACAGCAGCTGGACTAGAAAACCCGGACATACGCCGCTTCATTTAATTAGTACGCGGAAATGTATCATCAGGCAACAAAAGAATTGGTCACCGAAAGGATCAGTTCATTTGGAACAGTTTACCGCTAAGACAGTAAGAAAATGAAAACGTCCAAGCGACCTGGAGCTGGAGCGGAAGAAATTTATACCTCCTCCGTGGTACTTAGATTTATTTTCCTTTTTGTATATCGAAAAGCAACACCAGAGATGACGACGTAGCGCATAAATTACATGATCTTATAGGGTAACATAATACTTGCGCGAGAGTTCATTAATTATGTTACTTTTTTAAGCTGAACTGGAAGCAGTAACAAAAGTCTTTACAGTTGTTAACAATGCTGCTCTTCCGCAGGAGAAAGTATAGAGCAAGAGAGTTTTCCTTCTAATTGTCAGGGAGAACTCCCAGTAGCACAATGGGCTATCCAGTCTATTACTAACTCAAATAGTAATATCTATATAATTCCTGAATCTTACCAGGAATTTCTAAATACTTTGCTAATTTCGGGAAGTATTCCGAAAATTATGCAGACCCTAGTCTGTCTAAAATATTTTCTGCAAATTCAAGGTCCTTTTAGCTCCTGCCAGTAGCTAAAGATCTTACCGTTGCAATGGGTCTCTCGAGGGGGTTGATAGCCGCTATTATGATAAATTTCCTTTTTCAATTTCTGGGGTTACAAGCTTCAACAGTTTACAGTGCGTTTCTATATCCATACGTAAGTAATCACGACCTCCTCCTGGTTCCTGCTGTCGTTCTCGGAGCAGATTAACAAGGGAGAATGTCCCTCTCCTCAGTAACAATCCCCGGGACCATCATGAACGTGGTGTAAAAATTTTTCTTCAGTTTAAGAGTACATACTGCAACAGTCGTCACTAACAGTTCTTCCTGCATGACCGTTTCGAAACTACTGAGCGAAAGACTGAACAAAAATCTGATCGAGGGCTTGAGTAGTGTAGCTGCGCGATTTATGTCAGTTTTGCATTATCACGCAAGACTGACGACTAAACACTACGTGTAGACTAGGCTTTAGGCCATAGTACAGGGGTTGGGCAAAAATATGGAAATGACGAGAAACGCATGCTTGAACATAAATGCAGACGCTAGACAAGCCTGCAGGTTGCGCTGTTGTATTTGACCACGAACGGCATATGAGCAGTGTCCTCAATACCTTTCGAGTGTCAGTGGCGGTCAGAAGAGCGTTCTGTGTGGTCGTCAGTGCATTACGTCGGTGATGGGTGAATTCCAAGGTGGGAAAATTGCTCTCCTCGAGACAAGTCAAAAATTTATCACCGTGTAGGATTCACGTAAACATCATGCTATTAAAAACGTAACAAGGGATTTGTTTTGACTCTCCCGTACTAGCACTCAGTGCAGGTACATGGGAAACTTGCTGGGGTTGACAGTAAACAAATGGACGCAAACGAGGATAGTCCACCGGTCGTTCAGGCTACAGTGTTCAGTTGAAAGTTTATGTGAGTATAATGCACACCAAGGAAGAGAAGATAGAAGTACCACTCATATGCTGAGACTGCCAGCAGAAAAAGAATGATCAGTGCACATTTTCCTTTGCTCTCCATACGTTTACTGTGAATTCCAGCAAGTGGACGAGTTACGTTACCCCCTGGTACCTGCTCATGTGCTAGGACAGGAAAGTCAGATTCAATTGTGTGTTGAGATCATGAGAACGGCATGTTTTTGTTGATGGTACACAGTGATAGATTTTTAAAACAGGGCATGGAGAGGGGAAGCTGATTAGGAAATAAAAATATAGGGTGCTATTTAAGAGGGAGAGACATACTGCTGTTCGTATCTTCGTAATGAACCACGCTGGTTAATGCTCCCCTGGTAGCTAAACAACACTGCTTAATACACTTTGTTTTGCTTCTGGAGAAAAACTACTCACTGAAAAATACTGGAAAAAAGTCAGCTCTTGAGCGCCAGGACGATGATACGTTCACTCTGTCCTCGTAAATCCGTAGCGTGCCTCTACGACAGGGGCTAGAGGTCGAGACCACCCAGACGGCGCGGATACAGTCGGGGTACGACTTAAGCAAAAGCGCAGCGTGGCTGGCTGGCTAGCTGTATGGCGGGCAGCAGGCTGATTATAGGCCTGCGCTGGCTCGTCACAATTGCCCCGATAACACGTTCGCCGCTGACCCGCACGACCCAGTAAGAACACAGCCACGGCGGAGGTCAGACCTCGACGATCCTCTCCGGCTGCGCCCTCCCGCTGGCCAGTAAGCGCACAGCGTACCGGCGTCGATGTCACCAAGACAACCAACTCAACACTGTAGAGGCTGTACTTAAAGATACGGCGGCAGAAGATTCCTGAAAGCTGGCAGCGCTGTTGACAGCTTTTAACCGCGAAGCGCAAAATGACCAACGTCAGTCAGGACTGAATGCAGCCCACACTCCCGTAGAACTGTGAAGCTTTACCACAGAGGCGTGCAAATAATCGCGCCGAGCATGTAGTTTACGAGTGTCCCCTCTTCAATGATATCGCCAACACACTGCGAGACAGACTACCCAACCGTGACACATATCAACTACTTAGACGAGAGGAGACTTTTCAGACTTTAAACACCTTGGCAAACGAGGTATTTCGAAAAGTTTTAATTGACTATTTAGGAGAGATACAGTAAACAATAAGCGACAATAACCACCAATTGCGTCCAAGAGCCCTATTCCCATACCGCCTGTGCGTGGACTGGCCGACTACATCTAAGTTGGGATCCGCCACGTGCAGGACTAGGGGGAGTGGGGAACAACTACTGATTGTGACACACACACACCGGACATGACGTAGGATAGGTTAGTTTGTAGGACTTAGTTATAGGAAATTAAGATAGGGACTGCAGCGAATTTAACATCGAGGCCCGCCCAGTGCCAGGGGCATGCTCTTCGGGATTAGCTCGAAGAGCAGGGCGTGAAAAAGTAGGTTTATATCTTCTTCACTGGCACACATGTGACGCTGCAGAATACACATATAATTAAATCAGTAATAGTAATTAGGTATAAATAGCAGTACAAGTAGACATTAGATGCCCATCGTTACTAACATTAACTGTAGCTCACACACCAAAAGTACACTAAGCTGCAAAATTTAATGTAAATGTATCACTGTTAGGACCCACTAATGAATTAAGGCAGTGGGTTATATTTGTATAATTATAATGGTTTTGAATAAAAAAAATTAAAAAAAAATAATCGCGTTACGTGATTGGTTATGGTAGAAAAGCACCCGCGCCAAGCCCACTTCGTCAGGGATCATATATTTTGGATGCTTCAGTAGGAAAGAGTCATACTTCAAGAAACGATAAAACTTTTCTTAGGCGACTGTGTACGGCAATTAAGTACTGGGTGACTACAATTAAACTTGAACTTTCAAAATTCTGTAGAAATAACACCACTGGTCAAAACGATGTCAAATTGCAACGGAATGTTATTGGAGAAGGGGGAAAACTTATGGCAGAAGAAAAATGTGGTGTAAAAATTGATCAATAGATGGTGCTGTATGTGTCAGAATACGTAAATGATAACACCTGCCATGGGCACGACCCATTGAAGTTGGTATAAACACGCAGGGTACACGGCTTTTCCTCCTTTTGTGTCTGCGACGTTCGCCATGTCGCAATGCAGGATCGCGCGCTGCTTGCAAAGCTGTATTACTAGAATGATGACTGCGTACGTGTCGCTCTTCAGAAGTTCCCGACACTGAAGGGTTTGAAAACAGGCTCTGGTCCGATGACTACCATAGGTCTGCAGAGAAGGATTCGGAAGGACAGGTTCTTTTGGTGTGCAACCTGGTAGAGGGAGGAAACGAATTGATTCGACGTCAGTGGAAGCTGTGGCCACAGCAATGCAGGAGGAGACGAGTGGAGGTGTGCAAACGTGTAATGCACAGAGAATTGCCCGAACATTGGAAATACCCGTGAGCACGGCGCGCAAAATCTTACGAAACATCCTTCTTTGCTATCCATTCAAAATTACCCATGTGCACGAGTTGCTTCCTGTTGACCTGCCAGCAAGAAAGACCTTTGCTTTACACTTTCTTGCTCGCACAGAAGTGGACAATGATTGGCCGTGGAAGATTTTGTGGACGGACGAAGCACTCTTCCATGTGACAGGATATGTCAATACACAGAATTGTCCAACATGGGCAACGGAAAATCCACACGCAAATCAACCAGTACCACTTCATCCTGAAAAGATCACTGTGTGGTGCGGGATTACAGCATCATTTATCATAGGGCCACTTTTTTTTTCGAAGAGACAGGTTCTTCCGGTCCCGTTACCTGTACCGTCACTGGTAATCGCTACGAGTGTCTTTTGCGCAACCACGTCATCCCAGCTCTCCAACAACGTGGCTGTGTGGATGGGATAATTTTTATGCTAGATGGCGCGCTTCCGTACATTGCAAATCCAGTTAAGCAGCTGCTGAAGCTCCGTTTCGAAAATACTAGAATTATCAGCCGCCATTTCCCTACAGCCTGGCCGTCCAGGTCACCTGATCTTAATCGGTGTGACTTCTATCTGTGGGGCTATCAGGAGGGTGAAGCGTTCTGTGTTCCAATTGTATACTTAGCTACATTAAAGGCACGCATTACGAAACACATTCTGAACGTGATACCGGAAAAACTTCGATCAGTTATGGAACATGCTGTTTCTCGATTTCACTTTGTTGCATAAAACTGTGGACAGCATATTTAAGATGTATTGCTTCAGTCACAAGGAAATTAATAATCCGATTTGATTGTGATTGATGATTTTTATACGGTTTTGGCCTCAGGATGATTAAAATCCGACTTTTTCCATCCGATGTGATATGACCTTTCCGTGGTGGATAGGCTTACGTAACTAACAGTATCACACGTGTACACCCATGCAGACTGAGTAGTACAGATGGTAGAGCACTTGCCCACGAAAGGCAAAGGTCCCGACTTCGAGTCTCGGTCCGGCACACAGTTTTAATCTGCCAGGAAGTTTCATATCAGCGCACACTCCGCTGCAGAGTGAAAATCTCATTCTGGACTGACTAGTACAGTTTGTTTAACGTCAAACGTACGCCTTAGGCATTATTGTATGATTCATTTGTAGTCGACCACTACTAAATTATAATGCTTACAGCGCCATCTATTGCTACATTTTGTAAATATTTTTCTTCTGCCGTACGTTTTCCTCCTCCTCCGATAACAATGCGTTGCAATTTGACGTCATTCTGACCAATGGTGTTATTTCTACAGCAGTTTGAGAGTTTAATTATAATCATCCTGTACTTTGAAGGGAAAAAAAAGCTAACGCCATCAGCTGTGCAATTGTATATTTATTCTCTACCTGTTTCAGTTATAACAATCATCGTCACAGGAGAGAAACAGTGTACATCCATGGATTAAAAATACATTTTGATCAAATACGACACAACATAACGTATATCATATTACGTTGCTTCTTAAGTTCGTAGCGTTTTTATTTTGTATGTTGGTATTCCGGTTGTTACAGGCTTATTTATCGATTGTCATTTTTTGTTTGTAGTTCACTGTTGCTACTCGAGTTGACTAATTGCCATTGTGTCATTTGCAGATAGTGACTGGAGCTGTGGAAGCTAGAAAACGAAGTGCCAAATAGAGAAATCGGGAGCATTTCCGACATGTGCATTAGAGGGGTGACAGCAGCGGAGGCAGCCAGAAAGATTTGTGCCGTGTATGGAAAAATCTCTCTCATTTTGAGGATCATTTTCACATTAGTGACTATCCACATTCAGGAAGACTTTCGGGGTTTGAAGATCGTTTAAACGCATTTACCCGCAATATCCACGTCAGTGTACTCGGCAAATGGCAATGTGATGAACTGTGATCATTCCAACATCGTGCGACATTTGCATGCAATCGGGAAGGTTAAAAAATCTGATGTATGGGTACCGCATGCTCTAAGTCAAAAATCACAAAAATCAGCGGGTGGCCATATCTGCATCTCTGCTTGCTCGTCGTCAGATGTCTTGTGGACAACACCATTCCCCCCCTGTACCGTTACTGGTGACGAGATGTAATGTATCTATGGTAACCTAAGAAAAAGAAGGGGATGGTTGAGCCCAAACAAAACAGCAACTCCCCGTACAAAGCCCTGCGCGCATCCACAAAAGATAATGTTATGTACACTACTGGCCATTAAAATTGCTACACCAAGAAGAAATGCAGATGATAAACGGGTATTCATTGGACAAATATATTATACTAGAACTGACATGTGACTACATTTTCACGCAATTTGGGTGCATAGATCCTGAGAAATCAGTACCCAGAACAGCCACCTTTGGCCGTATAATAACGTCCTTGATACGCCTAGGCATTGAGTCAAACAGAGCTTGGATGGCGTGTACAGGTACAGCTGCCCATGCAGCTTCAACACGCTACCACAGTTCATCAAGAGTAGTGACTGGCGTATTGTGACGAGCCAGTTGCTCGGCCACCATTGACCAGACGTTTTCAATTGATGAGAGATCTGGAGAATGTGCTGGCCAGGGCAGCAGTCGAACATTTTTTATATCCAGAAAGGCCCGTACAGGACCTGCAACATGTGGTCGTGCATTATCCTGTTGAAATGTAGGGTTTTTGCAGGGATCGAATGAAGGGTAGAGCCACGGGTCGCAACACATCTGAAATGTAACGTCCATTGTTCAAAGTGCCGTCAATGCGAACAAGAGGTGTCCGAGACGTGTAACCAACGGCACCCCATACCATCACGCCGGGTGACAGGCCAGTATGGCGATGACGAATACACGCTTCCAATGTGCGTTCACCGCCATGTCACCAAACACGGATGCGACCATAATGGTGTTGTAAATAGAACCTGGATTCATCCGAAAAAATGACGTTTTGCCATCCGTGCACCCAGGTTCGTCGTTGAGTACACCATCGCAGGCGCTCCTGTCTGTGATGCAGCGTCAAGGGTAACCGCAGCCATGGTCTCCGAGCTAATCGTCCATGCTGCTGAGAACGTCGTCGAACTGTTCGTGCAGATAGTAGTTGTCTTGCAGACGTCCCCATCTGTTGACTCAGGGATCGAGACGTGGCTGCACGATCCGATACAGCCATGCGGATAAGATGCCTGTCGTCTCGACTGCTAGTGATACGAGGCCGTTGGGATCCAGCACAGCGTTCCGTATTACCCTCCTGAACCCACCGATTCCATATTCTGCTAACAGTCATTGGATCTCGACCAACGCGAGCAGCAATGTCGCGATACGATAAACCGCAATCGCGATAGGCTACAATCCGACCTTTATCAAAGTCGGAAACGTGATGGTACGCATTTCTCCTCCTTACACGAGGCATCACAACAACGTTTCACCAGGCAACGCCGGTCAACTGATGTTTGTGTATGAGAAATCGGTTGGATACTCTCCTCATGTCAGCACGTTTTAGGTATCGCCACCGGTGCCAACCTTGTGTGAATGCTCTGAAAAGCTAATCATTTGCATATCACACAATCTTCTTCCTGTCAGTTAAATTTCGCGTCGGCAGCACGTCATCTTCATGGTGTAGCAATTTTAATGGCCAGTAGTGTATCTGGTGGAAAAGTGGCGTTGTGGTGTAGTGCGACCTGCTTCTCCGAGGTGTGAGCATCACTGCTGATACTTTGAAAAACTGAGACATCTTGCTGACGCAGTTCAAGGATAACGACCAGGAAGGCTGCGTGAAGTGACGCTACACCACGGTAACGACCGTCCGCATTCTGTTAAACTGATAAACACACTATACAGTAGTTGGGTTGGGAAGTCATTCCGCATCCACCTTTTCACCTGATCTTTCGCTGTCATATTTTCACGTTTCCCGCTCCCTATCGAACAGTCTTCAAGGAACTGCCTTTCCGGATGAAAATGCGCTCCGAACACGGCTCGATGAGTTCTTCGCCTCAAAAAACATGATTTCTACATTCATGGAATCGAAAAGTTACCCAGCACTGGCAGACTGCTGTAAACAGTGAAGGAGAGTATGTGATTGATGACTGAATTCTCTGTTACGTGTAGTTGTCGTGGTCACTAAACTTTCAAAAACGCTACGAATTTTTGCACCAACGTCGTACATAACCATCATAACTGTATCTGAACATAAATCCATATAAACGTGCTGTGTATTGACACAATTATGGTAACGTATAGTTTGGTGAAAGCGTCACACTTAATAACTCACTTATAAAGTATGAAGTTAGTTAGAAATTAGTCAATTAGTGGATTATAGCTGTATTTTAATTTTTTAAATTCGGCCAATATTTACAATAAATGCTGAAAATGTAATTTTTGTTGCTCCTGGAAGCCGTTCGTTTAGCAGCCTACAAACTGGGATCGTGCACCGTTCAGTAATATAGTCCTGTCAGCAAATGATTATCCGAAAAATCAACGTTCCGATTTCTACGGCAGATACTGAAACCATTTCGACTACGATGTTTTAAATGCAGACACCGCGAAGTACATAGAAATAATCCAACTGCCATTTAAAAAGTGACTTAACACTAAAGTAGTCATCAAAATTATTTTGCACAGCAGTGAATGATGCTTTAACATGATGCGTAAATGCTGACAAATGAATGCTAATTCACTGTGGAATTTGATACTAGGCCGGGCACAATCCAATGATAGATCCACGTCAGGTTTTACAAGCGGCAAAGAGTGACTGTGCTCGTAACTAGCGAAGTTAGCCTTTTAAGTTATTGACCAGTAGATGGGTCTATTTCTATGTAGCATTACAATTCTTTTAAAAATTAATAAAATGTTCCCGACTATTATGCCGTGGATTTCACCATAAAATTCAACGTTTCGTCCCCATCTCCAGACGAAATTTTCAAGGGGGGATCGTAGCTTCTTTCAACGTCCTATTCACACCCTTGCCAGTGTGTGAATTGGACATTCAAAGAAGCTATGATCTGCTTGAAAATTTCCTCCGCAGATAGGGACGAAACATTGCGATTTGGGGTGAAAGCCATTCGACCACGGCATAATAGCCCGGGAACATTTTATTAACTGTATTTTAGGCCGTGAAAGTTTGTATTTTACAATTCTTTTAAAATTTGCTACCGGTATTTCTTATTGCTAAAACAATATAGCTCCGATCGGCCAAATAGTTTGTTTATAGTGCGCGTTTATAGAAATAAATGTAATGCGAAGGGTTTTTGTGGATGACGTTTTAGGATTTTGTTAAGGACCTAATTCATAACAATGTCTCTAACAATTTATTTCAACTTTAGGCAATCTGCGACCTTCAGAAAAGGCTTTCTGCAACCGGTTTGTGGAATTTCGTTGCGGTCGTGTTTCTATCTGTGATGAATACCGTAAAGTTCGAACCAAAAGAGTTTGAAAAAATAAAATCACATTATGAGCAAGAGTATCGGCACGTGACTGATGGTGTGATAAGAGGTGTCACGCATATCGAAGGCTTCAGTATATACGATTCTGTATGAACATTTAATTGTTCAGACGAAAAATCTGTGCTCTATGGATTCCGCAAACCTTAAATACAGTTCAACAACAAGCTTTTGTGAATTGGTAAAAACAAATGCTCAAAGAATTCGAGCGACGAAACACAAAATTCATATGTAACATCGAAACAGGAGCCTAAAATTTCGTATCTTCGTTCGAAACTACGCAGCAATTAACTGTTTAGGACTTCCAATGAGGATCGAAACCAATGAAAGCGGGCTGTTCGTGAAGAACTTCCAAAGAAGTGATTGCATTTCCTCTCTTCGCAACATTCTTATGTTTTTGACGTAAAAGCTGAAATTCCTGACTATGTTTGAAGTCACACAAGAACGATGACGGACTTTTGAGACTTTTAAGTCATGAAGGATTAGAACAGTTAGCATTTGTCGATCTTTCCAGTAACTTTTATTAAAAATTACAGGCAACGTACCTGATTAGCTAAAGCTTTTGACTGCACGCATCATAAGACGGTGCAGAAACATCCATCATTAAGGTGTAAGAGGAAATTCAGCAAATGTTATAAAATTTTTTGTGAAATGAAACAGTGTGCTCAGATAAAACATAAAACTGGTAACATTATTGCCAATAAACTGGGTTCCTTGAAGTCGAGTATGAAGGTCTCACACCACCTCTCAGAAGGGATCTGTTGCTAGCCTACGTGTGGTATAATGTCGGCAGTTTTTCTTGTGTTCGCGCGTTATCCTTTTGAGAAGTGAGACATAATCTGTCGTGTGTTTTTATTTTTTCAGGGATATTTTTATTTCTAAGATCCATCTTTTAGTTATATCACTGATTTACTTAATTTGCCTGTTGTAATCGCATTGAGGACTATGTATTTTTCATTCTCCTTCCGAGCGAGGTGGCTATGGCAGTCTTTATGCACTGGACTCTCATTTGGGAGGAGAGGGGTTTATTCCCGTCCCGCCATCCTGACTCGGGGTTGCCAAGGTTTCTCGGAGTTGCTAAGGTGAATGCTGCGATGGTTCCGTTGATGAGGCGATGCTCGTCTTCTTGCCCTTTCCATATGTAACCCTATCCTTCTTTGTTGATGTTTTATATATGTACGTATTATTTCGATAACTTATCTGAAATGACCGATACTGTTATGCTTAATGGTCTACGGACGAATAAGTAAATGAGAAAATAATCTCAGGTTTTAGTACTTGGGCTATTAATTTACATAAATTATTTAAACGTTGTTGATAGACAATACCACTGTTTATGCTGACGACACTTCACTACTTCTTGCGACACAGCCTGTAAGAGGTCCGTGAATAAGGAATTTATTGCTAGCGCACTCGAGCAGATGTAACTTCGATGGATTGCTCACGCGCTGCCTGCGATATGTAAGCTACAATAGAACCGCAGACCAGAGAGCAGTGTCGGTTGCAGTAAGAGCAGTGTCGGCGGCGGCGGCAGCAGCAGCAGTAGTAATAGTAATAGCTCGCAGTCGGGCGGTTGGGCCGGTCGTGGAGAGCGATGGCGTTGCATGAGCGATGTAGTATAAGGTAAAACCAAGAATTAGTATTCATAGCCACGCTCATATGTAATTTGTAACAACTGATTTTGTACTATTGTTATATCAAGTCCCACGTAAATTTTCTTTTTAAAAACTTTTAATAATAATCATTCTTATAAAATTAACTTTTGACAATCACTCATCTGAATTTAAAGATTTTACTAATTTCTCCTATCCATGGTCATCCCGATTATCGTCAAGAAAAATCAGTTGTTTCTTTTTATACATGACAAATCTAGCGGCCAGCATTGCACTGGGCTGTGCCAGAAAAATTTCTTATAGGAGCAGATATATACGCGTTATCCGGCGACTACATTGAGGTAGGAATTTTCAATTTATTCAGAATGATTTTTCAGTGCCATGACGCAGCACTGCTCACATCCAGATTTACCCGTTTAGTTTCACAGTCAGTTAATTATTGAAAGGTCATATGTGACATTTTTATTGGGAGGTTAGTCACATTTTTATTGTGAGGTTACGGGGAGAATTTAACTGCTGGGAGGTTATACTAAATGTGAATTTCATAATTATTTAACCTGTTGGGAGGTTTGGTTACAAGCTGATAATTTGAAAAACAGTTCTTGACTATTGAAGATGAAAAAAAATATTTCGACAGTATCAACATGTTTATAAATGGAAGAAAAACCGTGTACATGCAGTAGTCCATTTTGGCAGCCTTAGGCAGTCTTGGAAACTCAGACCTACAGGAGGAAAACATTTACAAATTCCTGAGTATGGCAGAGTTGACTTGGGAAATCACAGATAAAATTTAGTCCAAAATAAGCCCTGACATTTCTTACGACGAAAATGCCAAGCACTGTAAACGAAGACACTATTCAAATGCACTATGGTCCCATAGCCACACTTCGCTTACTGCGTTTCGTTCTGGGGTTGTGCCGCAAATGTACATGTATGAAGGTTGTTAAAGCTTCGAAAGATAGCCATTAGACGTATGTCTTAGAAATTCTTACACAAGCAAATTTCAAGATTTGCAGATAACTGCCCAGTGTCGTACACACACAGACCAGCCAGAACATTATGACCACCTACCTAACAGCCAGTATGCCCACCTTTGCCACGTATAAAAGCGGCGACACGTCGTGGCATGGAAGCAATGTGGCCTTGGAAGGTCGCTGGAGGGTGTTGACATCACATCTGCACACACAAGTCACCAAATTCCCGTAAATTCCGGTGAGCTGGGCGATGAGCTCTGACGTCACGTTAAATCACATCCCAGATGTGTTCGATCGGATTCAGATCTGGCAAGCCAGCACATCAATTGGAACACTCCACTGTGTTCCTCGAATCACTCTATCACACTCCTGGCCCCATGACATGGCGCATTACCTTACTGAAAAATGCCACTGCCGTCGTGAAACGTGATCGTCATGAGGGGGTGTACGTCGTTCGCTACCAATGTACGATACTTCCTGGCTGTCATGGCACCTTGCGAAGCTCCACTGGACCCATAGATGCCCCCATGGATGTTCCGCAGAGCATAATGGAGCCACTGCCAGCTTGTCTCCGTCACGCAGTACAGGTGTCACGGAAGTGTTCCTCTGTAAGACGACAGATTCGCGCCCTCCCATCTGCATGATGAAGGTATCGGGAGTCATAAGACCACGTACCGCTCTGCCACTGCGTCAACGTTAAGTGCCGACGGTCATGCGTCCATTTCAGTCGTAGTGTTAACATTGGCACATGCATGGGGTCGTCGGATGCAAAGGCCCATCGGTAGGAGTGTTCGGCGCATTGTGTTCAGACACGCTTCTACTCTGCCCACCATTAAAGTCTGATCTTAGTTCCGCCACAGTTCACCGCCTACCCTTTTTTTACCAGTCTGCCCAGCCTACGACGTCCGGTATCTAATGAAGAGCGGCTGCCCAAACTCACGACGTCTGGACGTGGTGTCACCTTGTGTTGAAGACACCACAGCACTCCTCGACCACCCAAGTCGAGCAGTTTCCTAAATACTCGTGCCGAGCCGCCAGGCCATCACGATCTACCCTCGCTCAAACTGAAGATAGGTGGCGCGCCTTCCTCATTCTACACATGGACAGCATGCTCACTGATACTATATGCACCGTGCGTGTGTGTGACTGGTAGCCATTCCTTGCCAGGTGACACCGCTATCGCCTGGATGGGTTTATATCGAGAGTAGGTCGGTGGTCAAAGTTCTGGCTGATCGGTGTATATGAAGTCACCCTTTTCTTAAATCTTCACTGCTCAGCCAATTTCAACCG
The DNA here is from genome assembly GCF_023864345.2 of Schistocerca serialis cubense. Lineage (NCBI taxonomy): Eukaryota > Metazoa > Arthropoda > Insecta > Orthoptera > Acrididae > Schistocerca > Schistocerca serialis. The sequence continues at coordinate 575,514,136 of NC_064639.1, forward strand.
ATATATACGTGATTATAGCACTAGAACTAGGAATGATTGCTACGTAAAAAGCAAGCGTTTAAAACTGTCGGATACAGGCCCAAGATGTGCAGGAAGTACTTGTTACAATAAGCTTCCACACAACATAATGAATACGGAAGTGTTGTCCGCATTCGAAAGTAAATTAAAGCAGCACCTGACTCTGGTATGCTCGTCGCCTATATGAAGTACCTAAATTTAAATTTGTTAGAGTCCTACAAAGCATAGCTTATAAGAATGCTCGCTGCTGCTCTATTTTCTGTGATAAATTCTACTGCGTTATTGGCTGCGATTTCGCTATTCCTGTTCTGAAGCGACGTTTCTATGAGCAGGCTTTACATGTCTGTCCAAGCATCCTGTTTTAGGCTCTATATTTATATGCATTTTTGTAGTGTACTTCTTGACGTGTCTGCTACTGTTGTTACAAGTGGTCCATGGATAAACTTATCAAATAAAAATATACCTCGTAACTTTTCTGTATGAAGGAAAAAATTATAAGACCGGTATTTCTGTGCACAGAAACGTACAGAAAATAGGAAAGGATCTGAATATACGGACAAGGCGACACCATTCAGGATTTTCTACTTTGTGTGTAACAGTTGGAAACTGCTGCTAGCTAAAAAATAACTCTTCAAGCCAGTACGATGACGCTATGAAATGGGCGATTTACATAAATTTTTCGTCCACGAAGGCGTAACTACTAACAGCAGAGGATGCAAACATTATGAGCATCTTCTTCCGCTCGAGAACGTATGAATGCAAAAATGAAAGTCTGCTAGTGAGGAGCGTATGTGCCGCCTTTAATCCTAACCGAATCTATGGGTTAAAGTCGAGACAGTACGTCATGTTTCAGCGTGGAGTTCCACACAATGTTGAGACATTTCCCATATGAAGCAAGAAGGCTCTTGTCTTCCTCCTGAAATGTTATACAATACCGCTACAGTGCAGCTAACTGACTAACCGTCACGCCACATGTATCTCTTCTCAGAGGGCTTTCCAGACTATTTCAAGCACGCGAACAAATTTGAGGAACTTGCCCCTGAAAAAGGTTTGTAAAATGCGTATTAGACGGATGTATTCTTCCTTAGAGTTCTTGCTATGAACCATAAGTAATCGAAGCTTATTTTATTGGTTATAAAAGCCACTAAGACTTTTCACCGATTATTCTAACTGGGGCAATTTGCTGTTTTGTTTGTCAAACCAGTATAATCTCTTGTTTGCATATGTCTTCATTGAAGGCAAGGCTGTTTCTGGAACATTCTTCCACACAAGCGACATGTCGTGGCACCTCCCCCTTCTTCGGACCCTGGCTGCCTGAAATGAAATGATCGTATAGCATTGATTGCTGGGAGTCTCTTCCTGCGGAAGTTCGTCCGCCGAGTTGCGAGTCTTTTCAATTGACACCACATGGGGCGATTTGAGCGAAGATGACGGTGAAATTATGACAACGCAACTCTTAGTCCCAGAGCAGAGAAAATCTCAGATCCGGCCGGGAATCGAACCCGGGCCCGCTACACGGCAGTCAGACGCAGTGGAGGGCGGGCGTCCTTTGGACCTTTACTCTGTGTAGTCGTTTCAAACATAATAATCTTCCTTCGTACCTGAACGGTAGAGGTTCACGGATTTCATGCGTGACCTCTGTTCGGTCACTGGTGGTAGCACTAATTTTAACTGACACTGCCGACACTGAAATGGTGTCACAGTAAAGTATGTGCATCGTGCTAGATGCCACACGAGATTTATTAATTATTTATTCATAAAAATTACAATTTTAAAAACTATACAGGGGAATAACAATAGCGAAAACTGACGTGCGGAAGTGTAAAACGACAAAACCAAAAGCGTTCCAGTAAACATCGGCTGTTTGCATGATAAATACGAATGTGTGATTACAAGCTGCCTCTGTTTTCAGTACGAATTTTTGTCCTGGTTATTGTTACTGGTAAAAGGGAACATCCAGCTCTTGCATGATCCAACATGGGTAGATCACGCGGAGTTTGTACCTTGGCCTCCATGGTCATCTAACCTATATCCTCTGGATTCTGCTGTCCGAATCATTTCAAAATGTGAAGTGTACAACACTTTTCTTGATAAAATGTAACTGGAGCAATGAACTATACAGCCATGTCAAGATTTACGAGATGATTCGGCGGTGTCTGAAAGAGTTTATAACTCAGTGCAGACATGAGTGCAGTATTGCCTTCAAATGTCAGGACTACATGGGGAAACACCATCTTTATCAGGTGTCAGTTCACAATAAATTCGAACAAGTGAGGTATCCAAGGCTATTTAGATACTCAGGAGATTGCAAGGAAGATCATTAGAACACCTACACTACATAGATTTAGCGTCCCATTCCCAATGAAATTGTCTAAGGTGGATGTTGTGGATTGGCAAGAGAGCCAACCCGGTATGAGAGGAAGCCGAAAGGCACGCGTTTTAGCTCACGCAGGCTGGCGTGTGGTCTGGAACAGGTCAAGGAAATTAGACTAGCAAAGAAGGACGTAGCTGTGGAATACTTAACTTTAATCCATAAATGGTGAACATCGCTCTTGACGGTACATGTTTTACTGCATCAATAGTAACTGGTAATGGCGCCTTGCTAGGTCGTAGCAAATGACGTAGCTGAAGGCTGTGCTAACTATCGTCTCGGCAAATGAGAGCGTATTTTGTCAGTGAACCATCGCTAGCAAAGTCGTTTGTACCACTGGGACGAGTGCTAGGAAGTCTAGTCCTGCCGTGTGGCGGCGCTCAGTCTGCAATCACTGATAGTGGCGACACGCAGGTCCGACGTATACTAACGGACCGCGGCCGATTTAAAGGCTACCACCTAGCTAGTGTGGTGTCTGGCGGTGACACCACAGTGGACATAATAATAGGCTCACACCTGTTGTAGAATCGATTTCAACCCCAGTGGGCTTCACAGGGAACCAGCACTGTGGGGTTTATAACCTCCCAGCTTTAGTGGGAGTGGAGGTACAGGCAAAAACTTGTTCTTTCTAGCACCTGGCTGCCCTGCACGAGAGGCATTTTGTGTGGGAGTATCAGTCTTCCATACCAACTTTGCGGGGCAGCCTGTAAGTCAGGGGGCAAGAAACTGCTTTCCAGGCTCAAACATGGTAGAGGAGGGTGGTCAGAGTGAAAGGGAGAAAGAAATAGAGAGGGGGGGGAGGGGGAGTTGCATTCAGCAGGTGGAAGGTGTAGTGGGGTAGTGTGCAAGTGTAAAAGGAAGAGGGGGAGGATGATATGGTCAGAGGGGGAGTAGATTACTGTTTAACATCCTAACAACAGCAAGATCATTAGAGACAGAGCACAAGCTCGGATTAGGGAAAGTTGGAGGAAGAAACCAGCCGTGCCCTTACAAAGAAATCCCAGGATTTGCCCCAAGCGATTTAGGGAAATCACGGAAAACCTAAATCAGAACGGCCGGGCAAGTTTTGAATCGTCGTCCGCACGAATACGAGTCCAGTGTGCTAAGGAGGAAGATGTTCATTGACAGAGGTGGGAGGAAGATGTGGACACAGACAGGGGGAGGAAGAGGTACGTTCAATGCAAGTGTCTAAAACAAACGCTGGTAAACTGTGTACAAACAGCTACTTAACAAAACTTTGGCACAGTTCTTAAAGCAGTATACAGAGAGAACAAGCCCAGTGACTGTGTGTAGGCGTACGACATACCATGTTGTCAACAGTCGGGCTACTTCAATTGACAGCAGAGCAAATATGACCGCAACTTGTCGTTATATTACAACTTAGTTTCTGCTCGCGGATGATAGCATATCTATATTTCCTACTCAGTGACTATCAGCTCTAACAGCACTCAAAATTTTTTAACATCTGTTAGACTGAAATCGCCATTGTATACAGGTTTATCAAAGTGTTGGAAACAATGCGTGAATAAGGCCATTCCGTTAACCCCGCCTGGGTGAAACCACACGGTGACATCACTGGCAATGAAGCTCCCAACCGCTTAGCCAAAGAAGCTGCTGTGACCGCATACATCACCTGGACTACGATCCCAAGTACTGATTACTGATCTGTCCTACACAGATGCAAAACACATGACTGGCAACACGAATGGGGAAAAACAACAAGCGTAGGCAAGAAACACACAGTTTTCGCCAGTCGGTCCCCTATTCTACAAAATAAAATAAGTGCCTAGACATCTCCCCCCCCCCCCTCCTCCTCCCAGCAGACTCAAATTTAACCACGGATGATTCCATCATCATCATCATCATCATCATCATCATCATCATCTCAGACTACACATCGTAGAACCACCTTTTTGGTATTGTGAAGAAGACGCATGTCACCTCTGCGGGTGCACCAGACTACATGGAAGTACTGCAATCAATTGACATCAATTTGTAAAGCTCGGTCATCCCTCGCCACCTTGCGTGACGACTTTTCCACGCGACGTGTAGATTCACTGTTGCTTCGGATACCCATACCTACGACCAACGTATTACTGACAATGGACTCCATATAAGCTTTGTGCAACATTCGGTTTTACACTTACTACTGGGTAAGGATCAATCTATAACTGTGTTGTATAATTACCCATATATTTGTTAGTTTGAGCTGACTTCATGCTGTAAGTTAAAGGCCAAATAAATTACATGAAAAAAAAAAACATGTAACGTACCGGGATAGTACTGTATTTCGTTTTCAGGTATGTCTTGGGTGAAATTTGAGGCCAGAAGAATTGGTCGAAAACCTTACAAGTCAAATATGTTAGTGCTAAATAGGACAATATTTGATACAGCCCGTAACCACACGTTTGCAGTTAACTCGCAAACGTTTCGTTTGCAGACCGAAGTTTTTGCTTCTACTGTATACTTTCAGCTGTGTCAGTTTTCGGCACTAATTATTATACACACTGTATACAGATGTTGCTTTAGCTTGGTGCCACAAGCGGCAGCTTGGGTTAAAAACCTGTCCTGCCTGACGATAAAGTTAGCAACACTAGACGCCCGTCAAAGGGAGTGGTGATCTGGAAATAATGCAATAATATCCCGTCGGATAATTACAATATGCGATAATTTAGTACTCTGACAAAGCGGTGAGCGAGTCACTCCTGCTTTCAGATACACTAAAACGAACTTCTTGTATTTGTAGCATACTGGGAAACGACAGACGATCCGCGCAATAATGCGTAATGCGGCATCCCAGGGATATATCGAGTAAAACGGAACATCAAAATCCGGGACTCGCATCAAATTGTGAGATTTGGCAATACGCACTTCGTTTTTACGCGGCTTTGATAAATTATTTTCGAGTAATTGCAGCGCATTTAAGGCCACGAAAAGTAAGTACTACGACAGTTACGCTTTTCTCGTACTTGTAACATAACTTCTGTTCCGGCCTTAATGAACTCAAAGGGGCGTTTAAATCTTATGTTCCCTCAGATCTGGCCTTAGGCCTTTTTCAGAGAGCAAGCTAGTCCTATCCTGAATTCTACCAATTATACATTTAACGTATACGTTCTCTGGCCGACATTCTGACAAGATTGAACGTGTTTACTGCAATCGACTCGAAATGTTTATTTTAATTTAACCAACATTCAGATACACTTTGCTTCTTTATTATTTTGCTCTTTCATAACAGTCCCCCTCCCTATCACACAATCTTATATTTTATTGGCTCAAGAATAATTAATAAATACAGATAAGATATGAAGATCGTGCCAATTTACTGAAAAGATCTGACAGTTACAACAGAATACAGATTGACCCAAGTAAACTTAGGCACATGGGGATACGTATGACACAAAATAATAAATTCTTATCTGGATGCAATCTGCATGCGCTAATTATTCGTTTGCAGAAAAAAAACTACGTATGAGCAGTTTCATACACGCAATTATTCTATGTTTCGTGGCCACAGACACCAGTAGAATATCACCATCAGTAGGCCTACCGATCACTCCACATGGTACTAGGAAAAGTTCCTTTAAAAACTTAACTCAGGCGTAATAATTCATGAAATCAACAACCGCATGTCATGTGGACTCTGCAAGAACAGTGCCGACTACTTTTAACAAAGTGGGAAAAAGGAATTACAATCTCTGAGTATTTCAGTTAATAGAATAGGAAGTGAACAATCGCGTGGGGCATCAGTGTCTAGTACTCAAAAATCTGATTTATACTCCTGCAGAACGAAAATAATTTTAAACGCTAATTTTTTTGTAATTACTTTTTCCTGGGGATCAGTAACGCATGTTTGTAAGGATTAGCAACTACTCTTTCTTCGCGGTGAATTTAGTGACCTGCAATTTAAGTTACATTTGTAGGAAGACCATTAACTTGAGTGAATTCCATATACTGCTGAAGTACCCCGCGTTACTGTAGGAGTTAAGTTTCTTAGTTGATTGTATAGCAGTCCACATGAGACCGCAATCAGCTGGTCAAAATCGCTACTAGATTGGTTTGCTGCACTTTTTAAAATGCAACTGTCTTAGACAAGTTGTGGACAAATGCATTCTCACAGAAACTGAAAACGTGTTACATACTCATGTGCATGAAAATAAAGACTTAACGCTTCCTTTTGTAATTACCAGAAAGTGGATCCTTGGGAACTTGTCCGACGTTGACGCCTTTTTCTTCGTAAGTGTAACGAACACTCGCGCAGTTCATATCGCCTGCCAATGTACCTTGTAAAAATGCCAGTGTCAATAACACACAAAGATTCACCCGCACAAAAGTAAGTCCGCTTCTCAAGCTGTATAGCTGTCGAAACTTTTTGTTCATGTCACGATTACACCCGTTCACAGCCATGCCGACGCGTCTGTTTCTGTTGTCAGAACAAAATCAGATCTTTTTATGTCACTGTGGATCAAATTGAGCGCTAAACTTGATTGTATACATCTGTTTCTTATATCCGGTATGTATATACCGGTGCGGACATTAAAGATAAAAATAAACACTTCAGATTGTTTTCGCGCTCATTACTGTCTTTTGACATCCACTAACCCGCCCGCACCTACCTCGCGCTAGCTCGCCCTACCAACTACTGTGCACTCTCCTTGCACATGGATACGACTGCCCATAGTTTTCATCTCGTAACCAGAGGTAGCGCCACCGTCGAAGCCATGTAGCGTAGCGTCTTTGGCCCGGGTACGGACATATCCACAGACTATTGTTAAAATATCTTTCGACGGATTACGAACTTTTTAATGAAATAAATCAGTCTAAAAGAAACATTACAGGAGTTATCCCACAGTATCTGTAATTTTGTTAGTTAACAGATAAATCCTTTAGTTGACATCTTACATAGCATCTCTGATTACGTAATTACGATTAACTTCAAATAAAACACACTGTTCCGTAGAGGTGGGCCAAACGGTTATTCTGGAGTAACCGTTATCACAGTTCCAGTTATTCTTTGATAACCGTTATCGTTAACGGTTATTAATAACTGCCAAGTTATTTTTCGCTAGCGAATACCGATAACTCCGACAGTTAAATAACGACGTAGTTGGAATCCATCAGTTTAGTTATCAGCAGAACTGCGAGTAGTGTGAAATAGCAGGAATGTCGTATGAATCGTGTCATAACCTCAGCTTATTAACTCCGGGTACATTTTAGTTGATGTTAGAACGATTATTAGTGTTTCATATTATATGTTTGTAGGTTATCGGTCGCTATTAGAAATATTATCTTCGCAGCTGCGACAGAAAGTACGCGGAACTTCGCCAAAGCACTGTTTAAGTAAAATGTTAACAACGTGTGTTTTTAAGTATGAAGTAATATGTAAACTGAGTACTGTAGGTTAAATTCGAAGCTTAATTTCTTGTGCTGCTCGCATAATAGAATAAAGTGTACAGCCTTATAATACAACAAAAAATATACGTAATGTGACAGATTCGTTTACTCCTGTGCTGTAAAAGCTAGTCCTATTGGGGAAAGTGTGAGTACGCTAATCCAAGTTTTATGTCAGATTTGCAAACTGCTCGATTTCTCCAGCGACAGCATGTTTACAACATATGAAGACATGCAGATCGAAAAGGTTGACAGTGTTACATTTCTGGGACTACAACTCGATAATAAATTTAGTTGGGAAGGGCATAACACATTTTTTCATTCTATTATTTCATAAGGGAGCATATTCTGTGGTAACTTATCAAACGTAGCAAAAGTTTTTCGCATGTAAAAGCGTGTAATAAAAATAGTTTGTGGTATCAATTCAAGAACATCATGTAGGAACCTGTTCAAGGAACTTTGTATTCTAACCACTGCGTCCTAGTATATTTATTCCTTTATGAAATTTGTTTCAAGTATTTCCAACCAATAGCTTAATACATAATATCAGTACTAGAAATGGAAACAGCAATCTACATAAAGACCTAAAATTAGTTACCTTGGTCCAAAAGGGGTCCAATATTCAGGAACATGCATTTTCAATAAACTGCCAGCAAGTCAGCAACCATTAAAAACTTGGTTTCAGATAAGGCACGGTTTACAGTGTGTTTGAAAGACTATTTGATACAGAAGTGTCTGATTCCACCCGTCATCAATATGCCGGAAATGGCTATTTTAAGTGTCTATGACGTCACTACATACACATGGCAACAAACACGAAGTTACATATAAATAATACAATAACATTTCCCACCAAAAATACAATCAAACCAATGGGACAACTGCGGGAAGTTGGGGGTTTTAGGGTGAGGACAAGCTAGTAAAAAAAACACACCATGATCCCAAAACACAAAATGAAGAACAAAAAGAACAATATAGGTCAACTATAGGTGACCATACCAAAACACCAATACCCACAACTAAAAGTACGAAAATTGGAATCAGACATTTCCCTTGACCTACATAGGTCAACCTCAGATGACGATACTAAAACATCAACACACACAACTATGAAAATGGGAATCGGTCATTTCCGGTGACCTATATAGGTCCACCACAGCTACTGATGCCAAATACCAACACCTACAACTGCGAAAAATAAAACCACAATCCCAAAAGTCCACAAATCAATCATCCCTACATAAATTAAATCACATTCAATACTTCATAAATACACAAAACATCACAGCTAGAAAAAAAAAAAATATATTAATTACCACCAGCAAATTCCGGCACTGCAACCTAGATCGACAGCCCCCCCCCCCCCCCCCCCCACACACACACACACACACACACACACACACACACACACAAAAACCAACTCATAAACACCGTGCCGTAATGACATTCACACACCACAACACCTTTACGTCGAAGCAGACGGGTGGAATCAGACGCTTCCACTGACCCCTCCTTCTACTCTGTAGCTGAATATCGTAACAGAGACTGATAGACCAGCTTAGGTAAAAATTCTGCTATATTTCGGTTTTGACAGCACTTGGTTGCAACAGTCAAGATCGGGTATTCTGTGTACGATAAATTTATTAAAAGTACGTAACTGTGTTTTATTCTGTCAGTGTACCAATTCTGTAAATATTAGCAGTTACTGTGATATATTCACATATTTTGACAATCTCCTGACAAATGATGAGGATAACAATTATTATATTCCACTGTATTATGTTATACTTTCTGACATGTTATTTGTCATTCGCGATGGCCAGCGGCTATTTCCGTAGCAGTACGAAAATATTTGTTCGCTCCAGTTACTATCCTCTCTGGAAATATCACCTGGAACTACGACCTTTAACTGGAGTCACCGAGTCAGGAACGTCTACACACACAGTTATTCCGTTACCAGCTTCCAGGTTATCTGTGGTGGTAGCCCGATAACTACCAGAGAACTAGAACTACGAGCCAATAACGATAACTGCCAGAGGAGAATACCGGTCTCTGACAGTTATTTCCATAGTCGCTCGAATTCCTAAGTAACTTTCCTTGTACTACCCGTCCAAGCTAAATTAACACGTAAGGCGGTGGCTTAAGGGAACAACCGTACTTGTTAATGCCTGTACTGCAGCTCCTATCAGCCACGGCTTGGACATTAACTTTATTTAATTGTTTATGCTAAAAGTAACGAAGGCCCACGAAATAGTACACAGTTCTTATCAACAGATGGCGCGCAGTCTCACAGTTATTCCCATGGTCTATAGAACGCCTTCCAAATGCGCAGTACGACCTTCGGTCAACAGATGGCGCGAGGCACTGTTGACACTAAACAGTTATTGAAATAACTGCCAGAATCAGAGGAACGGTTATCGCAGTAACCGTTACTTCTCAGTAACCGGTTATTTCTATCAGTTACGTTATTTTTTGCCACCTCTACTGTTCCGGCTGTTGCCGGGTGAAGTTCGTATGTGGTGTGTTTTCGATATTTTAATGTGATAATAGCGTATAAAAATTTTTTGTAGCGGACCCTGTGCAGCCTTCGTGTTTTACTGCGGATATTTGTTTGTGTACACGCTCCGCTTTTTGTAGAGGTGTGGTTTACACAGCTGTCAAACATGAAATTCCAACCAGTAACACATTGTATATTCGATATGGATGGAACACTTTTGGGTAATTTTTACGAATAAATATAGTGTCATTTTATTCTCATGTGGCGTACTAGCATTACACAGTGTGACAAAGCGACAATATCTTCATTTACCAAGAATAATGGAAACAGTAACAACCTCTTGCAACAAAATTTTGTGTTATGTTTTAATTTAAAAAAAGGTATAGTTGTTCACCATGTTGGCCATTTCAGATGATGATAAAGTTGTCAATAATATTTGTGTTCAACCGATTGATCAACCACAAGTTGCTCGTCTATTGTGTGCTGCACGCGTGTTTCAACCCTTGAAACAAAGACATCAGAAATACCTAAGTATACTTCATCTCAAATTGTTCGGTGGATTTCATTTCACAGCAGCATAAAATATAGTGGTCATCTGAAAGTGTTACGTTCAGTTACTTCTATCAGCTTCTGATGTTAAGGTGTAACTGAGACCCAAAAGAATATTATTCACGTGAAGAAGTTCCGTTTTTAATTCTCCTTGCCTTTGGTGATTTACTCACTCTAATTTGTGTCATCATCCGAGACAAATGTAACATTGCAGGTCATTGTTACCAGCACATTTCCACACAGAACTGACCCAATACATATTAATTTACCGGTGCTGTCGCAAAATCTAACTTTTTGCTGCGACCATGGGATTGGGGGGGGGGGGGGGGGGCTGTTGTATGATCTGGCTTCATGTGACCAGTTAGAGGATGGTGACAGCCTGTGCAAAAGTGCTAACTGGTGTATAATTTGTAACATCTGAATGTTCTCAGCATGTGACTTCATACACATTAACAGATTAAATTTATTTAACATCATCTTAGTCTTGGCTTTCACTAGTGTGTGGTACTTCCCCTCTCCCCCTATAGTTTCTGTTGTGGTTACTGATTGATTTGTAGCATACCAAGCCCCAGTTGTTATTGGAAGGTGAAAATTTGGTTGAGAGTTGGCAAAGCCAACAAAAGTGAATAAATATAAAATAAAGTTTGTTGGAATTGAATTACCTTTATGGTAACCAGTTGGCTATGCTTGTGCCATATTATAAAAACTAAAATTCCAATGTAAATTCAGAAAAGCTGTATTTCAGGTAGATGTAGATACATAATAGACAAAAGAGTGCCATATAGTGTGGTGCATATAATGTACCATATATTGTTCATAATCTATTAAAAATGCAAGGCACTATGTAACTCTTACCTTTCGCGTCATTTTGTTTCATACCTACCAACTGAAAGGCAACTAGGCTACCTCATTTATTCATATTTATTTTTACCAATGGCTACAAAATTTTATCTTAGACATCTGATGAGGAACATGATATTACCAGTAACAGTGTTCAGATAAACTATTACATCCTTTGCACTTTCATCCATTTTTATGCAAGTGATTTGATTTGCACTGATTTCCTAATTTCTTTTGTAAAGTAACTAGCAGTTACAATGAGTGAGGGTATTAGAGCTGACGTGGAAGGATACCCGAGTAGATGCACGTGTAAGACTTCAAAACTGGGATAGGGAAACTGGCAAGAAGGTCTGCTGCTTGCTAGCAAACATGCACATGCTGTAAGCAGTGAGTGATATATATAATATTTTACAGCAACCATACCAATAGACTGCTCTGTAGGTCAGCAAAGTGGTTGTTGAGCATTCATGTATCACCAGCTTTCCTTAAAGGTGTAGCAGCATCGCATGTCATGGTTGAAGATACTAGGAGACAAGGAAATTCATGGCAAAAGGTATATTAGCTCTAAGTGAGTATTTCAGTAGGGGCCTATAGACTTTCTGAAACCTTGTTTGTGCAAGAAAGACGTTTGATGCCTTCCACATTTGCTTCCAACCCTGAAGTTTCAAAAACCCAGGGAAGCAGCGACACATATTTACCTAGTTGTGTGTAACACACAGTGTCGTCAAATGAAAACATCGAAAGCATTTAAGAAACGTATCCATGACCACTCAATGCCCCACACAATTTGTGAAAATTGGGCAAAGCTAGGTTAAAAATAATTCAGATTAAATTTGGTGGCCTGAAGAAATAATGCCACCGCCTACTTTTTGCATAGTTTTATGCCAAGATGTGTTCTGGTTTTAACCTTCTTCAGTTGTTCTAATACATTTATATCTTCATTTTGTCAAATGCATTTTGAAAGGTGCAGCTGCCATTTATTCTATAACTTTTAACTCTTTGTTTCACATTTATGTACACAATACACACATTTTTAGTTTCATTTATACATTGGCACAAGCTGCATTGTCAGTGGAGCTAAAGGTGCATGTTACACATGTAAATGTGGATTATGAACAACAGATTGCAGAGTAAAAGGCATTCAAAATGAACTCAACAGAAACATAGTTTTTACAAAACTATAAGTGTTTTATACAAATTTGAGACGAGTGAAAACCCTAAATGCATTTTGGCATAAATAAAAAGCTATATTAAAAACTGTCTTGTTGCTGCATTCCTTCAAGTAACTTAATCCACATCTAAACCACCAGTATCATTTATAAATTAATTTTATTTGATGGCATCCCAGATGTACTGACTGGAATGTAGACTAGGTGATCTAGTGGTTCACACTAGCATCCTAACATCTACGAAAGTTCTTAAGATGAATATTGCACAATTCAGGAGGGATGCTATCAGATCTGCAGTTGAACAAGTGGATGCCCACAATTTGTTGGTGAGACAATGGCAAGCATTTTGGATGATCCCATTTCACCCTTTGTAAAGATTCCTCACTGGAGAATACCTCCACAGCCTGTCTGAACAGTGCCCTGCTGACAAGCAGGGTGCCTTTTGTTGTTGTTTTAATTATTCTCGTACCCTGCCACTCGCATTTACCAGTATGTACTGAGATTCATCCATCCAGGTGACGCATTTCTATACTTAGAATATCCATAGGTGGTTAGCCCAGATAGTTTTTTGCTTTGTGGCATGTCATGAGCAGCCACACACATTTTGTTCAGGAGTGGTGTCTTCTTTCCATAGTAATGACACAGATGCTGATGACACGGCTGCACATACGTTATCATCATCATCGAGGAGTGAATTGATGAGTGGTTTACTCTATACTAGTTCACCTATCCACTGTTAAAATCCACGTTAGTATTTGGTGACCCCTGTCATCAACACATTGTTGCCCACAGCAGCGGACTTGTTAGCAAATGTACTGTTAAGTACATCCTTGATATGATGTTGCTTGCGAGTAGGCCTACTTCTGTGCTTCTGTGACCTCTACAATGGGAAACATAAGTTGGTTGCAGTCAGATTCACTATCTTGAACTCATATGCCCACAAGTGTACATTATTATGCTATGGTTACTAAAATAAGCAACTATTCTATTGTATGTTACATTACATGTGAACACAAGTAGTAATGTTATTGGAACATGAAGTTTACTCAGCTGGTATCGTTACAGGTTTCCATTAAAATTCATGTTTCCCTGTTGGGGTGCAATATTTTGATGATTGACCTAATTACCTTCCTCAGTTGCTATGAGCAGTGGTTTCAAGCGAACTTACCACCTGGATTCCATTAATATTAGACAACTGCAATTCTGTTTGTCTGTGTCTGTGTAAGATTTTGGTACTCCAGGTGAGAGGAAATACTTTCAAAATCTTTCTCTGTCATCCTCATTGGGATGTTTTCATTTCAGGTGAAAGTTCCCAGATGATCCTCTCTTTGTTTAATGGCAGCAGAACAGATGTTCACATAGGACTAGTAATCCCTCTCCTCATTAGTTATCTATCAGACTAGCTGCACCAGTAACCTTTTCGTGGCATGCATGATACCAGCTCACTGGTGGAAAACAGTTGCTCTTACTGTGCTGGAGGGAAACAAAACACACACACACACACACACACACACACACACACACACACACACACACACACACACACGCACACATTGTTGACAGTTTCCTCCTCTGATCAAAAGACATGCCAGCACATGAAAATTGCCGTATAGGACCTTTGGTACAATGTATGGTGGAACTGCACTTGTGGTGGCATGAGCTTTTGTGTTGCGTTCTGCTGTTGGTAATGGTTTGCTATGTAGATAGCCAATGAGATTCATGTTAGTAATTTCCTATTGTTTTGTAAGTAAAGGTAGCTAGTATTTTGTTATAAGTTTAGAATTTAGCCACTTTGTTGAAATTTTCAGCAAAATCGGAAATTCGATATAAAAGTAGGTTAGTCCAACAACAAATGTAACTCTCAGGCTCATTATACATTGATCAGTCTCTCATGGCACTCTTATTTTTGTGCTGAGATTCAAACCAGTTATCACATTTCAATCTCATCTGGACCTGAGGATAAGCTAAAGATCAGTCTGTTACCACAACCAAGTTTTTTCTTCTAGATTCGTTGGCTTCACTATCTCACAGCCAGTCACATTCCCACTGAACCTAGGCCTCGTTTTTCGCTGTGTGTCAGTCTGTCTGTCTCCACAACCAGCTTTCCAAATTTATTGGCTTCACCAGCTCACAACCAAATTATCATATTACAGTCTAACTTAGGCCTTTGCTAGAGGTCAGTTTGTCAGCACATTCTGGTTTTTCTAGTCATTAAAAAAAATGCAAAAATTAGTAAGCAACCCTAAAATTCATAATCACCAGATCAGTAAAAGTTTCTTTGGCACTCTCCATATTTAAAACAAATGTAATCAATTCATATGTTCTGTCAAAGGAAAGCATTGGATTCAGCAATTCTCATTGGCTGCTGTATACTATCAACCAATTGGCGTTAACCAATCGTCATCCACACACAATGCAGGAACCACCAATTTCTTACATGTATTTTAGCCCAATGTATGTTATATTTACTGGCAAGATTGTATTGGGATCTGTTATAGGCCTACATTTTAGGTGACAATGTCACAAATGTATCCACATATCTGAAAATTTTGTGAATTGGCTGGAGTCCTTCCATAAGAGCTGAGGAAATATTAATGTAACTATTCTGGCCAAGGTGGCTCAGTGGTTGAGGCAGTAGATAAGCATTTTGAATGGGGAGGGGTATGTATTCCCTGCCTGATGATCCAAGTGTATATTGTTTGTATTTTCCCTTAATGAAGGTGAATGCCAAGATGCTTCATTTGACAGCAACATTTATAAGTGTAATTCAGTGTTGTGCTCACTTTCTATTGTCCTTTCTGTTGACATTATGTTAAGTATTGAATGTTATTACCTTTCTTTAATGAATTAGTGGGCAAGCAGTTCACAGTGTATCAAAACAATGTGCATGTGTGTTTATTGGGCACAAATGAGATTTATAATAGACTTACTCTGCCAATAACAATTTTATAGGGAAAATACTACCCCAGTCTTTTAGGGCACCAAACCTGAAAGCAGCAGATGGTATAGTTTTGTGTGTTATCTAACTCCCCCCCCCCCCCCACCTCCACTCCCCCTGGAGCCCAATCAATGAAGACCAGAACAAGGTCAGATAGGGGAAAAAATGCTGTAGCCACAAATTTTTGTACAGTTGTAGGAGGAATGTTGTGTACTATAAATCCTGACCAGCTGGGTATGAGCATGGGGGTGGTATAGCATTTAATACTCATTCTTTTGCATTTTTCTTGAATAACTCAAACTGCAGCTTCAAGCAAAAGTATTTACCAGTACATAATTAAACTACAAAAAAAGTCCTGTTCATTTTTTCTCTAGCACTAATAGCTTCCATGTTTCAGGAATAGAAAAATCGCAGGTTCTTAAAAGCAGTATTTTAATGGTATAAAATTAGTATTTCTTGTTAAATGAAGGTAGTTTTAAAAATGACTGTTCCATGTCTAAGTGCAGTAGATCTATGTTAAGGGATGAATTGGGTTCTGGGGGTGTAACCAGGTGGAGGGGATGGGGTGGAGGCTAGAAGCACGAAGGAAGGTACTCGTCAGCTTGTGGTCACACAGTTCCCTCATTCATAGATCTGCAAGCTGAAGAGTGGACAGGTGATTCTCCATTCTATCTACACCACTATGCCACAAGAAGCAACTACAGAGTGTTTCACAAAAATTATACCGACTCTTTAAAGCATGCCTTATGAATCACTGGTGATACAGTGCACATATGGGCCCACTGGTGTTTGTTTTCAATGAAGTCCATTAACACTACATAGAATACAGATATCAGTTACTAATAAAGCTAAGGCATGAAACACATACAGACAGAATCTACATAATCCCATGTACATTGTTCTGTGCGACCAGACAAGAAGTCATTCTTAGTCATCCAGAACAACAGAATAGCATTATTCCAGGAAAAGAAACTTCCTCCACCATGAGCACTGCTTGCTTTCCAGTTTACAGACAGATTATACCTTCCCAACATTTCATGTCTTATTCTCATATGTGAGCTGACAAAATAACTTCACTGAGCCTGTGTTTATGTCATGGAGTTATTCTCAGTTTAGTAAATAAGTAATTATTTGCAATTATTAATTAAGATATTATGTAAAATATTAAACAATTGGAGATGTCGGGTATCTACCACACTGATGAACCTGCCCCAATGTAACATGTAAACAGTATACATTCGACACTGTTGATTTCATTGTCTTTGTTATTGCTGGATATTGATGGGTATCAAATGTGTCACCCCAGTCTTACCTCTCCTAACTTCAGAAGAGGCCCAGAGACTTAATTACCTCCCTCTGTAACAGAAGTAAATCACTAGCTGTTACGAAACTGAAATACTTCAACTTAAGTTAGGCAATGGATTACAGCAGATTGCTGTTTTAGACTTGAACGTGATTAATCCAATTGCATGAGATATATTTAGACCCACTTTGTAAGATACATTGTAGATGTGTGGTAAATGGTTCCACTCAGTGCAACCCACTCTACAAGTGTCAGCAGTCCCTGAATGGGAGAGACTTATGCAGTCTTACAGTAACATAATGGTGGGGAAGTACAGTAACTTTCTGGGCATTCATTATTTCACCACTAAGTGACTAAAAACATGGATTATAATATATTGTCAACAATGAACTGTAGCAGGATGGCACATTTACCAATCCATTCCATTTCCCACCAACATTACAAAGGTCATTGTCAACAGCACACGAAATTATACACTTCTCAACCGTTGTTTATGGGAACTAATTTACATAAAAACTCACTTAACAGTTGCAAATAAGTAATCATTTAATAAACTGAAAGTAACTCGACTATATCTGTGGGTAGTTTGATAAGTCTGGTAAATTTCTGTGAAAGAATGGAATATTGTCATTGCGCCTTCATGGTCTGGAAGCTTGATTATTCCAAGGATCATATAAAAAAATTTCAGCAGTGTACAGCATACAGGTCATTATTGACAGCCATCTGAATTGCTCAGCGTGTCGACTGTTATTGAAAATGGAGAAAAGCAAGTTTCGTGCTGTTATTAAATATTGTACTTGTGGATTAATGAATTTAAACATGGTTGGACAAGCACCAAAGATGAAGTGTTCTCCGGCTGTCCAGTTGAGGTCACTACAAAGCAAACCATTGACAAAATCCTTCATATGGTAATGCAAGACTGCTGAATAAATATTAATGAGATTGCAGAGACTGAATGCATCTCAGCTGAACAAGTGCATAATATCCTGCATGGAGAATTGGCTGTGAAGAAGCTGTATTTGATGTGGTGCGACAATTGCTCAATGGCACAATATTTCAGCACAATGGCTGGCGATGTTTAAAAGCAGTCTGCAACACTTTTCATGTAAATTTGTGACTGTTAATGAAATGTGGATTCATCATACACCAGAGTCAAAACAGTGGATAAAAGCTGATGAATGTGCACCAAAGAAGGCAAAGACCATTTTGTCAGTTAGTATGGTTATGGCCACTGTTTTTTTGAGATTCCCAAGGAATAATCCCCACATATTACTTTAGAAAAAGATAGAACCCTAACTGGCCCCTGTTATGCTTCATTATTGGACTGTTTAAAACTTATATTGACTGAAAATAGACTAAGGTTGCCACGCAAAAAAAGTGCTCTTGTATCTGGGTAATGTACCATCCCGCACCTCAGTAATAACAATGGTGAAAGTGCCTGAATTGTTTCCTCATCCACGCTATTCACCAGACTTAGCCCCAAGTGATTTCTTCCTTTTCTCTAATTTGAAACTTCGGCATGAAGCAAAGAAATTTTCATCAAATGATGAAATGATAGTTACAGTCAGAGTGTCTTTTGCAGAGCTCGAAAGAACCCATTTTTCAGGTGAGATGAAAAAGTTGAATGATCACTGGACCAAGTGTATATCACTCAAAGGAGACTGTTGAGAAGTAAGGTGAGCTGTTTGCAAAACAAAGATTTTTTCTGGGTTTATTACCATCCTTATGGGACCATCCTTGTAGACACGACCTCAGTGAAGTTGTTTTGTCTGCTGACATAAGAGAATTAGCCAGGAAATATTGAAGAGGTATAGTCTGTGTGTAAACTGAAAAGCAAGCAAGTTACTTTTCCTCACTACAACTGCCATACAGGATGACTAAGGATCATTTTTTCCTCTAGCAGTGTGGAACAGTGTGCACAGATTTATGTAGATTCTGTCTATACACGTTTCATGCATTAGTATTTTTACTAACTGATATCTGCATTCCATTTAGTCTTATGGCACTGTGTGGAAAATGAACAAACCCAGGCTTCTCTGTTTACTGCATCACCAATAATTCATAAGGCATGCTGTTGAGGGTTGTTATAACTTTGTAAACACCCTGTAGTTGCTTAGTGGGATAGACAGTGGGAAATCACCTGCTCACTCTTCAACTCAGACCAGTGGCAGAGGGAAGTGCATGACCACAATCTGACAACTGCCTTCTCTTGTGCTTCTACCCTCCCCAATCTCTCCACCCTGTTACAATCTCAAAATCCAGTTTATCCCTTGATGTGACTCTACTGCACTTAGCTGTAGTACGCATATTTAATATTAATTCCTAACCCACTTCATTTAACAAGGAATATTAAATTTTATAACATTAAAACATTACTTTTAATAACAGTGATTTTTTTTTCCATCCCCTGCATTGGAGAAACTATTGGTCCTAAAGAGAAAATTTTTGTTGCACTGGGAAACATTTTTGCTAGATGCAGTAATTTTTGAGTTATTCAAGAAGATTTGTGAAAAAAGTGTCCTTTAAATGTGCCCCCTCCCCCCCAAGCCATACTGGTCAGGATTTTTAGTATGTTGTTCATGACACTCCAATTCTTTTTCACATATGTTGAATAGCTTTTTTGACAGTGTACGTCCTTGCCTTACACCATTTCCAATTCTCATCTCTTCTATCTCCTCATTTCCTACTTTGTCACTTCTTGCATTGTGTACAATTCCTTTATTATTCTTCATTCTTTCCAGTCTGTATCCCACATCATCAAAAATTCTCAGCTGTATACTCCAGTTGCCCCTATCAAAAGCCTGTTCCAAATTGATACACCTCGTTCATTTCTCTCATCTTTTACCCAATCATCCTCAGACAACCTATTGTGTCCTTTGTTCCTTTGCACTCTCAACCCAAACTGCCCCTCCCCAGTATTTTCCTCAATTTTCATTTCAGTTCTCCTTTGTATGACTCTCGTTGTAGCCTTTGTAATATGACTGATAAAACTGATTTTCCTATAGTCTTTGCATTCTTTTACATTGCACTTTCTAAGTGTTAGAATGGTCTGAAGTAGATCTTGACATCAAACTCCTGTGTCATAAATTCTGTCTGCTGCTTCAGTGAATCTGGCTATTGAATTTGGACTTTAGGCTTTCATTGTCTCGGATGGTATTCTGTCAAAGCTCAATGCTTTCTACTCCTGAAGCTCCTAAATTGCTGTCTCCAATTCCCATTTCAGTGTATTAGGACCTTGGTCTTCATGTTGTGTTCCCCTTCACCTTTGAAAAAAAAAAAAGACTCTGAGCACTATGGGACTTAACATCTATGGTAATCAGTCCCCTAGAACTTAGAACTACTTAAACCTAACTAACCTAAGGACATCACACAACACCCAGTCGTCACGAGGCAGAGAAAATCCCTGACCCCGCCGGGAATCGAACCCGGGGGCGGGAAGCGAGAACGCTACCACACGACCACGAGCTGTGGACCTCACCTTTGAAAACCAGTCAGGTGTTGCCACTCTGTGCATGATATAATTCTTCCACATAATCCATCCAAAATTCCTCCTCCTCTTCTATACATTCTGTCCTCTTCCCATTTTTTTAACATTCCTTGGGTGCATATTTTCCTTGTTTCCAAATTCTTCTATTTTCGCACATTGTTTCCTCACCCAATCCTTGCTAACCTGGTCAGTTAATTTTCTTAATTCATTGTATTGTCTTTTGCCTTCTTCCGAATTGCCATTTTTCCATTTGCTGCACTCATCCATTTTATCCAACATACTTCCTGTTATCCACTCTCCCTTAATTCTTGCTCTTTTCACTGCTCCAATTTCTATCTCTAATCCTTCCCATATTGCATTTCGAATGGATTAAACTCTTCAGTGACATCTGCTCTGCCTATTATGTACTCGAATTTATTTTCAACGTAGTGACAGCAGTGTGTCTTTAAAATCTCATTCTTTGGTTTCTCAAGATACCATTTCTTTATCTGTTGTCTTAATATGCTTTAATCATGTCCTGATACTTGCAACAAGTAAATTATTATCTGTATCAGCATTTGGATTTAGTAACATTTTAGCCATCTTAATGGTGGTTTTTAAATCTGATTGATTATAACAATATCTATTTGATATCTAGCAATTTCACCTGTTTTTTTTTCACCTGGTTTTTTCCACATGTATGATTAATTGATGATGCTTAAACCAAGTATTAGCAATCCAGAGATCAAATCGTTCACAGAAAGCTATCAGTTTTTCTCCCCATTTGGTGGTCTTTTCATGTCCTTAGTCTTTAACTACATTGTTTGTCCTTCTCTTTCCCACTATGCTATTCTAAATCACTCATCATTACTGTTCTTCTTTGTTCTTTCCCATTTTCTTCACAGATTTCCACAATCTGCTCCTTTATTTTGTCCACTTCCTCTTCATTTGCTTCTGATGTTGTCATTTAAAATAGAATAATCAGTGTATTCACATGGTTAATGTTTAATTTCACTTCTAACACACTGTCTCTAATCGTAATAACCCCCACTACATTCTTGTCAAGATGTTTCCTATATATAACACCATTCAAATTTTCCTTCTCCTTCCCACCGAATTCCAAGTAGCCCTAAAAGACTTACATTATGCCTCTCCATTTCTCTCTCCACATTTTCTTTTCTTGTTCATCATCTTCAAATTTCATGCAGTAGTCCTCAATAGAAAGGCCTCCCTTAATTCCCCATTGTATCTTGATTTAATTCAGTCCATAGTGCTCCTGAGTACCCACCCACAGAGCCAATAGTGGGGGTATTCCAGAGTATATCTTCTCAGTAACAACCATACTTAAGAGTACTGTCCAATGGCACTAGGGATAGCACATGAGTCTTTAATACAGTGGTTTCCAATTGTCTTCTGTTTCCTATGACAGTGGCCTTTTCAGGTTCATCCTTATTTAGGGGTGGTTTCCCATTACAAGGGCGAGAGTGTGTCCTGCCTTCTACCTGCTCATCTACCCTTCAAGGAGGCTGTGGACATTTGACAGAAGTGGTCTCTTTATCTTGGGAGATACTTAATCCCTCCGTCATTAGCTGCTTGTGAGCAAGTGTTGCCTATTCTCTACCATTTGGAGGTAACATCATAATTTTCCTTTCATTGCATTTAGAACCAAATGATTTTTACTAGACTCTCCAGCACTTCCAGAGAGAGGGATCCTCATCTTGCATAAAATTGTACACACACCACAAGCTGCACATACACATTGGTACTTCAGCCACTGCAGCCCACAACTAGTTCTAGACACAAGAAAAAGTATCAAGTGGTCATATTAGTATCCACAGCTGAAGAAGACCGGGCTTGCTATGAGATTGCCATGTTTGAAGGGGGACGATTTCATGCAAGGTGAGGATCCACAGTTCAATGTCTTTTTTATTTATTGAATTTAATGAATGTTATGAACTGAGAATTAGTAATCTAATGATGAGAGCATTCTCTTGGAATGCATAGTTCAGTTCCTTCAGGTATTATTAAAATGGCTGAATGGAAATACTATTACTGATAGTCTAACAACTGCTGTTTCCCATCCGGAAAAATAGGTAATATTAAGATGTCAGATTCGTCTTCTTTCCTCCCACCATCCAAGCACAAAGACAGCAAGATGGGAAGCGCATGCCATTTTTTCACTTAAACTGCCCCAAGCCTCTGATTGAGTGGGATTTTCTTGGAGTGCTCGACTTGTCCTGCAATGGGCCTCAGACCTTGTCATGATACACAATAAAACTACTCCACACCTAAATAGGGATCATAAATGCTACCTGCTCAAGGTTTACAATTGTATCTGGCTTAGTGGTGAATTTCTTCCGCTGTGATGACATTCTAATCATAAAAACAGGAAAAACTCAACTTCCATTGGTAGCTGCAGAACAGTCAGTCGGAAGAACATGCTAATCAGATTGCACAAGAAGATGGGAGCATGTCAGTTCTACTGGATCTTTGAAAAACAATGCCTGTTGTCCGTCCAACTATCAGTGTCTCTTCTGATAGGGGAGGACCACAGCTACCCACCTGGTCCTGTTGGACACAACCAACTGGAAGGCTTTCACCAATACCTTAGGAATGCCTTTTTCAACTTGAATAAAGTATATGATACTGCCGTGCATCACCACACCTTAACCACACACCACAACTGGGGATTCTTGAGGTTTTATCTATAACTTAACAATTCAACCACTTTTTTTGTTAGTTGGTGCACCCATTAGTTTTCTATAAGTCCAGGTGAACAGTGTCGAGCAGATCTCAATGTTGAGTGTTACACTATCATTATTGCCTTCAGTGGATTACAAAGGCCCCATAATTGCTTCCACCCGCTGGTGGTAGTATAGATATGCAGATCACAGTTAGTGGCCTTATCCGTGCATGAACACCAAGAAGCCATACAGGTAGCATCCTATTGGGCTTTCTGTCATAGCTTCTGATTTTCTCTTGCTAAAACGTGGGTCCCACATTTTTGTTGCCGCTCAATGATCCATCCCAATCTGGAGCTCTACTTGGAGACAAACACCTGGAAATAGGCACAGAGTCCTATAGATTAGGCCTCTTTTTTACTATAACCTGACATGATTACCTCATGTCTGTCAACTTAAAACAAGCTGCATGTGGAAGCTCGACGCTATCCACTTGGTTAGCCATGTTTTGGGATGCTAATTGCACCACCCTCCTAAGCTTCTAGGGAGCACTGGTCTTGTCACGATTAGCCTACCAATGCTGTGTATGTAATTCAACAGCATCTTTAGCTTTGCGACTGTGAGCCACAGTTCATTGTTATGGCGTAAGGCTAGCCACAGGTGCCTTCTGTATGAGCTCCAATTACAATCTTCTGGTGGAAACTGGGATTCTACTTCAACAGTGTAGATAACACCAAGTGCTATCCAATGACTCCCCCCTGCCCCCCCTCACCCTTCCTGAGCCATCAGCCAGCTGACTGAATTCCTCTCCTCTGCCAGCCGCTTCATCTCATAGTAGCACCCTGACACTATGTCCTCAGTTATATGTTGGATAAATTGCAATATATGTCTTTCCCTACAGTTTTTACCCTCTACAGCTCCCTCTAGTATCATGACACTTATTCCTTGTTCACCTTTATACATGTTTGGAGAACAAAGGTCCAAATTTAACAACCTTGGTTTAGGTCTTCTGTGATTTTCCTAAATCACTCCAGGCAAATGATCCCTTTGATAGGGCGTGGTCAATTTCCTTCCCCATCCTTGCAATAATCCAAGCATGTGCTATGCCCCTAATGACCTCATTGTTGATAGGAAATCAAAACTAATATTGCTTCCTTTTTTCTTTACTTAGAGAAAGCTTTTTACAATGTTTACTTGAATATTCTCTTTCGAATTCTGAAGGTGGCAGGGGTAAAATACAGGGAATGAAAAGCTCTTTACAATTTGTAGAGAAACCAGATGGCAGTTATAAGAGTTGAGGGGCATGAAATGGAAGCAGTGGTTGGGAAGAGTGTGAGACAGGGTTGTAGCTTATTCCCCATGTTATTCAATTTGAATATTGAGCAAGCAGTAAAGGAAATAAGGGAAAAATTTGGAGTACGAATTAAAATCCATGGAGAAGAAATTAAAACTTTGATGTTTGCCGATAACATTGTAATTCTGTCAGAGACAGTAAAGGACCTAGAAGAGCAGTTGAATGGAATGGACAGCATCTTGAAAGGAGGATATAAGATGAACATCAACAAGAGTAAAGCGAAGATAGTGGAATGTAGTTGAATTAAATCGGGTGATGCTGAGGGAATTAGATTAGGAAATGAGACACTTATAATGGTAGATGAGTTCTGCTATTTGGGGAGCAAAATAACTGATGAAGTAGGAGGATGTAAAATGTAGACTGGTAATGGCAAGGAAAGTGTTTCTGAAGAAGAGAAATAGAGTATAGCAGGAAGTCTTTTTTTGAAAGTATTTGCATGGAGTGTAGCCATGTAAGGAAGTGAAACATGGACGATAAATAGTTTAGACAAGAAGAGAAAGAGGCTTTTGTAATGTGGTGCTACAGAAGAATGCTAAAGATTAGAGGGGTAGATCACATAACTAATGAGGAGATATTGAATAGAATTGGGGAGAAGAGGAATTTGTGGCACAACTTGACTAGGATGGATTGGTTGGTAGGACATGTTCTGAGGCATCAAGGGATCACCAATTTAGTATTGGAGGGCAGTGTGGAGGGTAAAAATCTTAGAGATCAATACACTAAGCAGATTCAGAAGGATGTAGGCTGCAGTAGGTACTTAGAGATGAAGAAACTTGCACAGGATAGGATAGCATGACCCTGTCATCATGTCCCTTCTTCTTGTCAGTGGTTTCCATAACTTCCTTTCTTTGCCAGTTCTGTAGAGAATCTCCTCATTCCATATCTTATCAGTCCACTTAATGTTCAACACCCTCCATAGCACCACATCTCAGACACTTTGATTCTCTTCTTTTCCAGTTTACCCACAGTCTATGATTCACTTCCATACAAAGCTGTGCTCCAGATGTACGTTATGAGAAATTTCTTCCTCAAATTAAGGCTGATGTTTGATACTCATCCATCATGTGTTATTTTGCTTCCAAGGTAGCAGAATTACTTTATATGCTTTGTGGTCACTAATTTTGATGTTGTTTCACTAATCACATTTCTAATACTACTCATTACTTTCATCTTCTTTCAGTTTATTCTCAATCCATAGTGTGCGTGTGTTCATAAGACTCTTCATCTCACAGTACATGCCCTCACTTTCACTGAGGATGGCAATGTCAATGGAAAATCTTGTCATTGATATCTTTTAATCCTGAATTTTAATCCCTTTCCAGAATCTTATCTTTTATTCGCTTCATTGATATATTGTATAGATTGAACAGTAGAGATGAAAGACTGCATCCCTGTCTTACAGCCTTTTTATGTAGAGCAATTCATTCTTGTTCTTCTTCTTGATTCTTATACATTTTGTATATCACTCACCTTTCCTCATAACTTACACCCATTTTTTGTGGATTTTTACCCTATTGCACTACTGTACATTGTCAAATGGTTTTTCTATTATGACAAATCCTATGAACATGTTGTGATTTTTCTGAAGTCTGGCATCTATCAGCAGGTGTGAAACCAGAACTACCTCTCTGGTGCCCTTCTGAAAACTGAACTGGTCATTATCTGACAGTCAGTTTTCTTTTCCATTCTCCTTTATACTCTTATTTTCAGCAACTTGGAGCGTGAGCTGTTAAGCTGATTGTGCAACAATTCTCAAATTTATCAGCCCTTGCTGGCTTTGGAATTGTGTGGATGATATTTTTCTGCAGTTCAGATGGTATGTGTTACGTCTTCCACAAAGAGACTTGAGTAGTCATTTGGTTGCTGCTTCCCCAGTGATTTGTCAATATTACAAAGGAATGCTACATATTCCTATGTCTTGTTTGACTGCAAATTTTCCAAATATCTGATAAATTGTTACACTAATACTGGAGCCCTCATCTTTTACTCTAATGCTCGATCCCCTATGTATTCCAATCAACTCCCATTTCTTCTTTGATCATTCCATCAGACAAGTCCTCCCCCCTGCTGGTCCGGGGATCAGAATAGGCCCGAGGTATTCCTGTCTGTCGTAAGAGGCGACTAAAAGGAGTCCCTCCCCCTCAAGGGGGTAGTTAGCGCCTGCGTCCGGAGACGGACGGTTCCACGACCTCTATTTGCGGTCATTTTGCTTTTTCACTTCTCATTTCTTCCTTCCTTTGGTTGGTTCGTTTCTTTGCTCTTCTCCACCTCACTGTCTTCCTTACTCTTTCCCTTGTCTTCTTCTCCTTGCCTTCTCATTGCCTTCTTTTCCTTGCCTTCTCATTGCCTTCTTCTTCTTGCCTTCTCATTGCCCTCTCCTTGCCTTCTCATTGCCTTCTTCTCCTTGCCTTCTCTGGTCTCCGCCTCAGCGTTTGAGACAGTCTGTCCTCTCTCTCCCTCTCTCTCTTCTTTTTCCTCTTCTTCCTTCCTCCCTGTGCGCACCTGAAGGCCGACCCACGCGTTCGCACGCGTAGCCGGTGACGGGGTAATGCGTAATCCCCCGCCCTGGGTAGACATGTAAGGCACGCACGTACCCCCTGGTAACGGCCAGGCCCAGGGAGGGGTGATTGCCTGAGCTGATACCTTCTGACCATGCGATTGGTCCCTCCGTCTGTTTCTCGGGAGGTGTGACCTGAGATGTAAACATTCACCTAAGGCGGGAGTGCCCTCTGAGAGGGTCCCCACAAGGGAGGAGCGCGCCTTCGGAGACGCTGGCAATCATGGGGGATTCCTCCGCAATGGATTTCAATCCATCTCTCTCGACTTCTGCCCAAAAACGGAAACTTGACCAGCCACCAGTGACAAAAGTACTACCGCCTGCCCCACAGTTCCTCGTCGTTTCTCGATCTGAGGACGGAAAGGATTTTTCCTCTGTCAACCCTTTCGTTATCCAGAAGGGCGTAGATGCCATAGCCGGATCTGTCAAATCTTGTACCAGGTTGCGTAACGGTACCTTATTACTAGAAACTGAGAGCGCCTTTCAGGCACAAAAACTGCTTCGGGCCACACTCCTGTACACGTTCCCTGTCCGGGTGGAGGCTCACCGAACTTTGAATTCGTCTCGTGGTGTGGTCTATACTAGATCCCTCGACGGATTGACTGACGAGGAGATTCAATCTTTCCTCGCTGAGCAGGGCGTGACGGCTGTCCATAGGGTCATGAAAAAGGTCAACAATGACCTTGTACCGACCCGGACACTTTTCTTGACCTTTGATAGTGTTAAGCTGCCATCGCGCATCAAGGCGGGCTACGAGGTTATTTCTGTTCGCCCCTATGTCCCGACGCCTACGCGCTGCTACCAGTGTCAGCATTTCAATCACACTCGACAGTCTTGTTCCAATGCGGCTAAATGTGTCACTTGTGGCAGGGATGCCCATGAGGGTGACTGTCCACCTCCGTCTCCTCGTTGTGTGAACTGTCAGGGTGACCATGCCGCATCCTCCCGCGACTGTCCTGTCTATAAGGAAGAACGCTGTATCCAAGAAATTCGGGTCAAAGAGAAAGTGTCCACCTCGGCTGCTCGCAAGCTATTGGCTAGTAGGAAGCCCACGCTGCTCCCAGCGGGGAAATACAGTACTGTCCTCGCCTCTCCTCGGACTACCAGGGAGGTGGCAACCCAGACATGCGATCTGACCTTCAGCACCACGGTCGTCCGTTCGGCCAGTGCTAAGATCGCGCGGTCGACGTCTCCTCTTCCTCCCATCACCCCACAGACACCAGCCCCTTCATCAGCTTCTGCTAAGACGAAGACCCAGAAGTCAGATGCACGGGCCTTCAAGAAGGAACCGTCCCGTGCAGACTTCCTACGTACCTCGACCTCCCAGCCTTCAACCGGTACTTCCACCAAACGACCTTCCAAGAAGACTCATAGGAAGCACAGTTCTCCTTCTCCGCCACGGCGCATTTCTTCTCCTGCGCCACCCAGCGGTTGCCGCCCCAGGCCGTCATCCGTTTCGCCTGGCCGCACCGCTGGTAGCCGAACATCTGGCCGTTCACCGGCGGAGGAAGCTCCCCCTCCCGGCCATCTTACCAAGATGGCCAATGAACCTATAGACCCAATGGACAATGACTGTCCGCCTACTGATAGCGGCGGCAGTGCTCGCTCGAAGCCAGGCCCTCAGCGGCCTTCGAGCTGACCCCTTCTTTCATATTCCTTTTCTTCTTACGATGGCACTTATTCACTGGAATATTCGCAGCATTCGCTCCAAATGAGAGGACTTGAAGTTGCTGCTCCGCTTGCACCGTCTGCTCGTAGCCCTCCAGGAAACGAAGCTACGCCCATGCGATCAAATTGCCTTGGCACACTACACCTCTGTGCGTTTTGACCTACCCTCTGTGGTAGGTATTCCGGCTCATGGAGGGGTTATGTTGCTGGTCCGCGATGATATTTACTACGATCCCATCACATTGCACACCGGCCTGCAGGCAGTTGCCATCCGCATTACTCTCCCCACTTTTACATTTTCCATTTGTACCGTTTGCACTCCATCGTCATCTGCCGTTACCAGGGCAGACATGATGCAGCTTATTGCTCAGCTGCCTGCCCCATTTTTGTTAACTGGAGACTTCAATGCCCACCATCCCCTTTGGGGCTCTCCGGCATCCTGCCCGAGGGGCTCCCTGTTAGCAGACCTTTTCAACCAGCTCAATCTTGTCTGCCTCAATACTGGCGCCCCTACTTTTCTTTCGGACACATCTCACACCTATTCCCATTTAGACCTCTCTATATGTACTACCCAACTTGCACGCCGGTTTGAGTGGTATGCACTTTCTGATACATATTCGAGCGACCACTTCCCGTGTGTTATCTGTCTCCTGCAGCATACCCCCTCCCCGTGCTCATCTAGTTGGAACATCTCCAAAGCAGACTGGGGGCTCTTCTCTTCCAGGGCGACCTTTCAGGATCAAACCTTCACAAGCTGCGATCGTCAGGTCGCACACCTCACGGAAGTCATTCTCACTGCTGCTGAATATTCCATCCCTCACCCTACTTCTTCTCCACGTCGCGTACTGGTCGCCTGGTGGACCGCAGCATGTAGAGACGTTTTACGTGCTCGTCGACGTGCTTTACGCACCTTTAAACGCCACTCTACAGTGGCGAATTGTATCACTTATAAACGATTACGTGCTCAGTGTCGTCGTATTATTAAAGAAAGCAAGAAAGCCAGCTGGGCTGCTTTCACAGGCACCTTCAACAGTTTTACTCCTTCTTCTGTTGTCTGGGGTAGCCTGCGCCGGCTATCTGGCACTAAGGTCCACTCACCAGTTTCTGGCTTGATGGTCGCGAATGACGTCCTTGTAGCCCCGGAGGATGTCTCCAATGCCTTCGGCCGCTTTTTCGCAGAGGTTTCGAGCTCCGCTCCTTCCCACCCTCCCTTCCTCCCCCGCAAACAGGCAGAGGAGGCTAGGCCACCTAACTTCCGCTCCTCGAATCGTGAATGTCCCATTCACCATGCGGGAACTCGAAAACGCACTTGCCCGGTCACGGTCCTCCGCTCCAGGGCCTGATTCTGTTCATATTCAGATGCTGAAGAACCTTTCTCCTGCGGGTAAAGGTTTTCTTCTTCGTACTTACAATCGCATCTGGACTGAGGGACATGTTCCCGCATACTGGCGCGAGTCTATTGTTGTCCCAATTCCTAAGCCGGGGAAGGACAAGCACTTGCCTTCCAGTTATCGACCCATCTCGCTTACCAGCTGTGTCTGTAAAGTGATGGAGCGAATGGTTAACTCTCGTTTGGTTTGGCTGATCGAGTCTCGACGCCTACTTACCAATGTACAATGTGGATTTCGTAGGTGCCGCTCTGCTGTTGACCATCTGGTTACCTTGTCGACCTTCATTATGAATAACTTATTGTGGAAGCGCCCGACCGCGGCTGTGTTTTTTGATTTGGAGAAGGCTTACGACACCTGTTGGAGGGCAGACATTCTCCGCACCATGCATACATGTGGTCTTCGCGGTCGCCTCACTCTTTTTATTCTTTCCTTTTTAATGGATCGACAGTTCAGGGTACGTGTGGGTTCTGTCCTGTCAGACACCTTTCACTAGGAGAATGGGGTGCCACAGGGCTCAGTTTTGAGCGTCGCTCTCTTCGCCATAGCGATCAATCCAATAATGGATTGCCTCCCAGCTGATGTATCAGGCTCCCTTTTCGTGGACGATTTTACCATCTATTGCAGCGCGCAGCGTACACGTCTCCTGGAGCGCTGTCTTCAGCGTTCTCTTGACCGTCTTTACTCCTGGAGTGTCGCCAATGGTTTCCATTTTTCTGCCGAGAAGACGGTCTGTATTAACTTCTGGCGCTACGAAGAGTTTCTCCCACCGTCCTTACGACTCGGTCCCGTTGCTCTCCCATTCGTGGAGACAACAAAATTTTTAGGTCTTACATTTGACAGGAAACTTAGCTGGTCTCCACATGTGTCATATTTGGCTGCCCGTTGTACCCGTTCTTTAAATGTCCTCCGTGTTCTCAGTGGTATGTCGTGGGAAGCGGATCGAACCGTCCTACTTCGTCTATATCGGTTGATCGTCCGCTCCAAGCTGGATTATGGGAGCTTCGTATACTCCTCTGCACGGCCATCCATCTTACGCCGCCTCAACTCCATACAACATCGGGGTTTACGACTTGCGATCGGAGCGTTTTATACTAGTCCCGTAGAGAGTCTTCATGCTGACGCTGGCGAATTGCCACTCACCTACCGGCGTGATATACTGCTTTGTCGGTATGCCTGTCGGCTGCTGTCAATGCCCGACCACCCGTCTTATCGTTCCTTTTTTGACGACTCTCTCGACCGTCAATACGGGTTGTATGTCTCTGCCCTGCTACCCCCTGGAGTTCGATTTCGTCGCCTCCTTCAACACCTTAATTTTTCACTCCCTGCAACCTTTCGAGTGGGCGAGAGCCACATGCCACCTTGGCTCCAGGCTCAGGTTCGCGTTCACCTTGACCTCAGCTCGCTCCCAAAAGACGTAACCCCCGGTTCGGTCTACCACTCCCATTTTGTCGAACTTCGTTCGAAGTTCATTAATATGACCTTCATTTATACAGATGGCTCAAAGACCAATGACGGGGTCGGGTGTTCCTTTATTGTCGGGGCACAAAGTTTCAAATACCGGCTCCATGGCCATTGTTCGGTCTTCACAGCTGAGCTCTTTGCCCTCTACCAGGCTGTTCTTTACATCTGCCGCCACAGACGTTCTGCTTATGTCTTCTGCTCCGATTCCCTGAGCGCCATCCAGAGCTTCAGTGATCCGTATCCGGTTCACCCTTTCGTGCACCGGATCCAACGCTCTCTTCAGCAGCTGGTGGACGTCGGTTCTCCGGTTAGCTTTATGTGGGTTCCTGGCCATGTTGGTATCACTGGGAACGAAGCTGGAGATGCCGCAGCCAAGGCTGCGGTCCTCCAGCCTCGGACAGCTTCTTGTTGTGTCCCTTCGTCGGATTGTAGCAGGGTAATTTGTCGGCACAGTTTGTCGCTGTGGCATGCCGATTGGGCTGCACTTACGGACAACAAGCTTCGGGCGTTGAAACCTCTTCCCGCGGCTTGGACGTCCTCCTCCCGCCCTTCTCGGCGGGAGGAGGTCGTTTTGGCCCGGTTACACATTGGACACTGCCGGTTCAGCCATTGCCATCTGCTGACGGCTGTGCCGGCGCCGTTCAGCCCATGTGGGCAATTGCTGACGGTCCGCCACATTTTTACGTCCTGTCCGGATATTAACAAACTGCGTCTTGATCTTGGCATGCCATGTACTCTCGATGCCATTTTAGCGGATGACCCATGAGCAGCTGCTCACGTTCTTCGTTTTATCAATTTGACAAACCTCTCTAAGGACATTTGATTATGCCATTTTTTTTTTTAATCCTATGCCTGTCAGTCTGTCTTTTATCGTGTTTTCCCTTTTAGTTGTTGTTTTAAACTTGTGCCTCGCGGTGCATTCTTAACGTAGTCTGGGCGCTAATGACCCTTGAAGTTGTGCGCCCTAAAAAAAGAGAGAGAGAGAGAGAGAGAGAGAGAGAGAGAGAGAGAGAGAGAGAGAGAGAGAGAGAGAGAGAGACAGACAGACAAGTCCTGTGCATTTAGAGGTGTTCAGTGTACTCTTTTGACTGATCTGCTCTCTCCTCTGTACATAAAACTGGGATTTCCATTGCACTCTTAATGTTGCTGCCTTTGCTTTTAATTTCATTGAATGTTGTTTTCACTTTTCTCTATATTCTGCATCAGACCTTCCAGCAACTGTTTATTTTTCAGTTTTTTCATGTTTTTCGTATAGATATGTCACCTTAGCTTCCTTGCACTTCCTGTTTATTTTCATTCCTGAGTGAGTTATATTGCTGTACTCCTGTCTTCCCCTGAACATTTTTGCACTTATTTCTTTCATTGATCAGTTGATGTACTTCTTTTATCCAAGTATTCTATATTATTACCTTCCTTCTACCTGTGTGTGTCTGTCCAGCTTCTGTGGCTGCAGTTTCTAGAGATGTCCATTCTTCCTCAACTGAGCTGCCTACTGTGGTATTCATTATCACAGTATATACAGCCTAAGAGAATTTTAAACACATGTTATCATTCCTCATTATTTCAGTATCCTATTTCTGTCTGATTCTTCTGGATTATTCTCTTAAACTTCACACTACTCATTCTTTCTTTCTTTCTTTCTTTCTTTCTTTTGCTGGTGCCTTGTCCCACAGTTTCACAGGTTCGGCACAGTTGGGAATGGATTTGGCAAGGTTAGTTATAAGGGGTGGCCAGATGCCCTTCCTGCCGCCACCCCGTACTGCCTGGGACGGAATTAGTGTACCCCCAGCTGTTTGCGTCTAGTGTATTCCAGGGAATAGTGCGAACGTGTTCAGGTGTCTGCAAGTTGTGTAACTGAGGCGGAACGTGGGGACCAGCCCAGTATTCACCTAGTGGAATGTGGAAAACCACATCCAGGCTGGCCGACACACCAGCCGATGTCGGTAATCCGCCAGGCGGATTTGATCTGGGGCCGGCGCCCCTACCCGAGTCCAGGAAGCAGCGCATTTGCGCTCTTGGCTAACCTGGCAGGTCTGAACTTCACTCTACTCATTATTGTTATTAAATTACGAACTCGGCCTGTATCTGCTCCATTGTATGCCTTAAATCTCTTTTTGAATCTCTGACCATTGTGTAATCTATCTTGAATCTTCCTGTGTCTCCAGGCGTTTTCCTAGTATACCACCTACTCTTGCGATTTTTGAACAGTGTATTTGCTATTACTAGCTCAAAGTTGTTGCAGAACTCAATCTTTTTCCTCTCACATTCCTGCTAACGAGCCCATATCCTCCCATAACCCTGTCTTCTGTGTGTTCTCCTACTGCCACATTTCAGTCCTCCATGATTATTAAATGATCATCTTTCTTGGCATAGTGAATTACCTAGTCAGTATTCTCATATGTTTTCTGTCTCTACATCTTGTGCTTGTGGTTTCATCATGTGTACCTGAGTAGTAATATTGTCCAATTCACAAATGATGGTGGGATTGCATTGTTGCCAGTACCAAGCGATGGTTGCAGTAGACACATACACATGCTTTCCACTTGAAGAAAGCTTGTAGCCTGCTAGCTATATTGCTTATGTAGAATCTGTTGTTGATTGCCACCATCAGTGATGACAACTTGCAACAAATGCAATAAATGTTCCCTAAATAACTTGCTGCGATAACGTTTAATGCTTGCATTGTCTAAGAGGTTTACAGCAGAGCATTCAGTAGTAGTAGTAGTAGTAGTAGTAGTACTAGTACTAGTACTAGTACTAGGCAACGGTGGCATTGGTTTTCTGTAGCTTCTGATAAGAACAATGCTATCACTGAACTGTTGGCAGTAATTCACTTTCTGCCCTACCTTCCTGTTCATAATGAATCCATGGTATCTACCTTTAATCACATCACCAGGGCTCCTAAATTCTTATGACATAATGAACAATAAAGGGGTGCAACAGTCGGTATCTCTACCATCTGTGAGCAGAGATGTTGAGCTATCACAGTCAAATAGTGTCCTGTGCTACAGCAGAGGAACACAGAAGTCATGACAGGGCACAGCTGCATGAATTCAGCTTCATGCTGTTTTATGATAGTAGAAAGAGGGTGGGACTTTTAAGTGCTGTTGGGCAGGAAAGAATTAATGCAGCTGGTATGTTTCAAGTAATTCTTAAGCATAGGTTACATTAGACATATATCTCCAAATGACACAATAAGAGGTAGTGCGTGGGACGGGGGGGGGGGGGGGGGGGGGGGGAAGGAACTGGTTGGAAACATTAGGGGGGGGGCAGATTACTGATTAGAAGTTCTCACCCTAAACCTAAGAGGTTAGTGACCTGCCACACATCCTCCTCCCTCCACCTTTTCCCCCCAAGCAGTCCTTTTTTCCTTTCTAAAGTAAGGTTTAAAAGTTTCACGAGTTAGGATTAGTATTTTCTACTTTAGATGTTTCAGTTAGAAGTGCTTAGAATTTAGCCTTCTTTAATGGCCAGTCATTCTGTATTCTTGTAATTTCAACTGTGTTTTCATTTAAATTTGCCCTTCAATGCAGTGCTCAAAACAACCAATTTTTAAAGTAATCATGAGAATCTCTCTTTCATTTTTTTGTATTGTAGCTACTTTCTGCTTTTGGCATCAATAGTTTAACATTACTAACATGGAACTCGCATATGTATTATAGTAATGCAAGAAGCAGGTTTACATAATATTTGTTTTGATAAATAGCTACAAAGAGCAAAGTAGTATTGTGAGGAAGCAGGCGAAAATCAGGACTGTAACCCCTGTTTGTGGAGATAATACATATTTGTGTGCACATGAAACTTTTGTAACATTTTGAATTCATAGTCTAAGTACAAGAATGCCACAGAACATAATTACCTTCAGTTTTTTATACCTTGGTATGAAAGTAGAATGTCACTAAATAGTAGTTCTAAATGATAACATTTCAGACACGGAGAGGATATACACCATTGCTACACAGGAGATATGCCAAAAATATGAAAAGACTTTCACGTGGGAAATCAAGCAGCAGCAGATGGGTATGACGGGCAAAGAAGCGGCGGAACATATAATTAAAGCCTTAGAGTTACCAATAACAGTAGAGGAGTATATTACACAAGCACAGGCTTTATACCAAAAACTTATGCCGGACTGTAACGTATTACCAGGTAGATATCTATTTGAAGTTATTAATTATTATAATATTCAGATTTATTATTGTTGTTTGTCACAGATTCTGAGAAAATA
The DNA here is from genome assembly GCF_023864345.2 of Schistocerca serialis cubense. Classification (NCBI taxonomy): domain Eukaryota; kingdom Metazoa; phylum Arthropoda; class Insecta; order Orthoptera; family Acrididae; genus Schistocerca; species Schistocerca serialis. The sequence goes on from NC_064639.1 coordinate 575,550,015, forward strand.
TATGCAGAAGTTTTTGATTCTATTGCTGCAAGACACAAAAAGAGGTTCACGTGGAAAATTCATGTAAAAATGATGGGTATGTTGGAGGTAGCTGCAGCACAACTTATGATTGATGACCTTAATTTACCTATGAATGTTGATCAATTTTTGTTACTACAAAGAAGGGGTTTTATGAGATATCTACCACATGTTCATCTGATGCCAGGTATACTGTTCTATTAACTTACTTGTAAAAGAAGTTGTTGATTAATGTAATTTCCAGCTCGTAGGCTTTGTAGTGTTTCTTTAGTTAAAAAAAAACCATTAATTAGTAGTAATACATTTATGCATTCCTGAAACAATCATTTTGTCTCGTATAGATCTGACATAATTGCAACAGTGTTAGCTTTTTATATGAGGCGTGTTTTGTAAGAAAGTACCATTTTGAAATAAAAATAAAACAGAGAGACTTTTCTTAACAATTTTATTTTCACATGAAAGCCTGTACTTTAATCTACTTTTCTACATAATTCCCATCAATATGTGATGTATTTACATTTCTTGGTGAGTATTTGAAATGTCTCCTCCAATTGAGAACCCCAGTGACTGTGAAATGTAAGCTGCGATTCATTTTCTTAGTGTTAATGGCGTGAAACTGGATCAGTGAAGTGTATGGAAAAAAATATTATGAGCAATGGCATGGTACAGAAATGGGCAAAAGCCTTTAAAGATGGCCATACGAATGGGCATAATGAGGAATGAAGTAATAGACCTTTAGTCATTATTAATGATTTGGTGCAGAAAGTTGATTGTGAAAATGAAAGAGAACAGTTGCATTATGACTTTGACATCTGGTGAAGAGTTTCCTCAAGTGTCAAGAAGTGTGCTTTGTGCAGTTGTTGTCTAATCAGGCAACAGATTTATAGGAGAATGGGATTCAGCAGCTGATTGTATGATATAATAAGTGCCTTAATATTGGTGGGACTTATGTAGGAAAGTAGATTCAAGTACAGGATTTCATTTAAAAATAAGATTGCTAAGAAAAGTCTACTTGTTTTATTGTTAATTCACAACAGCACTTACTTAAAACAAGGTGCCTCATATCTTGTTGCATTGGCCTGTCCTTTATATTGAAGAGTACCACACTTTCAATAAACAAACCAATGGTTTTACAAGTTGTGCCTTACTCGTGAACATGTTTTCAGTGATCCAGGAAAATATTTGCTTTATTGTAATTCCATTCCTGCAGTCAAAACCATTAGCCATTTTGGCTTTGTCAAACAAATAAAATTGTGGTGTGTAATGAGCACCATTGAAGCATGAATACTGCACATGAAGAGAGGCACAGTAACTATGCCCATTATGTACGTAATTTTATTTGTTGATGAAGCTGAAATGGCCAATGATTCTGACTGTGCTATCACATGAAATGGTGTGATATGTGTAATGCCAACACTTTTCTGCTTAGGTCTGAAGATGATCTTCACTGGCTGAAATGAATTACCTAATTACAAATACAGGGTGTTTCAAAACGGACTTTACAACTTTGAAAACTCGTATAAATTAATTCATAGTACCTACAGAGGTGATTGCAGTGTCAATTTGTAGGGAAACACATAAAGTTTTGTCTCGCGTAGTTCGCTAGTGCCAAATTGCACCATAATGAGCATTAGCGGCAGTTGTGTTAAAGATGGCTGCCTACACTGGACCCAAGTGTGCTAACTGTGTGTTTTGGTTTGAAGAATCGAGGTCGAAGACAACAGTCCAGTGTAATTTCCATACCAAATATGCTAAAGATCCTTGTTGTAGGTCTACAATTTACGAGAGGCATAAATGTGCTCAGTAAGACACGGGAAATCACCAGGTCGTCCAAGCACATCTGACAATGTCATCGAGTGAGTGAGACTACATTTTGTCAACAGCCCTACATAATTGACTCGGCGCGCATCTAGCGAAATGCAAATACTGCATATGACTGTTTGGTGTGTGTGTTTGTTGAAAAAACATTTGCATTTTAAACTGTACAGTTTGATGATCATACAAGTAATAAAAGACACTGATAAAATTGCTCACAAGAACTTCTGTGCCGATATGTTAAATTGATAATGTGAGGATGAACAGGCTTTGGACAAAAATCATCTTTTCTGATGAGTCGCCTTTTCACTTAATTGGCAAGATAACACACACAACTGTAGGATTTGGGGCAGTGAAAATCCACATTAGCAACTGCAACATGTTCGTGATAGCCCTAAACTGGACGTTTTTTGTGCATTGAGCAAGAACAAAGTGTACGGCGCCTTTTTTTCTGTGAGAGAACCATCATCGGGATAGTGTACCTGGATATTTTTGATACCGCAGATCGACAATGATGACCAAGAACGAAATGCTTACTTCATACAAGATGGTGCACCATCACACTACCTGGCTGATGGCTGGGATTTTCTCAGTGACCACTTTCCAGGTCAATGGATTGACCGTGATGCGCTAATTGCATGGCCCCCATGTTCCCCAGACCTGTCATCACTCGATTCTTTTTTTTATGTGGATTCATCAAGGATATCGTGTTTGTACCTCCTGTCCCGGATTCTCTACCTGAACTCAGAGCAAGAATTTACGCTGACACTGAACGAGTTACACCTGCAATGTTACAGTAAGTTTGGAAAAAAATTACTTCCAGTGGGATGTGTGTAGGATAACCAGTGGAAGCCGCATACAACATCTTCAGTTTAAAGTAAAAAAAATTGATGTGTTTCCCTACAAAATAATACTAAGCCCAGATCTATACCTTCTTTCAATAAATATATATGTATTTTTAAATTTGTGAAGTCCTTTTTGAAACACCCTGTAAACATTGTGAGGAAGATTGGAATTATAATAAAGCAATCACCAAGTGAGGCGGCCCAGTGATTAGCACACTGGACTTGCATTTGGGAGGCCATTCTGTTTAGGTTTTCTGTGTTTTCCGTAAATCACTTCAGGCAAATGCTGGGATGGTTCCTTTGAAGGGGCACGGCTAGCTTCCTTTTGCACCCCCCCCCCCAGCCCTTCCCCCCCCCCCCCCCGCCACCCCCCCCCGCCCCCCCCCCCCCAGCCTGATGGCTGTCTCCAGTTATTCGCCACTGATACATTGTCAGTAGGGAAGTATCATTACTTTATGATGATAACATGAATTAGTTTCATGTGGTATACTGAAAGTAATTCTTTTTGAATGTGGATAATTGCAATAATATGCCAATTAAATTATAATAAAATTAGTGCTAAACTACGCAAGCCTGTTTATATTATTAAAATATCTAAGAGTAACACTGTGAAGCTGTATGGACTTGAATGAACACATGAAATCAATGGATGGAAGAACTGGACTTGTTGGAAGGATTCTGTAGACCTGTAAAGGTAATCACATTTGAGGTGCTAGTGGATCTGTTCCAGAGTATTGCCCATAAAAATAGGCAGACTCATTTATCTTTGCAACTATTTCAGTGGTAACAAGTCATCTGCAGGACTGTTAATTTTAAATTGTCAACTTTTCCTTTTTTTAATATAATTATGTATTTCTTGATAGGCTTTGAAAAGTCAAATAAAACTAGTAGTACCGATCTGTGTTGTGTGCATGGGGGGCTGATGTCAGTTTCACAGGGAACAGCGAAAAAATTTCGAGATTTCATGGGTTCCGGGTGCACTTGCCACTATTCACTATTCTTTACATGTTTCACCTTATTTCAGACTGTCTGTCTGTGTGGCAGAGCATGATGTGAGTTCGACTTGTGAAGATCAGTTTTCCAAGGTAGGTCAAGAGGGCCAGAGGGAAGGGATGGGAGGCACCTGGTGTACCATTGTGTATGCCCTTGCTATATAACCACCATGTATTAGGGTGTTATATAAAAATTTCATTCAAATTAAAAAAAAAATGAAAACTCTTTCTCTCACAACGTACACTCCACGTCAATAAAAAATGAGTATATGTAGGTAATAAACAATTGTCATTATAAAATTTGAAGTATTCGTTAAGTACTGTATGCACATAAATCTAAAAAAAAGTTGGTGACTTGAATGAGGGAAACTGAGAGTACAATGGACTTCAGGTAGTCCCACTGCCCTTATGTCATGTCTTAGTGAATACAATATGGGGAACTGCTGTGATAGATTCATTTCATTTAATTTTAAAATTTTACTTTTGAACAACCTATTGAACTTGTATTTAGGAACTTAAACATTTCCATTGATAAATAGTATTTATGAAAGTTAAAATGGAAAGTATGGGCACTTTGTTTTCAAAAACACAGACTAGCATGTTGAAAAGTGAGTTCTAGCAAGTCAGGACTACTTGTCCTGATTTTAATACATAATTATAACAAAGTTCTCAGTTACTCTCTGTGGGCATAAATGATGTTTGCAGGGAACAAGTTGAGATTTTGTGAAAGGTTTGAAACTGAACAAGAACAGGCTAATACAATGAACAAAAGTATAATGAAACAAGGAATTAGTGACAGAGGTGGTAAAGAGAGATGGTGGAACAGGAACAAGGAACAAATGAGCACAAAAAAAAAAAAAAAAGCAAGGAACATCTGACCAGAAAAGAAAAAGGCCAACCAAACAAGACCGAGGTGGGAACGAGATATAACTGAAGAAGTGGTGAATGATCTTCCCTTAGAAGTCATTCGTTGATCCTTCAGTTCAGTTTAGTGAACCGTTCCTTTCAGGCCTTTCCTGCACAAATGACCCACATCTATTACTCCATTGTTAGTAGCTCTTCCTCACGACACACTGCTGGGATCATACCAGGTCAGTACACACACAGTAATAAAAATATGGAGGGGATTGAAATGTGAATCGTTGGAAGAGAGACAGTATTGCTTTTATGAAGCCAGGAAAATTTTGGTAACAGGTATTCAAGGTAGACTGTGCAACAAATTTGCTGCCACTGTCATGTGTTTCATATGGGGTTGACATGAACAAAAAAAAGTGCCTTGTTGTTTTGTATTTGCTTATTCCCCTGAATTTTTGAAGTGTAGCTCATATGAATTCAGTCACCATTCACTCCTCAAATCCCATACTCCCTTGTGTCAAATTACCAGTAGCAACCTCTCAGAAGTGTGACAGTCCAGTTGGTGAATTGCTAAGACTCGTAAAATAATGGTTGATAAGAGTTTTGACTATTGTACTACATGTACCGCGCGTAAGAAAATAGTACTGCAATTACTGTTCTGCTAACTTACATTCCCCATAGATGAGTAGCATTTCTACCCTCTCTTCGTTGGTGTACATTCTACTCACACAACTCTTCAATTGACGATGGTTTTCAGAATGACGCATGTGCATTCTACTTATGTTTACATTTGTCATCTGTCAACATCAGCACGTGGATGTGTTTCATTATCCTGAGTACCTGCACTAAGCGCTGGGAGCATCAACGTCAATATTGTGTTATGTAATTAATAACGTTGTGTTTCAGTAAATGGTACACTCTGATACATTTTTGAATAGGTCTTTAGGAGAGGAAGTGAATTACTGAATAAAAAATACAGGGTGCCATTTAAAAGGCATACCGCTGTTCATATCTTTGTAAAAAAAAAAAAAAAGCTACAACAAAGGCAATCATACTGACTGATGTCCTCCTGATGGTTAAAGAACATTTGCTTGAAACATCTTGTAATTTGCATCTGGACAAACAGTTATTTGTGGTGGTCAAGATAAATGGTACACCCTGTATATGTATATATACTGGGTGGAGAAAAATTATGTCACGAAATTTTAACCGTGGATAGCTTATGCCGGTAGAAACCAAAACTATTAATGTTGTGAAGGTCAACAATGCATGATTTTTAAACTAAGGAAGCTTGGTGCCACGCGCTCTGATTGGCCGCGAGATTGCCCTGTTGCCGAATGCTCTGGACAACACATGACCGTGAATGCTATGCCTGCCAGAAATTGTGATGTATCCCAGACGGCCTGCATGCTTGGTGGTGGCGCACCAGCCTTCCACTCTGGACGCCTGGGGGTGCATTCGCCAGGGTCCCGACACATCCAGTGTAGTTTCATAATAAGACATACAGGGAACAAACCCATCAACAGCTGTTAGTTCACGTACAGAAAGTCTTTTACAAATTATGTTGGCCCTGAAAAGGGCCTTCTTTATAGCTAGGATATTGTTTACCTAAAGCTTGATCTAGTCTAGCATTGCCCTCAAGTGACTGGCGGCATGTTGAATGCAATCCTCTTAGTGTACCGTATTTACTCGAATCTAAGCAGCACCTGAAAAATGAGACTCGAAATCAAGGAACAAAAAATTTCCCGAATCTAAGCCACACCTGAAATTTGAGACTTGAAATTCAAGGGGAGAGAAAAGTTTTAGGCCGCACCTCCAAATTGAAACAAAGTTGGTCCATTGTAATATGAGACACAATTTAGGTCAAACGGATGACGATAAAGCTGCAGTAGTTTGATTCGAGTCGTAAGCTTAGCAGTTAAGCTTTACCAGGTAGCCATTGCTATGTGTCAGGTGCTCCATCCCTATTTATAAGGGTACCCTTCCTTTTTCACGTCCTTCGTCTGGTTTGAATTGATTGCTTATTTTTCTTTGATCTGATAAGTGCCGTTCTCTTTGTTGTAGGTGTTTACGTCACTCTAAGCTGAAGATGCATTACTGTACTGTGTCATGCATTGTTTGTCGCATTCTGATAATGAGTGTTTACAGCCTGTCGCCGCTTGCGGCATGGCTTGCTTTTGTGCACGCTACTGTCTCATTAGCGAAACTGTGGCAAGAGACTGCAATTTTTTGTTACTTACACTGCTGCTTTCTTGGATAATGATCAACAAGAACCAAATAATAGACTGCGTATGATAGATGATGTTCTCAACGATAGTTTAGCAAAAATTTTTCTCCATTTGAAAATATTTGCAGACGCCTCTTTAGTACATTACATTCTGCACAGAAATTAGAGTCATCTTAGATTTAAGAATCTAGTCAGTTGCCGTGCTTCATTTCTGACTGTATCACTATTAGGCATAAGAATAATACGAATATAAACATGATATGAGATGTATATTCTTCCGCATTTGCTGTTGTCTCACTCTAGTTTCGTAGTTTATTAGGCAGACAGGATTTAAATGAGATAGCAGCAAACACGAAAGAATACATGGCAAAATGTTTATATTCGTATTATTCTTATGGTGAAAAGAATAGGCCCACTGCATGTGATTCACAATTCATAAAAGTTCCTATTAGCAACCATCTCTTCTCACAGGTAGGAAAAAATTCAGAATGTAGAGTTGGCCATATTGACAAACATCCCAAACAGTCTTGCCAGTCGGATTTTCGTAGTACATTGAAATGCTGCTACATTCGAAGATCAACAATACAAAATTTGTATTTACTTCGTTAGGTAATATATGAAAATGCAGTGGTCTAAATTCGGGGTGGAGGAAAAAATCTAGCCTTCCATTTTTTTTTACTGATGCAGAGGTTTTGGCGCCAGTATTTATCTTCGTGCCTGCAAAGCATGCCTGTGTAGCGCTACATATATTCAATGGCAGAAGTTAGTTGTGGCGGCACCTACCAACATTTTTCAGAACTTCTGCTTACTTTGCACTCGATTCTAAGCCGCAGGCGGTTTTTTGGATTACAAAAACCGGAAAAAATGTGCGGCTTAAATTCGAGTAAATACGGTATGTGTGAACCGACAACCGTAGCGCTGCTTGTCAACCAACGAATGGCAACAGAGCAATCCCACGGCCAATCAGAGCATGTGGCACCAAGTTTCCATAGTTTAAAAATGGGGCATTGTTGACCTAAACAACATTAGTAATTTTGGTTCCTATGGGCATCAGCTATCAACGGTTAAAATTTTGTGACACAATTTTTCTCCACCCTGTATTTCATAATAATTACTAGTGACTTGGTCCAGCTTTGCATGGGTAGCCCACTGCATAGAGTCCACAGGCCCACTGCATAGAGTTCCGAACAAAATTCAGAGAACAATATTGTATTGTATTGTATGTTAACCGGAGACCTAGAAACGATGGAGAGGCTCCGCCGCAACCGCAGTGGTCCACAACCCTACGACGACTACCGCAGTCCACTTCACCCCTCCGCCGCCCCACACCGAACCCAGGGTTATTGTGCGGTTCGGCCCCCGGTTGACCCCCTCCCCCACCTGAGAACGTCTCATGCCAGACGAGTGAAACCCCCATGTTTGCATGGTAGAGTAATGATGGTGTACGCGTACATGAGAACTTGTTTGCGCAGCAATCGCCATCATAGTGTAACTGGGTGAGGCGGAATAAGGGGAACCAGTCCGCATTCGCCGAGGCAGATGGAAAACCGCCTAAAAACCATCCACAGACTGGGCGGCTCACCGGACCTCAACATAAATCCACCGGGCAGATTTGTGCCAGGGACCAGGCGCTCCTTCCCATCCGGCAGAACAATATTAAGTAAATGAATATCCTGATTTTCATAAAACTTATGTGTTGCAAGCAGTGCACACAAAGAAAGTTGTCTGAAGGAATACATGTTGTGTGTTCCATTGTGGATGTAGAACGCAAATCTTGTGTGTGGGTGTGTGAGGGGGAAGGGGGGGGGGGAGGCCGAATTAAGTATGTATTGGAGGCTCACTGAAGTGTCAAAAATAAAAGAAAAAACAAGGACAACACACACTAACTACATGTGTAGCTCAAGTTACAGCACTACTGTTCTAAGTTTAATACACACAGATGCATCATTGAGACTCACTGCACAATTCTTTGTCATGAACTCTCTATGGCAGACTTCTCTATTATGCTACACGAAGCATCCTGCTCACATCTAGTTTTGATTCAAGAAAAGCAGGAAGCTTGAAGTTGCGTCATGTGCTGTGCTGCTGAAAGAATGTACCGTATATAAACGAAGCAAAGTTGCTGAAGCTGCTAAAGTAGTTGTTCGGAAAATATTTTACTTGTAGCATTTTATAATGATATTTCAAATTTAAATAGCTCACTACCTGTTGCTCGAAGAATTTGCAGTGGTTTAAGAGTGTGCATTGTGATTGCTAATGGATTTGTATGTCCACGACCAATTTTCCACCTGGGGAAAGGTGAGCTACTGTGTAATGTGGAGTTCGAGCCACATTTCATTTCTGGTGGATCTCCATAACACTGAGAGAGGAATGCTAGGTTAAAAGACACCGCGAGAAAAATTACCCCAGGTGGGATCTGATCTCTCAACCTTTCAGTCTTCAGACCAACACAACAAATGCAAATTTGATCACACTTTCTGCACTTTCCAGTTACTGTTCCTCTCTCAAATTATGGTTGCTGTTTGCTAGGTGGCAGTGGAATCATTTTCACAACTTAACTTTAGTTCATCGTCATTCACACAAATTGTACAAAACATTTATAAGTTATACACACAAACCTTCTGCATGAATCAGTGTAGCTATTAGTGAAAAATCCCTACGGCAGTTCCTGATGTCAGCCGGCATTTATAGACTTCAGTTTACATATACAGAGACATTAATATTGACCTTTTTTGTTTTTCAAAAAACTGTTGTTGTCATCATTGATTCCTACAAATCATGTCGAATATTTTAGAAATGGAAAGAATTTAAATCATTGATCTCACTTCATTAAATCGTACAATTATACTGTAAAATTTTGTGCAATTAAATAACAACCTTAAATGCTTTGTAATGCTTTTAATTCACAAATTACTCTAAAATACTGTTTTTGCAGATTAATAATCACGAAAATGCCTCTAGTAGGACCCTCCTCACAATTTCAGCCTAGGTATATCTAGATCCTAAATATAGCCTAGGGTGTAGAGGATAGTTATAATTAAACTTTTGGTAGCTTGAAGATCTTGTAACTAAAAGTCTAAGAAGCCGACCTTACCTAGGGTATTGGACAGAACACAGATGGTGGATAATGAATGTTCCATCAAATATGGTGGACAGCTGTGAATACAGAATAAGCAGTCCCAGACCAAGGCTAAACAAAACCAGATCTACTTTTCTTCTGTCTTCTAGCATGTGGCAAAGTGGTCAGCATCTGTTCACCAGTGGTGCAACTGAAATTTATATTCTGGAACTAACCCGTCAAGTCTTAATACTGTGAGTTCGCTCAGTGAGTCTACTCTACATAACGTGATACCAGTTGCAATCATCGTGGAGCATTTTGGTAATCGCAATATTACCTCAGATGGTTAATCCACCGCCAGTATTACTGGTGCAGCTGGTCTTTCGGATTCTGGGGTGGCCAGGTTAAAATGCAGTGTGATTTAACAGAGGAAGTCAGAATAATCTGGCCAACTTAAACCAAAACAAATACATTTTTTGCAACACTTAATATACAAACACTGTTGCAACCAAGTAAACTTCATATATCGAGAGATACTGTGCTGGCGTAAGCTGTCGCCAGCACACCGGTCGGCAAAGAGGCAGCAAGAAGATCGATAGTAGGCACTGGATCAAGTGCACCTATCGGGAGAGAGACCAAAGACACTCACAAGTAATGCAGCGCCAATGCCCTTTTGACCGCAAGTATTTAGATATCCGCCGTTGACTGGAGGGCACAGTCTCAGATCAGGCAGTCTCAGTCAATATCGCAGTCGCTCAGTCACTAGCTCAGTCACTGGCGCACTAAATCACATCCTAGTTTGGGGTCTGTCATTTATCGCTTAGTGGGACTTGTACTTCACCAGCAGTGAGGCTAACATGGACTGTAGAGAAGAGCTTGTACCACAACACATGCACTCTTAAAGTTAAGTAGCTTCCTGTTTATATAAATAAAGAACCAGGTTAATACCTGTGTGCAGTTATATAGAAAGAAGAGGATATTGGCCACCAAACAGCATCCTCTCCCTTGATTCCTATGGTGCAAGACTCAAGATACAGTAAAGGAATAGAAGAATCAAATTTTGGTACTTCAAGAAACACGAACGACAGACAGTAAGTAACACCATGGATTTTGGCAGCTACTGTGTTTCTTTCTTATTTTTTATTTATTTATTTTTTTAAGTAAAAATGATAAAGGAATACTTAATTATACACCACATCTGGGAGTTAAATTTAATACCGGAGGTAAAGCCCATTAATAATAGACCAATGACAACTTCTCGTAAATTCACAGATAAAGAACGCCGGTCAATGAGGATAATTGTAAAAAATCCGAAGAAGTTAATGAAACTTGGGAAATGTTAGAAAGCTTCATCTCGAAAATTCCCTCAAATGCTGTTAAAATTTCAATGGGTGGTTTTAATGCTCAGTTAGGTAAAGAGAAAAAAAAAAAGAATACAAAAAAATTTTGTTCGATGGATTTGTTGCGCATAAATGGACAAACCAAAATGGCCAAAGACTTATTGAAACATGCAAAAAAAAATAAAAGTCAGCAAATTAAAAAAAAAAACTCTCTAAACAAAAAACTTTGCGGGCACCCAATACATCTATTGGGAATTTCAGATTGATCATGTAGCTACTTCATAGCCTAACTACAAAGAAATTTAAATGTCCAAGTTTGGAAATTGGCTAATATTGATTCTGACTATTATTTAATGCAAATAAAAGTAAATCTTCAACCAAAAAATACTTTTCAAAACAAAAAAATGTTATCCCAAAATTTGATGCTGTTAAAATAACCCCAACTCTGTTGTTGTGATCTTCAGTTCAGAGACAGGTTTGATGCAGCTCTCCTTGCTATTCTATCTTGTGCAAGCTCCTTCATCTCCTAGTAACTACTGCAGCCCACATCATTCTGAACCCATGTAGTGTATTCATGCCTTGGTATCACTCTGATTTTTACCCTCTGCACTTCTGTCCAATATTTTCTAGTCAAGTTGTGCAACAAATTCCTCATCTCCCCAATTCTTCAGTACCTTCTCATTAATTACGTGATCTACCCATGTAGTGTTCAGCATTCTTCTGTAACACCATATTTCAAAAGCTTCTATTCTCTTCTTGTCAAAACTAATGTGTACTCGATGTTAACAAATTCCTCTGTTTCGTAAATGCTTTCCTTGCCATCGCCAGTCTACATTTTATGAGGGTCACTCCAAAAGAGATGCACACTATTTTTTTAAAAATCCATCTTTTATTCTACATGTTTGAAAGTTTTACAGTGTGTAGATACATCCTTTACGAGCAATATTTTCATTTCTCCACTTAATTTCCATCCCTCTCAACTGCCTTACGCCATATTGGAACCAGCGCCTGTATACCCACACGGTAAAATTCTGGACCAAACTGTTGGAGCCACTCTTTGGCAGCATGCACAAGAGTGTCATCATATTCAAACCTTGTTCCATGAAGAGAGTCTTTCAGTTTCCCAAAGAGATGATAGTCACATGGAGCCAGGTCAGGACTGTAAGGTAGGTGTTTCATTGTTTTCAATCCGAGTTTTGTGAACGCTTCCATGGTTTTTTCACTGACATGTGGCCGTGCATTGTCGTGCAACAGCAAAACATCCTGCTTTTGCCGATGTGGATGAACACAACTCAGTCGAGCTTGAAGTTTCTTCAGTGTAGTCACATATGCATCAGAATTTATGGTGGTTCAACTTGGCATGATGTCCACAAGCAAGAGTCCTTCGCAATCGAAAAACACCGTAGCCATAACTTTTCCAGCAGAAGGTGTGGTTTTGAATTTTTTTTTTCTTGAGTTAATTTACATGATGCCACTCCAATGATTGTCTCCTCGGATGATGGAGCCATGTTTCATCACCTGTCACAATTCATCCAAGAAATTCATCTCCACCATTCTCGTACTGTTCCAAAAGTTCGCTGCATATTGTTTTTCTTGTTTCTTTGTGAGCCACTGTCAGCATCCTGGGAACCCACCTGGCACAAACCTTTTTTAACTCCAACACTTTCAGTATTCTGCAAACACTTCCTTCCCCTATCCCAACATAGTGTGACAATTTGTTCATTGTGATGCATCTGTCAGCAGTCACCAATTGTCTGGAGTGTGTGCAGTACAAGGCCTGCCGCTGCAAGGACAATCCTCAATATTGCCGTGCCCGATTTCATCATGTAACCTGTTTGCCCACCGACTGACGGTACTGCAATTGACAGCAGCATCTCCATACACCTTTTTCAACCTCTTCTGGATGTTTCCCCACTGTCTTGTTTTCACAGCACAGGAATTCTATGACAGTATGTTGCTTCTGATGAACGTAAAGTGTAGCAGCCATCTTGAAGACATGCTGTGGTGGCGCCACCCGCGGGAACAGGTTGAACTAAGAAACTTCCTGGCAGATTAAAACTGTGTGCCCGACCGAGACTCGAACTCGGGACCTGTGCCTTTCGCGGGCAAGTGCTCTACCAACTGAGCTACCGAAGCACGACTCACGCCCGGTACTCACAGCTTTACTTCTGCCAGTACCTCGTCTCCTACCTTCCAAACTTTACAGAAGCTCTCCTGCGAACCTTGCAGAACTAGCACTCCCGAAAGAAAGGATATTGCTGAGACATGGCTTAGCCACAGCCTGGGGGATGTTTCCAGAATGAGATTTTCACTCTGCAGCAGAGTGTGCGCTGATATGAAACTTAGGAAGTGTGCATTTCTTTTGGAGTGACCCTCGTATATCCTCTCTACTTCAACCATCAAATAGTAAAACTCTTGGACTTCTTTAAGTGTCCCATTTCCTAATCAAATTCCCTCAGCATCACCTCATTTAATTCTACTACATTCCATTATACTCGTTTTGCCCTTGTTGATGTTAATCTTATATTCTCCTTTCAAGACACTGTCCGTTCTGTTCAACTGCTTTTCCAGGTCCTTGCTTGCTGTGACAAATTACAATGTCATTGACAAACCTCAGAGTCTTAATTTCTTCTCGATGGATATTAATTTCTGCTCCAAGTTTTTCTTTTGTTTCCTTTACTGCTTGCTCAATATACAGATTGAATAACACCAGGGATAGGCTACAACCCTGTCTCACTCCCTTCTCAGCCACTGCTTACCTTTTGTGACCCTCGACTCTTACAGCTGCCATCTGGCTTCTGCATGAATAGTTAATAGCCTTTCTCTCCCTGTATTTGACCCCTGTCACCTTCAGAATTTGAAAGTGAGTATTCTAGCCAACATAGTCAAAAGCTTTCTCCTAGTCTACAAATGCTAGAAATGTAGGTTTGCCTTTCTTTAGTCTATTTTCTAAGATAAATCATAGTCATATTGCCTCAAATATTCCAAAATTTCTATGGAATCCATACTGATTTCCCCGAGGTCGGTTTCTACCAGTTTTTCCATTCATCTGTAAAGAATTTATGTTAGTATAGTGCAGCTGTGACTTATTAAACTGATAGCTCAGTAATTTTCACACCTGCTTTCTTTGGGATTGGAATTACTGTATTCTTCTTGAAGTCTGAGGGTATTTTGCCTGTCTTGTACATCTTGCTCACCAGGCGGTAGAGTTTTGTCAGGGCTAGCTCTCACAAGGCTAGTAGTTCTAAAGGAATGTGTCTACTCCTGGGGCTTTGTTTCAACACAGGTCTTTCAGTGCTCTGTCAAATTCTTCACGCAATATCGCATCTCCTATCTCATCTTCATCTACGTCCTCTTCCGTTTCAATAACGCTGCCCTCAAGTACATAGCCCTTGTATGGTCCATCCTTCCACCTTTCTGCCTTCCCTTCTTTGCTTATAACTGGTTTTCCAACTGAGGTCTTGATATTCATACAAGTGATTTTCTTTTTTCCAAAGGTCTCTTTAATTTTCTTGTAGGCAGTATCTATCTTACCCCTAGTGGCATTTGCTTCTACATCCTCACATTTGTCATGTAGCCACCCCTGCTTAGCCATTTTGCACTTCATGTCGATATCATTTTTGAGACGTTTGTATTCCTTTTTGCCTGCTTAATTTACTGCATTTTTATATTTTCTCCTTTCATCAATTAAATTAAATAACTCTTCTGTTACCATAGGATTTCTACTATCCTTCATCTTTTTTACGTAGTTGATCCTCTGCTGCCTTCACTATTTCATCTCTCAAACTTAGCCTGTCTTCTTTTAGTGTATTTCTTTACCCCATTCTTGTTGATCATTCCCTAATGCTCTCTCTGAAACTATCTACAACCTCTGATTCTTTCAGTTTTTCCAAGTCCCATCTCCTTAAATTCCTCCCCCCTGCAGGTTCAGGGGTAAGAATAGGCCTGCTGTATTCCTGCCTGTCGTAAGAGGTGACTAAAATGAGTCTCAAACATTTCGGCCCTTACGTGATTGTCCCCTCTTGGGTTTGACTACCATATTTCAAAATTATTCCGAAGAGTGAGCCAACTTGGAAAGGGCGCCTTACTTTTTGCGTTGCGTCCATCGTGCATTGAGACCTTTAGCCAGCTTATTCGTCGTTGCAGCGCAGTCCCGCTCCCTCTTCATCTCTTGGACGAGGATACATTCCTGGGTGCGATTTCCGCCATTCAGTCTGCAGTGTCGCTTTCTGCGCTGACGACGACCATGGACCACTTTCCACCTAATATCCAGGATGGTAACCAGTCCATTTTGGTGGGGTTGCCATGTACACTGTTGGTTGTAGCCCCCCTTACAACACAGGGATTGCTGTACTGATGCCTGCGCTATTAACTCCCCACATATGCCAAGGAGCAGATTCCTATCTCGCTGGGGCATCGGGACTCCCGGCAATGGCCATCCTGCCAAGTGGCCCTTGCTGTGACTGGGTGGCGCCTGTGGGGAGGGCCCTTGGTCGGAGTAGGTGGCATCAGGGTAGATGACACGAAATGAAGTGTGGCACATCTTCTCTTGCTAGTGGCCAACCACCAGCAGTCTCTAAGCGTTCGAGGGCTCCCTTTAATGCAAACATGTATGACCCTAAATTGTTCCCCTCCCTGGCCACACCATGGGAGGAATGAAAGGCTATGAATGGCAGTGAGACATATTCACCCTGGTATCTAGTCTGTACGAGAGCTGATGGGGAATCCTGTGTGTCCATGAAGCCTCAGTTCTTTGTAGAGCATTTAGAGGACAAGTTTGGGGAGGTGGAGGACTTGTAAAAAATGTGGTCCGGGTCAGTCTTGATAAAAACAGCATCCTCTGCCCAGTCACGGGCGTTACTCGCTTGTAAGAAGCTGGGGGATGTTTCTGTTACTATCACACCCCATGAAAGATTAAATGTGGTCCAGGGCATTGTCTTCCACAGGGACCTTCCTTTACAGTCCAATGACGAGCTACATGCATACTTGGAGTGATGAGGTGTCCATTTCGTTCGGTGCGTCCACCGGGCTCCGAGGGATAATCAGGTTGTCACCAGTGCCTTCGTCTTGGCCTTCGAGGGTGACACATTAGCCGATAAGTTGAAGGTGATGGTCTACTGCTGTGATGTCAAGCCATATATCCCTCCCCTGATGCGGTGCTTCAAGTGTTGCAAGTTCGGCCATATGTCTTCCCGCTGTGCTTCCAGCCTCATA